>NW_024962270.1:13091968-13543410 GCF_019238085.1 Lagopus leucura | reverse complement strand
GCTGTGCTTGAGTTGCCTTGTGGATGCTGTGCTTGAGTTGCCTTGTGGATGCTGTTCCTCCCACAGTGCACTCATTTCTTTGCTTACACAAAAAGAAAAAACGTTTTGCTGCTGGACACTTATTTGTTGCTCAGTGGTCATTTTGAACTTTGCCTCCTCTATTTTTTCTTCCTTTCTTTCTTCCGCCTCTTGCTTTGAAGAACCTTCTTTCTGTTCTATCAACAAAAATGCAGTTCTGTTCAGGTTTTCTCAAGTGAGGTCCTTGTTTGCTCCAGTCATGTTTTCTTCACTTGCAATTCAGGGCACTTCAGGCAGTTCTCTTTGTCATAATAGCTATGTATTCATGCTGATCTATTTCTCTTTAACATTCAGTGTGGTTCTGTACTACTGCCTACCTGATCCTCCTATCGTACTGCTAGGTTCCGTATCCGTGGATGTAAGGGCTGGTTTTGGTCTTGATTGCAGTGCTTTTTAACTGTACTATCAGTAGGCATTTGCTGAAAGCTACATTTGTTCTTGAAGCTACTTTCATATATTTTTTGCAGATCTGCTTTGTCTTGTCATTGCTGTTACCTCGTGCTGTGATTTTAGTACTTCATATAGCTAACTGGAAGGACTTTGTTTCTTAAATGAACAACCAGAAACTCTGAGGCCTTATGCTAGGCCAATCTGGGGGGAAAAGCAACCAATCAAAGGAAAATATGCCTTATTATCTAGATAAAATGTCAAATCCTTTCTTAACTAATAGCTTGATGCAGTTAAATTAGATACTTAATTTAACTTAATTACTAACTAAGTTAGTATTTACTCTCTTTGTCTCTTGAAATAACTGCATAAGACAAACTCAATCTAAGAAAGCAAGTTTCTTCAATAAGTCTTTATTAGGATATATATATATTTTTCATTTCTTAAATGCTTCCTTTTGCTGTCTTGTAGTTTTATTTAGGGCCCTTTAGAGAACACACAAGTGCTTCTGTCCTTTGGAAGATGGACACCCACGCCATTGGCCAAGAAGGGCAAGGAAATGAGTTAATGATAGCCTTGTACTTCCTCTGACCTTGTTCCTTGTACCCAGCAGCAGGAGTGAAAGAACTCTGATGTGGGTGTGGTGGTTTGTTGTTGTTTTTTTTTTTTGTCTGCTGCAAGTGATATGAGACAGACTTGCTTCTGTTATCAGAAGTTAGAAAACGGGTGTTCCTATCAAAGCTTTTGAAATACGAAGGTGGATTTTGCTGCAGGCTTCTGTGTGCCCTTGATAGTGATGGTGCACCTGTTGCTGTACTGCCAGGTTGGGCGAGACAGCCGAAGGGAGCTGAGGAGTTGCAGAATATCCAGTGCATAACTTGATGAAGCACCTCCCTGTGAAGGAAAAGATTTTATTTTTATTTATTTATTTATTTTTGCCTAAAGATTGGTGGAAAATAGGTGAAACTAATATCTGCTTTGGTTGATCTGCTGCTGACCTTGGTTGGTACTAATTTCCTAGGGGAAAGCCATTGTAAATACCCTTTGCATTCTTCTTTTCTGTCAGGAGTTAATGAGTGTAGTCTCTTGCAGCTTCTTATTTTTCATAGCAAGAGATCCACGAGGAGCTCTGTTCAAAACACTCTGAACGCAACTATTGGAAGTCAGCCTCTAGAAATAGATTTCTGAACCTAAGGGGAAGAAAATAGCAGTTGTGCAGCAAGGCTGAAGGCACGTGAACATGGAGGAAGGCGTGTTGCACAGCCTGAGTTGGGTTGTCCTTCAGGACTAGGAATGCTAGTATTTTAATTGGTGATGCTTTGTAACAGCTCAGACTATGTCACAGAATGTTTTATTTTTTGCCTTTTCTATCCTTGGTTGGTCATCAAGTGGATGCCAGCAATAAGATGTTTGATCCCTCATGTGTTGCTGTTGAGTAGGTGAAGAAGGGACAGAAGTTGATTTCATGAGGAGAGATTCTGCACGTCCAGTTTTAGGAACGTTTCCTTTTTTGGAAATGGAAATTGTAATACTGCGTGCACAACTGAAAATTGTTACCAGAGAACCTGTGTGCTTTCTGTGTTAATTTTGGACTTGATGACTATCCAAAATCTTCTATACTAGAAGGCAGGTTCTATTTTAAAGCTTGCTTAGTGGAATCTTGTTGGAACTGAGAAGCCGTCCTCTGTGAACAGTGTCACTTATGCAATATAAAACATAAAATGAAGCTGCATGTGTCTTGAAGTTTGCTGTCCTTCCCCTTCTGTGTCCTGAACAGTTTCTTATTAAACAGAAAGGCAAGCTGAGTGCTTTCAAACAGGTGCAATTTTCATATTTCAACTTCTGGTACTGTGTTAGAATTGGTCCTCAAGTCATCCCAACTTGCTAACAAACTTCAAATTAAAGTACAGGGCATAGGTAATGTAAGAGATTCCAAGCTCACAGCTGTGTGTATGCACACCAATCTGTGTGTGTCATTTCATCATTTCAGCCCAGCAATGAATGACCAGGCATTGATGTTAGTCATTCTGGGCAGTGCCGTGGTGCCGTGCCCATGGGCTGCCGTTTGCACGTCGGAGTGTGAGCAGCCCTGCTGGGCAGAGCTCGTGGCTCCCTGCTCTGCCCTGCTGTGCAGCTTCTTCCTTTGTAATCCCAAGGATTCGGCAGTTTTGCTGTGGCATTTATCATTTCACTGCAGCTGAAGTCCAGTCTTGTTATGTCCCCTTGAGGAGAGCTGATCTCTTGTTTCGTCTTCTCCCTCAGTTATAGGCATAAATGTTTTCTGGCTGAGCAGTAAAAGCGTGTAATGCTGCAGGCTGGAGCACAGCTCATACTGGAGGAGGGAGGTGTGCCCAAGGTCACTGCAGGTTTTGCAGGCAGCTTTTATCATTGCCCGTTTAGTAAATACATTCCCATTGACTGGCTTTTTTTTTCTTCCCTAACCCAGGAGAGCAGTAACTCTGTATTCCTGCAGTGATACAATTTATGATTGCTGATGGATACTTTTTTCCTGTTTCTAAACTTGGGAATTGACCCCAGTTGCTCCTAATGTTGGGTTTTAGGAGGGTTGGCACTGCACAGCTTGCTTCTTTGCTTATTGAAGTGCTTTGTTGTAGCTCAGGCATGTGTGTCTGTTTTGGTCAGAGCAGAACAGAGTTGGTGCTCTGTGAGGGACTGCTTGTCTAATTCAACTTGGAGGCAACTAATGGTCATCCTATTAACCTTACCTTTAAAAGAATACAAACCAGTCCCCTGGAGTACTGTAGGCTTGCATGGATGAAAGTGTTTCAATTTGAGTGCTGTGTTAAGTATGGACTCTAAGCTCTTCGCTATCAAGACCAATGGTTCTGCAAGTTCAGCTGCAGTTTTCTTACGCAGATCTTGAAGTTAAATCGAATTCCCATTGATGATACAGAAGTGTAGGAGCTAAAAGTTCTAAAGTTAAAAGCATGAAAACAATACGGAATGGAATTTTGCACCACTTAAATTATACTTCTCAAATATATGTAGAATATAAAAATGAATAATTTGTGAAAAAATACATTTTTGTTTTCCCTTTATGTAATTGTTTTGTGGTGCTACAGAATTAGAAATGTGCAAGAGGGAGGCCAGTAAAATATTTGAGAACATTCAGTTATTGGTAAGGGATATGGACACAGCATGGGAAAAGCTGATAGGCTGATTTTCCAAAATGTGCAAAACGAAACAAAACAGAAAAAAAAATCCACTTATGTTAATTTTCTTATTTCCATACAGTTCATCTGGAAAGAATACTTACAGAATCTCCTCAAGCTTAAATGGTGCAATTCCAAGGATCTGTAATTAAAAAATGGCAGCTAAATCACAGACAGTTTCCTGTATGGCTACCAGAGCACAGTGCCTCTCTTGAACAATATTTTGTGATATTTCCATTTATGCTACATACAGAACAGTCACCCCACTAGAACTGCTGGGGAAATTTGACTCTGTCAGGATTGCTTTTTCCTTTTTGTGTGTTTTGTTTTGGGGGGGTTATGTGAAGGGGGGTGCTGTTGGAGTTCTCTGCCTTTGCCTTTAGACTCTCTTTCCACCTGTTCTCAATATGCTTGAGGTTTGGATTTGGTGGGAAGTTTTTGATTTTTTTTTTTTTTTTTTTTTTTTTCTCCATTCTCCTCCACCTTATTTTTAGGTACTGTCATCTGCAGGCAATTCATTTCAGTGGCAGTAACTGTCAGATCTGAACTTCTGCTTTGGATAGGTTTTCTTGTGTCCAAATTGAAAAGGCCAACCTCTCTCTTGCGCTGTATATGAAGCACTTGCAAGGAGCTTCATTCCTTCCTTTTCCCCAGTGGGAAGCTAAGCTAAGTAGGGCTGGTCTGAAAATCCTGTATACCAGCTGATGCACTTAGATAAGATTTGGTGCCAAAGCAGAGCGTGTTGTGTACGTTCCTTCCCTCTTTACTTCAAACAAACCAATCTCTCCAAGCAAAATGGCTAGTTATTTTTCATAAATCACTACTGATATGTAGATATGAATGTGCTCAAATCTGTAAATACTTTTAAGGCTTCTTTCCTTGTTCATCTTTGTAAGTACAGCTCAGTGAGTAGCTCCTTCTTTGATCGGATTGCAGCTGAGCAGGCACAAAGTGACATATGCACGGTGCGTGGTATGTGCCATCAGCTGGTACGGCGTGTCCTGCTTGATATTTACTTGGTGCACTGCTCTCACATTTCAGAATTGGGTCGACAATAAACACTAACATTGCTCTCATAGCGAGCGTGTCAAGCAGTACAAGGTCTGTGTTGAGTGCATGCTGTGGCCAGGAACGCGAGGCTGTGCCACGGGCCGGCTGGTTTGAGGGTTGCTGCCATGCTTGGCCTTTGGAAAGAGACAAGAATTAAAAATAACTCCTTATAATGTCATCTGTTTTAGGGCTGAGGATGGAAATAATAATGTGTGATAATGTGCTTGAGAGAGAAAAGCAGATCGGTTGTTTTTCCTTTGAAGCATTCCAGCCCGAGGTAATGTGATGGTGTGGTGTTCTTGCATAAAATCATAATTTGCACAGAACTTGAATTGGAGATGCCTGATTGGTAAAACTTAGGCATACAGTTCTGCACATTGAGTAATGTTCTACTGTGAACTTTGGTCTTTTTTTCCCCCCCATCTGAAGCTTAAAAAGTAGACCATCTAAATGGGTACTTCAGCCTGAAAGTGGGAGATGCCTTGTGGCAAGTAACCTTCAGGTACCTAAAAATAGGATGGAACTTGGCTCAGCTTCTGGAAGTCTTTCAGGTTAAAATAGGCTTTGTTTACTCACTTCATATAGAAGGAGATACTTAATAATACATCTCCTGCTTTCTAAGTGAAGACTAAGTTTAATCACAGAAATTTTAATTAAATCTATGTGGAAAGGATTAAGTAAATTCTTTTCTGAGCTCAGGCCCACTGTTGGCATGTATCATGAAGTGTTACATATGTGTGTGAGGTGGCTACATATTATTACTTTATGTTCCTCGGTCATAAACTGAATTTTTTTCTTTTGCTTAAATAAAGTTAAATAATATTTTGGAGTTCTGTTGCTTTGCAAGATATTGCTTTTCGTCATTATCCCATCTGATATGTAGTCCTAAAATACTACACAACAGAGCTGATGTTTCAGTTTAGCCTTCCATTCTTTCCCTCTCTGCCCAAGTGTTCCCTTCTAAGCTCCTCAGTGTCCTTACAGCACCCAGCTTCCAGCAGACACCCAGAGGATCAGCAGAGGAAGTGGAATAAGGAATACAAACTGATGTATGTAGTAGTTTGTCTGATGCTGTTACTTCTGCAAGGAGAGTCTGTCCCAGTGTGCCACCCACGGGATATTTTGAGTTCTACAGCCTTTATTTTTAAAGGTGAGAAGGTATTTCAGGAGAGGAAGGAAAAAAGGCATGATGAAGCATGATGTGCTTATAAACATTCTGGAAACAAAACTTTCCTTAAAAAAAAGTTACTTTTAAAAAAAAAAAAAAGATTACTTGTGATGAAAATCTTTAGAACAGAGGGGGCTGGGCAGTGGTTCTGTGAAAGACACCAGAGAAGCAGCAGAGCCTGAGCTGGCACAGGCAGCAGAAGGATGACCTGCGGGGCAGCCCTGGAAAGGGCACTGCAGACTTTGGGGCCCTACTCAGGATACAGTATGAGTTCAGGTTGCTTTGACAAAATACAACATTATTTACAACATGAAAAATGATGACTTACTGTAAGCAGTGCATTCATTTATAAAGAAGTTCACCTAGTGCACGTTAGTATTTATTTTTTCTTTACTATGAGAGTGGTGAGGTGCTGGAACAGCTGCCCACAGAGGCTGTGGATGCCCCATCCATCCCTGGAGGTGTTCAAGGCCAGTTGGATGGGGCCCTGGGCAGCCTGGGCTGGTATGAAATATGGAGGTTGGTGGCCCTGCATGTGGCAGGGAGTTGGAGATTCATAGTCCTTGAGCTCCCTTCCAACCCTGGCCATTCTGTGATTCTGTGGTGCTCAAAACCAGCCTTGTGCCTACAGCTGTGCAGTAAGCAGTAAGCAGTAAGCCTCTGAAGTGTTTTCTCAGCCTGCGTGCTGGCTCCTTCGCTTTGTCATTGTGGCCAGGTGTGCCACGATCTTGCAAAGCATCATAATTTTCCCCTCCCCGTTCTGAAATGTAAAAAAAGCTTTTGCTCTTCCTGTAGAGGTTGAATCTAGTATTGTTTAAACAAAGAGAATAATTCAATAATTGTAATGTCTGCACTGACCTTGTAGAAAATAAAATCAGTGTTAACACAGCTGTTGAAGGACTGAAGCTCAGAGCCAGCCAGAGCGCTACTGGTTTCTAGGTGTTTTCAGTGTTACACTATTTGAGGTGTCTTCTTTCTTTTTTTTTTTCCTTCAAACTGTCTCAGAGAAATGCTTCTCATTGAGTGAACAGAGCTGTCACAGAGGGCTGGATTTGGGTGTGCACGTGCTTCTGTAGCACTGTGCTGAAACCTTTGATGACAGTAACTGCTGGCAGTGCGGAGTGTGTCTGTCAAGTAGTGCATGGCACACGTATGGAAGGTTTCTCATTTGCTTTATCTATCTTATGGGTATAAAGCACATTCCTAACTGGCACAAGCAGCAGAAGGCTGTGTAGCGGCCACCTGGGTGAGAGAAGCTGCAGTGTGCCGGCTCAAACTCATTCCAGACAGCTGAGGAGCTGCTGTAAACACCAGGGGAAGCCAGGTGCATCAAAGCTTTACTCTCAGGCACCACAGTGTCATTCAGCTGAAGAAGCACAGCACCCTTTCTTGCACTTGGCACCCCGAGGTTGGATGTGCACTCTTGGGGAAAGGGCCCTGTGTGCCAAAAGGGTTATGAATGCTGTTCATTAATGATATCCTGCCCATAACAAGTTAGGTATGTGCTTACTTGAAGCATTTTTGTCACAAATGGAGGGAGCAAAACATAATAGTTTTGCAAGAGGAACTACTTAGGGGGTATGAAGATTTCCAATGATAATTGCCAGGATTGGTTGCTAGTTTTGCTTCTGGACTTTCCTGAATGCTCTCAGTGCTCTGAAATCACTGTTGGCTTAGCAGCTCTAGAGGGAAATATCCTTTGACCACTGGCTGTGACTTGGCGTGCCCTGTATTTGTTTGCATGGTACAGCTAAAAAAGGAATCAACCTTCAGTTGGTTGGCTTATTGGAAAGGTTATTGCTAGGAGTTTTGGGGGGATTTTTTAAAAGAAATGCAATACTGTTTTATCCAGACCTTGTGTCATTTTTGCTGTGGGGTAAGGAGAGGAGTTTTTTACTCGTGCAGTTCTGTAGACACAGCTACCAAAGCACTGCTTTTGTGAGGCACTAAAAATGTCAGTGTGTACTCAGAGAGGAACTAAAACTGTACTTTGTTTCCAGGCTGTGCTGTAAGTCCTGCACATGTTTATGGGAAGAAAAATAAGGATAGATGAAAGGTATCTGCTGGATTTGACATTGTTGATTGTAAGGCTAAGCGTGCTTTTTCAGGATTAGCATTTGGCTTTGTAGCGTTTCAGTTAAAAGATGGGAAACTTCTGTGATTTATTTTCTTTTCCTAAGTATTTTGTGCACTTCACATTGTTAGAGCGAGGGGCCACAGCTCTTGAAGTCAGCATCTGCCTTGGAGCTGAAAAGGCTTGCTCTGTCTCGCTCTGCTCTGCTCAGCAGCTGGGCAGCACTTTGTGAATTGATGGGAGAACCACGGATGTAGGATTTGTCACTTCCTTCTGCTGAAGGTTGTTACAGACAAAAACTGCCAGATGAATCTCGTGCCTGAGTCAGTCATTGCAGTTGCTGGGCCTTTCCGGAGTCCTCTCCAGAGGATAGGGATATCTCTCTGTTGAGGACTAAACTATTTGGCAGTGTATATTAGGAGATAGCTCTAATTTGTATTGCTTACCTGTACCTCATTTAGTTAGTTAGTTATTTTTCTGAGGCCAATTCCATCAATTAGGTCTTTGAGGGGGGAATATACTTTGTAACCTCAGAAAAATACTATTTTCTCTCTCCTCCCTCCCTGCTTGTTGGTCTCATGTATCAGTGCTTTGCATGAGTGCATTCAAACAGGCCTCTTTCCTCCCCCCTGCTTTTCCTTCTGTACAATCCTGTCTAAGCAGAGTTGACCAGTCAAGAAAGCACTCCAGCGTTTCTCTCAAAAGGAGTTACTGCAGCCAGTCAAAATTTGACAGATGTTTTATTCCATTAGATTGTATATTTAATTCTATAACTCCATATTCTTGGCTCGGAAGCCTTTTGACAGCTTTTGTTTAATTCTTCCTTAATTTCATTACTCTTTCAGTATTCACTTGCTAAAAAATATTCTCTTAAATAGATGAATGTGTAAATCTGTGTAAATCTGTATGCTTTCCAGGCAAGCTCTTATTAGTCATGTTTTGTAATGCATTCCTGTAATGTTTCGTAATCTTCCTGCCATTTCTTATGCTTTATTTTTATTTTGGTTTGACTCTGGATGGTGAGGTGGGAGGGAACAGGAGATGTTAATTCAATACATAAAATGCAGCCAGTTGAATGTAGCTCATTTCTGTGCTTGGGAGCGTGTGTCCTGAGTCCTTCTGTCTGAAGATAACACAAATATGCTTTGTTTAGGGAACTGAAGGAAGAGCCCTACGAAGAGATGACGTGTAATGGCCCAGATAGCGCCGAACCCGGTGCCACTCCAGCCACTGATGGCGACCAGGAGTGGAGCCAGGAACACGACCGACTGGGAACCTTTGTGGAGTTTCCCCCTGATTGTCCAGTTTCAGCATCAGCACTTGCTCGAGCTGGCTTTGTTTATACTGGAGAAGGGGATAAAGTCAAGTGCTTAAGTTGCCATGCGACTGTTGAAGGATGGCAGCCTGGGGATTCTGCGGTTGACAGACACAAAAACCTTTCCCCAGACTGCAGATTTATTTCTGAGTCTGTGTTTTTGGAAAATAACGTACATCCTCTTGTGCAGAGCCACCGGCATAGAACTGAAAATGGCTCCAGCAATTTAGCCCTCTCGCCTGCTCTGGAGGACCTGTCTGATGTGGAGGCAGATTACCTGTTGAGAACCAGGCAGGTTGTGGACATGTCTGATACTCTGTATCCTAAGAACCCCTCTATGTGCAGTGAAGAAGCCAGGCTGAAGTCCTTTCACAACTGGCCCCCCTACGGCCTATTGACTCCAAAGGAATTAGCTAGTGCAGGACTCTACTACACAGGTGTTGGTGATCAAGTTGCATGTTTTTGTTGTGGTGGGAAACTGAAAAACTGGGAGCCTGGTGATCGAGCTTGGTCTGAGCACAAGAGGCATTTTCCCAAGTGCTTTTTTGTCCTGGGTCGGGACGTTGGAAACGTTTCAACTGAATCTGTTTGTGCTGAGCTTGGGAGAAGCTGTCTGAACAACGAACAGCATCCGAGGAATCCATCCATGGTAGAATATGAGAGGAGGATACAAACATTTCTAACTTGGATACACCCTGTTAACAAGGAACATCTTGCTGAGGCAGGCTTCTACAGCACAGGTAAGACAGACCTCCAGATGACAAAGATATTTTACAAATAAATGTGCAAATATGTTTTATTATTATGAAAAGTATAAGCATTTTCCTGTTCTAATGTAGAATTCTGCCAGATTTTTAGTTGAATTGAAATTCATTCTTCTTTCCTCTACAAACTACTTCTTGCATTTCTCTTGCAAGATTATATCCATCCTATCAGGTATTTTTATTAGCATAATACAAAATTATCATATATATATATATATATATATATATATATATATTTAGCAGTAGAGCATCAAAGTGAGTTTTCCTTAGCTGCTAAAACCCTCCTAACACATCTTTCACAATGGCAATTATTGAAACTAATAGTTTAAAAAACAAAGTGCCATCCTGCAGGTAACCACCTCAGGTCTAAAGAGCAAGTGTGTTGCTGTGAAGCTTCTGAACAAGACAGCACAGGTTATATGCCATTTTAATGAGTTAATGTGCTTACATTGTCATGGCATCCAGACAACCAAAAAAAGCAAGTGTCATTATTACCTACTGTAAGAGCTTTAAAGACAAGGACTCTGCTGGAAGGGATTTTACTCTTAGAAATACAGCATATCATTTGGATGAAGCTCTGATATCTTTGTGCGTTGCTTTTTTCAATCTGGAGAAGGCAAATAATTCCTTCTTGAATGCATGGTGCAGAGAAAGCTCTTTGAAATGCTTTACTGAGAGGTGCTATGTGAAGTTATGCTATTATTAGGTCAGAAAGAAAAGGAGATTATCCGGGATAATTTCTTGCTCTCATCTTAATTGGCTTCTCCCTTAGTAGCTCCCAGAAGAGCTTTTTAATCTCATACCATTTGTTTTACTTGTGGCCATAAATAAAACTCGTGATATATTCTTACATAAGTGGAACACAGGCAATATTTGTACTCAGTAGAATTGCTTTATTAGTTCCATCTTGGATTCCTAACAGTAAATAGTTTAGCTTGGCCAAGAGAGATCTGTACCATGGAGGTGAACTAAACAGGCAGTTTATCTGACCAAACGGCTTTTAAAGTGGCTTCTGCATTTCTGGTGGGCTGGGAAGGAGTTGGTTTTGGTGAAAAAACAAACGTAGCCTTACCTCCTCTCATTTCAATCAGCATAAATCTGAGCAATTCCTGTGCAGTGTTTGATGGCAGCAGGCACAGTGCTAGTGCTGAAGAGTGCTATTTATTCAGAAATTGCCAGCAGTTGTGCTGCTGCTGTGTAGAACCCATTAATTTTAGTGGTGAAATGGAGGAGCAAAGAACACCCTTTAGAATTAAATTCCTGTTAGTGATTTCCATTCTTGCTTAACTGTTACTTAAATAGAAAGCAGAACTCTGGTCATGAGGACAGATAAAGTTGTGTCAATTACTTTCCAAATAAATTTTTTGTGGTAGTCACTTCATGGCTCGTTTATCAGTGGAATGTGCTGTCTGATAATAGACTCTTGAGCATTTGCTTTTTATCTGTTTAAGTACTTGCTAAATTAGAATTATGAAATATTATATGTGACTTTATTTAATGTGACTGTAAGGCCATTTTTTTTTCCTGAATGTTTGTTTCAGATCATATTTATTGTGCTCTTTAAAACAGAGTCTTTCCCAATGACAATTTCTAGTAAGTAATACAAATGCTTGTTTTCTGTGATAATGTTTTAGCTGAGAACTCATTGTCACACCTACTAAAAATTGTCACCTGGCTGTTTCCCAAGGCAATGGCGATCACGTTGTGTGCTTCCACTGCGGTGGAGGATTGCAGGAGTGGAAGGAAAATGAAGACCCGTGGGACCAACACGCCAAGTGGTTTCCTGGGTGAGGTATTCTTTGTTTCTGCACATCGTAGAACCATAGAATCCTTGGGGTTGGAAGGGACCTTTGAGGGTCATCTAGGCCAACTCCCCTGCAATGAACGGGGACGTGCGCGTCTGAGTCGTCTTCCTAGTATCTTGTTTTTATGACAGAGCCTGCCAGGAAGGGCTTTAGAGGGCTGACTGTGACTTTGATGTTGTTGCTATTTATGGCAGTGGAGGTTTTTTGGTTTGCACATCCACATCAGTGTCAGTGTTTCAGAGTCTCACAATGTACTACATAGATGATTCCAAAAGTAATGTCTCATTTATTTACGGGGAACCTACAACAGCTGCAAAAAGCACAACTGCACTGTCTGACAGAGCACATTCTCAGCTACAAAACATTCTTTTTCAGCATAGCCACCACCATCAGGTGTGCATTTTCACCAGCAATGAACAAAGGTCTGTCTGCCACACTTGTGTAAATAAATAAAATCTGCCCCAGCTACTGCCCAGTAGCTTGGACTGGTTGGAAAACAAAGAAAGAAAACACAAGGCATCTGCATTACCAATGGCTGCCTTTCTGTGATGGCAAACTACTAAAAGATCCAGTGCTTTGACATGGTGTTAGCTATTCGTTATCCACTGCAATTTTTCCCTTCTATAAACCTGTAGCATAAGGCAGCATGGCCAACATCTTTAGCTTTCTGTTTCACCAAAACTGCAACACTTAAGTACTGCTGGAGCAATTAAGAACTGTTTGGAAACACTTAGGTGATATTACTGATGTTGAGATTTGGGAAGCAAGCACCCTATATGAAGTAGGGATTGTGTCAAACCTTTATGAAGTTACATTATCAACTCTGTTTGCTGCGTATGTAGTTATATGATAACTAAATGTTTTTGTTTATAGGTGCAAGTTCTTGAGAGAGGAAAAGGGACTCGAATTTATAAATAATGTTCACTTAAGAGATGGATGTATGGATTCAACAGTAAGTTTCTTACTTATTAATAAAATATCATTTTACTAAAGTAGAACACAATCTTCACAATTTTCATATGAAATCAATCTTCTGATCATCTGCATAACTTTTAGTCTTCCTGCTGTTTCTTTTCTTGGCAGAAAGTAAAAAACATGGAAGCGTGTTTTGATTCTGCTATTTGAGCTTCATAGACTGTACAGTTGTCCCTTCTTAGGTAATGAATGCCAGGTTGGGTGCCTTATAGATGTTTTATATTCTGTACTGAAATGCTGATCCTTGTAGGCTGGGAACCAAGCACCATGTACATCTTATAGCAGCAAAAAAATATCAAAGTGAAAGCTTAAAGAAATGTGAATGCCATAACAAAGTATGGAGCCCTTTGCCAATGTTCAGAGCAGGACAAATCTGCTCTAACTATAGTAGTTTTACTCAATAAAATAACTGGGATCAAATAGCTGTTTTGTGTCCTGCAGCTGTACAGGTTTCCTTGTACTCATTCCAGAATTGTAATTTTGTCATCTTTTTATTTATTTTTTAGATAGAAGCTGCTGAAGTTACAGTACTTCCTAAAGGTATATATTAAAAATAACAATCATTATAGAAGCAAATTGTTAATTTCTAAGTTAACTCTATTACATTTTTCAAAAACAGCAGGCAGGCTGTGGGATGATATTCTTCTACTGCTTTGTTCCTTCCAAACAGCTGCACAGTGAATTTTGTTTCTCATGGGATAAGAACTAATGAGATAAGATAACTGATCATCAATGGATAAATATTGTGAAGAAGATTTGTGAAAATGGCTGCACTGAATTAGTAGGGGTGCAGGACAAACACTGCAGGATACTGAAACGAAATGACTGTTGTTGCTTTTCATGAGTTGGGAAGAGTTAAATTGCAAAATGACAAAGAAGCTGAGAAAGCTTAACTTATGTGCAGGAATGTCTTCTGCTGGAATAAAGTTTCTTATGAATATCTGAAAGGAACAATAGGCAGACAGCCGTGCTGCAGCATGGCGTGGAATTAAAGCTCTTCCAATAAGAGTGCTTGCACAAGACCTATTTTTAAAACTTTTCAAATATTGTTTGTTTGTGAGAGGAAATTGTTTAAAAATTCTGCTCTTTGCTCAGTAAAGTGAGGTAAAGAAGAAATTAGTTGTTCATGTTGTGGGAAAGCTGGACGTAGGGCACACTGCTGGAGAACCTATTCAAACAATTACATTGAAAAAGAGAGAGAGGAGGAAGTCCCACAGGCGGAAGAGCAGTTGTGTCTTAATGAGTGCTGTGTGGTACCCTGGAAAGGCTTCAGAAATTCTGAAATGGTTGTGCTTGTGTTTTGGTTTCATAAATTCATGTTGTGTGTTCGTTTCTATTATCAGATGGATGGTTTTTTCTGAACTGCATTACAATTAATGTGAAGTTAGCAAATACTTTTGTGTTTATTGTTCCTTGGGATTTCTGACGATTGCAGTCAATGCTCAGTTTTGGAATTTGGGATGTTAATTATGTAGGATGTGATTTAAGGAATTATGTTGAAAAATGTTGAAGTAGTTGATTTGAATAGCAAATTGAGGAGGATTTCCATACGATAAGTGGATGAAGAGACTGGGAAAGCAAGGATTGAAATGCTCTCAAGTTCTGCAGTGCAGTACTTAAAAGTAGCAGAGCTGTGCAAACAGAAATGTAGTTCTTTTTGCTAAATATCTGCAAAGGAGCTTTAACTATAACGAATACTGTCACTTATTCAGTCTCATCTCTGTTAAACTGGTGTTTTTTTTCCCTTCTGTTGTTTTAGATGACCTCTTACAGAATCAGTTGGTACAGAATGCCATTCACATGGGTTTCAGTTTGTCTGAGATTAGGAGCATTATGGAAAAGAAGTTGCACATGTCTGGAGAAAGCTATACATCTGTTGAGGACCTGGTAGCAGACTTAATAAGTGCTCAGAAAGAAAATGCAAAGGGAGAGCCACCAAAAGAAAGCCCACTTGAGCAAGGTGAACTTAATAAACCGTAAAACCTGTGTGTGTACTTTCATAATAACTTGTTTGTCTGAGGTACATCCTATCATTATCTATTCATTCTGCCCTCTGACTCAAGTCTTGCTTAACATGAAGTTACAGTGTTGAACTTAAAACTCTGTATTATTTTGGGGCATCAAAGAAGTTGAACGAGGGGGTGTTAAAATACTTGAGGTTAGTAGAATGTATGCATGTCATGTACAAAATAAATTTAGTATTAATACCACAAAGCAGTATAATATTGAGATAATAGTCCAGTGCCCTCTGAGGGTAACTAAAAAGTCAACACTACTGTGACAGCGGCAAGGATAATTGTAGATATGGGGACTGTGGTGAAATAAACACAGTTGATTGTCAAAGATTCAATGTACAAAAAATTAAATACCTCACTGCTGAAGTTTTTCAAGTGTAAAATTGGTGCCAGTACGAAGAGCACTGAATAGAAGCATTCTCCTTCTTGGCCAATAAGGAAATGTGCTTGTGGACAACGTTCCTTTTTAATTATTGGTGTTGCAGTTATGCTGGGGCGTGCAAAGCCTTGCTCAGGAAAGCCATTGTGGTATGCTCTGCAGGTTGACCAGAAACAAGTTGTCTGAATCAAGAGCTTATTTGTAGTTTGAAGACAACCATACGGATGGATTCATAGGGAGAGAAAAGCCCATCTGGGTGGCACGACAGGCAGGGATCTCACTGGCCCATTCCTTGTAATAACATTTTTCATGGATATTATGCAGAGAAAGAATTTGCAATGAAGATGGGCATTATTTTTGTGACTGACTGCAGGGAACTTTCCCCATGCTGTAGAAGGCTTCTGTACTGTGTATTTTCAAATGAGGCTTACTAGAAATTACAGAGCTAATCTACAATGCAAAACAAATTATTTCTGTATGACAGTTCTTTAAGCTTTTGAAGTGTAGGCATTTTCATAAACAGAAGCAGGGGGGGAAGGGATGGTATCCTCATTCTTTAACCTGAGGAAAACTTGCTGAGGAAAAGAGAATCCAAATTACTTAACCAGGATTGATGAACCTTTCCTCCACCTTCTGTGTAGGTTTTGAGAAGGCTGTCAGTGGGAAGTCTGAAAAAAATGGCCCCTGGTTGCAATATGCATATCCTACATTCCACAGATATTTCAAGGTCTTACCAATATGGATAGCTGAACTCCCTGCACTGGTCTGGGAGGTGGGGAAAAAACAACAGTTGAGGATTTCATTTTAGTTTGGTTTCTCATCTTGTGTGGGTTTTTTTGATTTTCTTTTTTTCTTTTCTTTTCTTTTTAAAGGTGTAACCTTTAAACAACACGGAAAGAAAATCCTTCCTCTTTCTGTGGAGAGGGAAAAAAATGAGATGAGGCACTATGAAAGCACACTAACTACCTTCTGTGTCTTTATTTTTCTTAGATCTCAGTATTGAAGAGAAGTTAAGACGCTTGCAGGAAGAAAAGCTCTGTAAAATCTGTATGGCTAAAGACATATCAGTAGTCCTCATTCCCTGTGGTCACCTGGTTGCATGTAAGGAATGTGCTGAAGCAGTTAATAAATGTCCTCTGTGTTGTACAAATATTATCAAGAGACAGAAGATTTTTATGTATTAATGAAAGGCACAGTGCTGCGGATGTAAGTGCTCCTGCTTTGTTTCTTTAAACGTGTGATGTGACAACAGAAGGCTGGGTGTTCACCAGTCTAGCACACACTTATGGTGCATCTCACTTTGGAGATCATGTAAACACTAAAGCTTTAATCAACACCCTGAAAAATGAGTTGACTGTCAGAAGCTGCTAGATTTTGGTTTAGAGCACTCGTATCCTACTGCCTCCTTAGTGCTCTCCTCACTTTTTGTGCTTTTACTTTTTTCCCCCACCAATAAGTTTGAGAAATCAGACAGCATATAAATAGCAGAAAAAAATCTACTATTTATAGACTGTGTTTCTACTAATTTGCTCAGCTCATTTATCAGAAATAGACCTGCTTAATTTTCTCTTCTAGTGGGACCAAGGGTAAACAGCCTCATCAGAGGAAAGAAATGCTTTAGGGTAATTTTTGTGTTGTTATTTTGAATATTCAGATATCCGAATAGATTTTATGGGGTTAAAATTCTTTCTGATTCATTGGATGCTACGTTAAGGACTTCATTTTGTGCATCGTATCCCCTACTAATCTGGTGTTTCTAGTTTGAAAAACATCAGCTAAAGTATCTTTTCGTTTTATTCTCATCATTCGCCTATCTTAAGAGTAAAATAACATCAGTAGGAGCAGCTTTGCTATAGGTTCTGTCTTCGAGCTACAATTGTCTGTGTGATATTTTGTAGGTCACTAATTAGATGCCTTTACTGCCACTGAAGGATGTCTGTCTGTTTGTCATTCTTGTTTACACTTGTAAGCCTCTGTAAGCGGTCTCAAATAATGATTAACAGGCTAAGCAAACATGAGCAACGCAGGAACTAGCTCTGAATGGTGTTGGTTTTCTTCTCTTTTCTTCTTAGATGGACAGGCTAAAAACACCCTTGGAATTAATGGACCCTTATAAAGCTGCTCTAAGCTTTAAAAATACCATAACTGCCTGTGGATATATGTGACTGACGGAAGGTGGAAATTGTAACTGATGTTAATCATGATGTTAATCAGAACACACAGTCTTAACTTCATTTCATGTGCCACCTACAGACATAAAATGCAGACAATCCTAAGATCTATTCACCTGGCCATATTTAAGTTTTTCTGCTGTCAAACTACATGCATTCAAATATTCTTAAAATTTTTCTTAATTGAGTTTTTCCACATCAAATCTGGTACTGAAAGGCAAGTATGTAACTTCTGGTAGCTTCACTTCATAGACCTGGTTTGGCAAAGCCTAAGCAATGCAGAGCTTTATTTTTCACTGTGGAGAGACTCTGTATAGCTGAAGTTTGTGCAAACAGAGTTGTTTAAGAAATCAGGCCCTCTATAAAACTCGTACATGCTCATTTCTGAAATTCTGACTCCTATTCGTATGTGTCTCAGCTCAGGTTCCAGCATCCCAAAAACGCCGTACGATTGAAAATGTTAGCTCTGTAGCTTTGGTTGTGACGTGATTCAGAGAATGTGCAAACCTGCTGCTGAAATTTTAGACTGTTACTGCTACTTTGCCAGTTCTTCTGTTGCGATCAATAGCTCCTGTGTCCCCGCTCACTGTTTCTGTTGTTGCTGTATAAATAGGCCTCAGAAAACTGGTTTTAGCCTTCTGCTTTTCTCAATGCATCCCTCTTGTATACAAATGTCATTCCTTACAAGTGAACTCGCTGGAAATGAAGGATGTTCTGCATACCTCGTGCCCTTCATTATGACAGGAGCTATCTTATCTTAAATCTTCCCCCCTGCCCATGAGACATTCAGTGTGCGTTTGCCTCACGTTTCTAACATTTAGCATCATCCTCACTTATTTTTTCTGCTCGTGTTGTAAGTATAGCTGGTTTACAGTAACACTAATTATGTGACTTCCTATTTATGTGGGCATACTAATTTGTTTCTGTTCATACAGAAATTTTATCTTGGGTCCTACACACTGAGTAATATATTTGATTAATGATACTTTATAAAGAATATATAGTTTTTCACACGATGAAGGTTTTAAATGCAATATACAGAAATGTAACGTCTCTATTTTTGGTTAGATATTTGCTATGATTATATGAGATTTCACAGAACTGACATGTTGCTCCGGTGCAATTTTGTGTATATTTAAATAAAGTGCAATCCAGTTGTTCCCAGAGCAGTGTGTTTGATTCTTACATGCAAAAGAAATTTCAGAAGGTTGAATTCTCTTGCTTTTTTCTTTTGTAACTCAACTGTTCCTAATTTAACATGAGTGTTAGTAAGAATGGGAAGTATGTTTTAGGTTGAAAGGAAATAATATTTGATTTGTATGTGTTAAAATCTGTTGCTTTTTTTGTTTTTAGTACTCATTTAGGTACTTTTTGTAATAAATTGGAATTTGGTTCCCAGGAATTGAGTAGAAACTTCCTAAAGAACTCAGCACTAGGATTTACGTTCCTCTTCTGGGAAAAAATAAATACATCATTCTGGTGAGAAGGGTTTTGGTTTTGCTTCCCCCCCCCCCCTTTTGAAGAGTTTGATGTTTGAGAACTCATGCATGCAGGGCCTTTCCAGGATTGATGCGGGTTGGCAGTTCTGGCAGCCTTTCTCCAGCTCCCATTTTCACTTACAGGCAGGGCCTGTGTTAACTCTCAAGGGAAACTAAAGTGGGGGTGTTGGCCACTGGTGTTGGGGGTGTTAGAAAAACTCAGTTAAGAAAAGGAGCTAATCTATCTCACCTGAAATACAAGGAGCTAATAAAAGGAGCTAATCTATCTCACCTGAAATAGCACGTTTGGTTATTGGTGCAAACCGGGTTATGCTGCCTTGCCTAAGCAGACGGTTTGTTACCTAACCTTGATCCAAGTCATGTGAGAGCCTGAAGGAGCTGCGTCTAGCTTACAGCCTGCAACTTCTGCCATGTGGACTAGACGAGAGTACTTGGGAAGAGGCTGACCTGTTCTGTTTAGAACTGTTACAAAACTGAACCCGAGCAGGGAGGTGATTTGGGGTGTTGTAACCATGTAACCTCCTCAAGAGACAATCAGAGAAGTAGGTGACAAACAGTAACTTCAAAACTGAAAGAAAAACATTATCCAGTTTCTTTGCAAATTAATACAAAGTGCTTCACTTTAAAGCTTCTTAATGCTTCTGAAAGGGACTTTTAAAAATCAGATATGAAAGAGCACCATAGTGCTACGCTGAAGTTGAATTATTTGGGAACGTTAAAAGGTTAAGAGCCTGCTGGCCAATATGAAAAGACTGCTCTGTAGGTTTAAGGGTTGTGTTTTACAATCAGAGTCCTATTCAGACTAAGTGCAAGAAAATAATTAGCATAGTCATCAAATTTTGACAGCTTGAATTGGGAAGATTTCCTTTAATTACTTTGATTTTCAGTATCTAAAGGAGCAGACACTGATACTGAGCAGAGTATTTAAAGAGAGAGAAATGAAGGATGCAAATAAATGGAATAGGGGCGCAGGCCCTTTGGAAGAAAGCTGGTAGCAGGACAGAGGTGCCTGAAGTTGGTTTCTTAAAGAGCTGCCTGGAATCAAAAGCTGTGGGGGAAAGTCAGGTACCAATATTTGGTCGCTTTCTTTTACTGGTTACTACGTAGAATCTTATTTCCGTTTTGCTGACAATAGCAGAGCTATTTGCTGCTCTGTCTATGTGAGAGACTTACAAGAGTTTTTGATATATTCTGGAACGTTTTATTTAAGAAATATGGAAATTGCAACCCCATTTAAGAATACCAGAACAAAACAAGGAAAAAATCAAAGTTTTTGTGATACCATTAGCTTCCTCTCAGTGTCTTGAAATATGGAGCCCAAAACAACATACTGATTTATCCTACAGACTGCTCTAGCTGGTATCTGCACAGATGCTGAGCCTCCAAACTGATTTTTCATTTGTTTTGGGCTTCATGCATAGCCCCATAGCCTAACAGTAATGTCATTGATTGCTGAGGATTTGATTTTATTTGAATTCAGCTTTGTTTTTTAAAACTTCTTTTAATGTTGCATAAGTAGTTTTGACCACGATGAAAACCCAAATGCATATTTTGGTTAGCTGTATGCGTGGCCTGGAGCTACAGGACAAATAGTTTGAAGCTTTGAAAGCGTTTTTGTTAACCGAGGATGTGGGTTTTTAAAGTCAGCTTTCATATTGATTTTTGTTAAAATTAATAAAACGAAATATAGTAGGCTATTAGAAATGAAACCACTTGGATGAGATGTTAATGCAAACACTTGATTACTGCATTTGTGGAAGACTTCAAGCTGAAGTGTCGTATATTGGAATTAAATTGAACAAGATGGAATACAACTTGCTGACCATCAGATTTAGTAACTACTCAGAAGAGAATCTGCCCTGCCTCTCAAAGCATGGGAGCTGTAGTGCATCATGTGCAAGGCCTACCCTAAAAGGCCACAGAGTGAAGAGCGTGCAGATCTGCCTGGCTTTAGCAGTGCTTTTCTGTGGAGGTAAATAAGTGACCAAGTTGTTGAACAGTGTTCTTCTTATACCTTCCACCTGGTGCAAGATTGACTCCTGCCAGCAAGAAGGCTGGGTGCCCCAGGCAGCGTGTGACAGTGTCTCCTGTGCTGGCCTTACCTCCAGGAGCTGCTTTGAGAAGAGTGCTGGCTGCCTTCTCCATACCGCCACTGGTCTGGTGAGATTGCTCTCATTCCTCATGGAACTCAACTATGAGTTAATACTCAACTGCCCTCACCCCCTTTTAGTTTTGTGTTCTGTGTGACTGAGTTTTGCTGAGTGGCTGGGAAATCTGATGAGGAAGAGCTCTCCTCGCTGTGCCTTCACACTGCTTTGGGTTGCTGACAGTACCTCTGTCTCTGTGAGCCACTGCTGGGCAGTTTCAAGGGATGTGCTGATGCTGCTGTAGAGAAATTACTGAGCCGTAACTGTGATGTGGCTCTCTGTGAGGGGGCCAGTGACCTGTGATTATACACAGAAACTGAATTTCAGCAGTTTTATCCTCAATTTCTTTAACCAGGACTCCATTTTTAAGCAGTAGTGATGTTAACGTTACACTGAATTACAAATGTTGATTCAGAGAATAACAGCTCTGTGACTGACAGAGCACAAAAACTCACTTTTTTCCTGGGGCAGGGAAGAAGACAGTACATTACCAGTGATAAATTGCTTGGCTAAGCAAAACCCTTGAGAAAATTTGAAAGAAAATGCTATTAATTTTGTTGCAGGTATCTGCTACCGCAGGGTAGGTGAAAACTACTTAGTTGCCTTTGGATGATTACTAATTGTGTAACTTACTTTTGCACAGCACGATGAGATTCATCACTTAAAGCAAATGGTTATCTTCTAGAAGTAGTTATCTTCTAGAAGTTATCTTCTTAATACGGGCTTTTCAAAGGCAGGTGTCAAGCTGTGGCAGTCTCTTGGAACTCTTGCATAAGAGAGTTGAGTTTCTGAATCCAGGACTGCCTTTACCTCCTTTTCCAGTACCCGACCCTGACAGCGTTACATGGGAGAGCCAATGGGGTCTGCTGTCCTCAGTGCTTAGTGCTCCCAGAAGGCCCTGTGGAGGGAGAAGCCCTTCAGCTGCTGCTGTTGAGGCTTGCAGTACTTCTGTAACCCTGCTAAAGGAAGTTGCATTCTGAAAGAGTATTTTTATCTTAACCGTTTTGAACATCTGTGCAAGCTGCCAACATGTCACGAACGAACTGTTGCACTGCCTGCTACTTGTCATGCATCGCTTTGTTAGAAGAAAATCTCAATTGCAGCTCCATGACGAGATCACACTTTGCTTTGTTTGTACCTTATGCTCTATCAGGGATTCAGGCAGCAAGAGCACCCTTGAGCCCCACACCGGATGGGAAGGAGTGCGGGCTTCCAGGAAGAAACCTTGAAGCTGGTTGATGATGAAAACTAAATGAAAGGAAACAGTGACAAAGATACAGGTAGAACTTTGGGACCCAGTCTGCTAAGTCAGCCCAGAAAACCATGCAAGCTTATCTGAAGGAGTAATCTGCTCCTTAACCTTATCTGTCCTGTAGGCACCGACCCCCATTGCACATGCTCCCACTGCAGCACTCCCCAAGCTCTGGTCTCAGCAGTTTGCGGGGAAAAGACCAAGATAAACTGATCCACTGTCAATATCCAAAATGGGTGTTTGCCTGAAAAGACAGAAGGGAGCTGACTCGTTTATTTGATGGATCATTTTCTTCAAAGCTTGCTGATGACAATTTAAAGATAAATATATTTGACTTCACTTGTTTATCATCGTTTTGCTCTGTGATTTTGGGCAGAGCTTAAGCTGCAGAACAATGCTTCTGTCCCAGTTCTACTCACCTAACCACAAGCCAGCTGCCTTCCTTCTCATCTCAGGTAAAGCCCGGTTCTGTGTCACTGTCTCAGAGAGGCCTGTGGTTCTACAAAGCTGAGCAGCTGAGAGCTGCTGTGTGCTGCATGCTCCTGGGAGCAGAGCAGCCCTGTGTTCACAGTACTGTGGGGTCTCTGCGCGGGTTTTACTGTCCCAACTCAAGGTGCCTCCTCACTCAGGGCTAGCTGCTGCTGTTGGGCCCACCTAGCCTCATGGCAGCCATCGTCTGCTTCTCACTCCATCTTTTTGTTGTTGGACAGTCTGTTGTCTCCTGCCTCTCCGTGTACACGTGCCTCTTCTGCAGGTCTTGTCACCAATGCTGCCGTGGCGCCCAACTCACAAAGCACTGCCTGCCCCGTGATCCCTTTGCTTGAGTGGAAGGCTTGCTTCTGACTCCTGGAGCCTCCTGGTTTGGGAACAAGAGTAGATCCTGCCCTTGGCTCAGTGGAGGACTGGAGAGGTAATGCTCACTGTCAGATCTGTAAGGCTGAAGTCATTACTGCAGTGAAAGCAGCTCCTCTTAACTAGGAGAAGGGCTTTTCGTTATTTCCTCCCAATATTTAGTTTGGCTTTTACACAGTTTAATGATGAAAGCTTTAAAATGTGGCTATGGGGTTATTATCTCAAAGAAGGAGAACTAGCAGCAAGAACCCCCTCACCTCAAATATGGGAACAAGAGCAGGGCCCTGGCAAGCGGGTGGCACAGGCGGACAGCTGAGGGGAGAAATGGCAGGAAGGCATTTGTGCCATTAAAGCTTGATATGAATTAAAACTTGCTAGAGTTTTAATTCATATCTAGAACCAAGAGTGAAGCAAAGTGGGAAGTGACAAAGCTGTGAGCTGTGACTCCACACGCCTCTGTGGGTCTGAGAGCACGTTGGGAAGAAATGGAATCCAAGAAAATTCAGAGCTGAGTAGGGTGGAAAAGACTGGTGAAAAGCAGGAGCAAAAAGGGTGATTTATGTGAACCACAAAAGGAAGAAGTTACTCACAGAACAGGGAAAGGCCTAAGGAGCTACTGATGTGAAATCTCTCTCTGTGAGTTAGGGGAAAGTAACCCATTTCTTGGTCTTTATTTTAGTTTCTTATGTAACAGCTCATCTCCAAAAGGTTTCAGAGCAGATTTCCCTAGAGTGACTGAGTCAGTTTCAGAAACTGGAGAAAGAAAATTGGACTGGGAAGACTGCTTTTTGTCCCTGTCCCCAGCAAGACAGATAAAAATATGGCTGTAGCTTATTTAATACAGGTGATCAAGGTCACCACCTCTCCTTGCAATTAATCCAGTGCACCAATTCTGTTGTTTTTTTTCCTCTTCTTTTTGTTCCAACACTTATAAGCAAATCTTTAGAAAAGATAAAAGGAATGGTCAAGGCATGTGCTTTTTATTTATTTATTTTTAAAAATAGAGAAGAGGAAACAGAATTGCAGAGCAATTTCCTATTCTGTTGCTCTCAAAGAAAAGGGAGCAACATGAGCACGAGTCTCCTGCCTGGAGGAATGAATCAGCCATCTGGCAGCCTGAGGGTGTTCTGATCTGCCCGTGGAGCTCTGGCCATTAATCAGACACGGAACTAGTGCACTATCTGCCCCTTCCTAGCACTGTTTCTTAAATGGGTGACTGATCAAGAGCTCTCTTTGGATCCAGTGTTGTAACAATCCCTGTTGTAAAAGCCATTGTTAAATCATCTCTGAATTGGGCTCACTATCCGTAATGGTGGACTTTGAAGTCTTAAGAGTGACTGTTGTAAGAAAGGTGATGTCGTCCCATAAAGTTCTTTCTCCTCCCATCTTTCTCACAGCTCTTCTGTCAGATGCAAACCCTTTCTAGTGAGGTGAGAGCTGTAAAACGTCTCTATTTCCTCATGCTTGGATGGCGGATTTCGGAATTGTTATTTTATTGGAGAGCATGCTGGAATGCTGAAGTTCTACATAGACCCTTCAGGATGTTCTTTGGTTCCTTCACAGGTTTTGAAAATGGGTCAAAACACATCTGGAACTGTCCTTAGAAAAGAGTAGTTATGTAGCAAGAAGGGCTTTTCAACACATCTCCCCTGTTGCTATAGGTGTTGGAAGGCTTGGGCTCAGGAGAATGATTTTCTTTTTGGGGAAAAAAAGCAGAACGCGGAGCCTTTGTGGAGCCTTTTTTGTCTTTTGTCTTTCACAACAAATGTCGTGGTTCAGAACTTGTTCCGCTATTCTGTCTCCTGTACTCCTGTACACAGCTCGAGATTGTTGTGGTTGCTTTTCAGGTGTGTGTCATATAAACTGTTTTCTGTTTGCTTTCTTATCTCAGCGTGGTTCTGCAGGATGAATTCTTCCTGGGTGCAGCTGGGCGAAGAAAAACCCAATCTTCTGTCCTCCAGAACAGACAGGCACTTTCAGGGCCTTGAGGAGCTCCTGCACCTCCAGTTGTGCTGAATTGTTTGTGTGGTTGTACTCTAAATAGCATCTGAGAAATGATCTGGTTTGCAGAATGAGGAAAAAAAAAAAAAAAGAAAAGAAACCAATCTCTCTAGAAAGAAATGGCCCATCCCACCTCCCCGATGATGCAAGTTCTGCTTACGCAGTGTCTGCAGATGAATGGAGCAACTGGGAGGCAGTGGAAATCCTCCTGGTCTGTGTGCCCAGCGATTGGCGTTGTGCTGCTGCACCTGGAGTCGGGTCTCTGGAGAGCTTCCACGAGCTGTTGTCACAAGTGCACAAAACCAACTGTCAGATGAGTCAGGACGTGCAGAAGTGTTATGAATCTGAGCTTTTCAGGTCTGAGTCAGCTTTTGTACCTGCCACGGCGCTGTCAGCACTTGTGCATGCATTCCTTCCAAACCGCGCCCTAAGAATAATGTCACGTTTTTGTTGTTGAACACAATTACCTAAAAAAATCTCAGCTATGAGGTCGAGCGTGTCAAATTGCACCGCATACCTGACGTGTATCTGAGCGCTTGGGTTTTCCACACAGCTGACTGAGGCCGCCTGCAGTGCCCGGTGCTTCTCCAGCTCTTGCAGTAAAGTGTTTTAATCTTTACAAAACGTTGGATTTCAGTGCGAGTAGCCACTGCTGAAACCGTGCAGGCAAAGCCTTGGCTTTGGGAGCGTGCTGTTTATTCTCATGGAGGAGTCTGGCAGCTGTCAGAAGCTACCTTGGTGTGGGGACAACACAAATAGGCTCAGCTTCTTTTGATCTTTTTCCATGTGTAATTGAATACCATGTGTAATATATATATATACACGCTATGATTAAGTTTGGAACATATGTTTTTGTTTGTATTTTTATTTTTTTAACAGTGTTTTATTCACAATTTCCACACATATCTACAATCTGCACAGTGGCAGCTCACACTGCAGATAACAACTGCAGCCAAACCTGGAGCACTGGCTTCCGACTTGGGGCTCAGGATTCCCACGTGCCCTAAAAGGAGAACTTTCTCCTGCCTTTCTTCACTCACGGCTTCCTTCCAACTTTTCCTACAGAAGTAATGCAGTGAGCACACAGCACGAGCACCGTGCTGGGCATTGCACAAGACAGGGAAAGAGATAGAACTTGCTTTTACTTCCAAATATAAGCACGTTTAAGTCCTTAGAGATGAAAAACACAAGAAAAAATGAAATCGCACGTTTTTACAGGTAAGCTCCAAGTTTTGGGAGCCCACAGGCGAGCGGCGGTGCTGCGGGGTGGAAGCAGGAGCTTGCGAGCTCAGCATTGCACAAGGCCGGGGAAAAAAAAAACAACACAAAACGAACTGAGTTGAGAGACGAACGCAGCACGTAGGTGCGCCGCGCCGAAGCGCCCCGTGTCGCCTGCGTGTGCGGAGCTCCGAGGGGCGGCGCCCGAGAAGAACCGTGCGGAGCGCAGCCTGGCCCGCGGACACGGCCGGCCCTCCCGGACGCCTTCCTCCCTCGCCCTTCGGTCACCCGATCCCGCCCCGCGAACGAAGCCAGCGGCCGCGCCTCCTCCCGCGGCTCGGCCCCGCCCGGCGCTCTCCTCAGCGCGGCCCCGTGGCTCCGCGCCCGGACGAGCCGGGGAGCGGGCCGCGCACGCGCAGCGCCTTGTTTACCCCGCGCGGCGCCGCTCGCCGCGGCCGGCCGGCAGATGTCGCCCCACGCCCAGGAGAGCGGGCCGCGCCCGGCGGCCGCCAGGTGGCGCCTGCGGCCTCCATTCGCTCGCGAGCCGCCGAGCCGCGAACACCCCAAACAATCCCCGGCGCCGCCGCCAAATTAAATAACCTGCCCGCTCCCCGCCGGGCCCAGACCCCCCCGCCGGCACGTCTCCGGGCCGGGCCGGGCGCGCGAGCGGCGGCCGAGCCGGGAACGGAGGAGCGCGGCGCCGCGCCGGGGCCTCCTCGCCGCCTGCGCCGACGCTGGGCAAGGTAAGTTAGAAAATGGCGGCGAAGCTTCTGGAAGTTTGGAGGGGGGACGCGGGAGCGGGGCGCGCGGCGGCGGAGCGGGGCCGGGCCGGGGCGCGGCGGGCCGCGGGGCTTCGGCGCGGCCAAGATGGAGGACGGCGGGGCCGAGCCGCCAAAACGCTCCGGGCCCCGCGCCGCGCCGGCACCCCCCACCCCGGCGCGCGCGGCGGGGAGGGGGCGCGAGAGCGGCCGAGAGCGGAGGGCCCCGAAAGCGGCCCCTCGGCGCGGGGCACGCGGGCACGGCTCCTCCGCCCCGGGGTGGGCCGCGGGCAGGCCGGGCCCGGCGCTCGGCGAGCTAAAATGGAGAACCTCCTTCTCCTCCTCCCCCTTCCCCCGAGCCGAGCGGCGGCTGCCGGCAAGATGGAGGACCCGGGCATTGTGTGCGCGCCGCCGGGCGGGGAGGGCACGGCCGGAGCGGAGGAGGGCGACGGGAAACGGAGCGGCGGCCGCCGGGGGCCGAGCCGGGACGTGCGGGGACATCGCGGCCCGCGCCCGACGGCGCCCGGCCGCGGCTCGACGCGACGCGCTCCTTCGTCGGCTCCTTCTGCTCGGAGCGGGGCCGGCAGGAGCGCTCCGAAGGCCCGGGCCGTTCTTTCCCCCCCCGCCCCGACGACGCCCGCTGTAGCTGCGCTGCCCCGCTTCGCGCGGCCGGGCCTTTGTGGGACCCCGCGGCCTTTCCGAGCGCCTCGGGGCGGCCGCCGCAGCGCGTAGAGCCGGGCGGGTCGGCGCGGCGCTGCCGGTGGTGATTGCGGTGACTGACTGTGCGCGAAGCGGGCCGGGCCGCGTGCGGCGGGGTGCAGCCGGAGCCTGGGCGGCTGCGGTGGGGGAGGAGGAGGAGGCGGAAGGTCGGCGGCCGTGCCGGGGGCTTTTGGCGCCACTTTTGTTCGGGGCGCTCCGCCCTGCACGGCCGAGCTGCTGCCCCGCTCGTGTTCTGTATGCGGACTGACGGCCAAAATAACATAAAATAAAGCCGGATCCAACTCCAGCCGCCGACGCGGTGCGGAGCTCGGCGCGGCCGGGAGCTTGGGGCTTCTCCTTTTTATTACTGCGTTCGCGGTCGGTTTCTCCCCCAGCTCCGCGCTCAGCTCCCCGCGGGCTCCCGTAGCCCAGCTCGCCCTTCTCCTCTCCGCGCTGCCCGGCCCCAACCCGCGCCCGCCTTCCCTTCCCTTCGGTGTTGGGCCGTGTGGAAGCGCTGCCCCTCCCGCTGCAGCCCGCCCGCTCCCCCGCCCCCCCCCTTTCCCGGGGCCCATCGGGCCGGGGCCGCGCGGCGCCGGGCGGGACTCGTGTTACCGAAGTGCGTCACGCGCGGCCCCGCCGGGCCTGCTCCGCCGCCGGGCGCCTCCGCGCCCCGCCCGCCCCGCGCCCGCCGCTCATTGGCCGGCAGCGGGCGGGAGGCGGCCGCTTCCTCCCGTCGCCCGGCGAGCTCCGGCCCGCGGCCCCGGAGCCGTGCGGGTTCGCGGGGCCGGTAGGCGAGGGAACGCCGCCGGGAGCGCCGGCCTGGAAGCCCCGCGCGGCCGCCTCGGCGCTCCCTGCGGCGGCGTCGAGCCCCTTTTCTAAGCAGCCGAGCGGTGCTGCGCCCTTCCTGCGGCGCGGCGGCCCCCCGGCGCCGGGTCCCGGCGGCTCCCCGCCGCTTCTGGGCGCTCTCCGCCCGGCTCTTCCCCGTTTCTGTGCCCCCTCCTGTAGAGCCGTCCTTCCGCCCCTTCCTGCCGTTCCTGGGGCGTGGATCTGCCCGGCGCTCGCCAGAACGCCCGCGCGTGGGTCAGTTACCGCAGGTACACGAATACCGCAGCGATAGTGCGACGCGGGCCTTCGTCTGCGCCTTCCTGGTGCCGCCTGCTCGCCCCCAGCGCTCCCTGCACGGGTGAACCTCTGATGATGGTAGCAGGGCCCCGCCGTCCTGTGCCCTTTGAGCATCCAGGGAGGGAAATCTGGGAAGTTGGGGCTGTTGCGGTGAGTTTACCGTTGGGTAAACAAACAGGAAACAACACTGGGGCTGGGGAGATGCGTAAGTTTGGCTGTGGAGTTTCATCACGCTCAGACACCTCCCCTGTTGCCTACCTGGGCCAAAGCTGTGTATGTGGTTTTCTTCCTCTCATTTACATTTTCAGGAGGTCAGAGCCGAGTGCAGCCCATGAGTGCTGTGAGGGCCGGCTGGTGCCCTGCTGCACCACTCTGATTCAAGTTGTGGACGGCTCTTTGGCTCACCAGGTCTCCATAGTTTGCAGTTGAAAGCAGAGCTCACCGGTGCCACTAAAGGGGTTCGTAGTGCTCAGAGTTCAGTGCATAGAATATATTTGGAATCTTTGTAACTACAGAAGGTTGGTAGCTTCGTAGCTTATTGAAATAGTTTGAAAGTCGTTATTTGCTTAAAGAGCATTCAATTTTTGAAATAGGAATATTAGACTAGCTGGTCGTTAACTCAAATTCCATAAATATATAGCATTCCTGGTTTACATCCTAATGCATTTAAAGGCGCAGATGTATAGAATGAAGTCACTCCCACTTGGAAGCCATGTGGATAACATTGATACATGATCTCCTTATTCTGTTTCAACCCAGTCTATGAACAGCATCAATGTTCTTAGGTTTTGTGTATTAAACAAAGCAATGTGGACAGGTTCTCTTGAATATTGCATGGCACTGCAGTCGCCTATAGAAGATAGCTGCAGGCTACAGACCACTTGAAAGTGAGCACTCGGTGGTGGAAGCAAGTACAGGAGGCTTAGTTGAATCATGGAATGACTTTAGCATCAGAGTGCTGTGAACCTTTTTATTACATTGTTCTTTGTCATTTGCAGCGCAAATTTAGGATGATTGGAGTGTCCCCATTTGTCATTCTCGTCTGTAGTGGTATTGCCTCAGTTTGTTGCTGCAGGCAAATATAGGAGAAGTTTGGTTTTCTGGAATTTGTGTGCTGTGTGTTTCACAGAGGCCCTTCAGCACTTGAATTGCTTGTTTTTATCAAGTGAATCCCAGAAGTAAGCAAGTGTTGGTGCTGGTTATTTTGGCCTCTTGGTTGTGTTCTTGCAATCCTGTGCTTTGTTGAAGGAGCTGAGGTTTTGAGCTCGCTGTGATCTCTGCCAGCGGTGTGACTGTTTCTTCTCCAAGTAATCTAAAACCCTCAGCAGATGCTGTAGGTGTGAATTTCCAAAGTGGTACTGTCTGTTCTTGGGTGAGGAATCAAGGGAACAGATTGAGTAAGGGATGCCTTATAGATTGTACCTCTGTCAGCTGGATGCTGTTCTTCTGGGCTTCATCTGCTTCAGTAGTTGTCCTTTAATGGAAGGAATTGGTTGATAGCAGCCAACATTATTAACAGCTTAAGACTGTTAAGCTCTGGTCATTTTCTTGGTATAAACAAACATGTCCACATTATGAAAACTTCAGCTTTCTTATATGAGGATCAGTGACAAAGAAGGGAGAGAATGAAGCAATAACCAGTCCTTGGGAAATGGGTGTGTGGGCAAGTGATGCTTTGGATGGGGAACAGGAAGCTTGAGCACAGTGAATCCATGGTGGAGTGGAAAGGGCTGTTCCACACATCCCAAAAACTTACATGTGATGTGCAGTCCTAGTGCATCGGCTGAGATTCAGAGCAGTCCGACATTTAAGATCACTTCCACTTCTGAAGTGAAAATGGGAATCTTTGATGGTCTCAAACTGTTCTGTCACTGACCTCAGTGGTCCCCTTCTGTCCTGTCCTGACTGCGTGCCCCTGGACAAGTCCTGGGATTCCTTCTGCCAGGGAGGAGCTCACTGTGTGCCCAGTTTGGGCCGTAATGCTGCCAGCACTGGGCTCCTGGATCAGCTCTGGGAGCCCGTGTGGCTGGGGGCAGCTGAGGGCCTGCCTCCCATAGCACCATGAAGCGGCATGGTGGGGAAGCCGTGCTGGCAGGGCAGCCTGCAGGGCACGGGTGCTGGATGTTTTGTCCTGGTGTGGTATGTTTGACAGGGAGACCTTTGGGTGGGCTTTGCTGTGTTATGGCTGCGTAGCTGGAGAGCTTGTTTTTTATAAATGGTTTTTTATAAAGGTTCATTCCACCATTCGACTTTTTCACCATTCTGTCAATGTTTTTTGCATCTAAAGATTATCCAGTGCCGTCAGTTGGCATTTTATATTTGAAAAAAGACACCTGTTTCCAACAGGTCAGATATCTGCAGTTTGAGGAGGAGCCTTGAAATGTAACATGACTCATGATAAGGTCTGATATTTATTTGTGTTGTACAGTGAGAACTTCTGGGAGCTGGAGATTCAGAATGTGAATTCATACAAAATTTTATTGGAATCTGTTTTCTTTGAACTCAGTTTTCTCATGTTGTGGTTCACAAGATCTGGTCAGGTTGGATCTTTTGGAGAGTAAACATGGAGTTAGAGAAGCTCCTGAACAAGGCCCTGGTTCAGATGCAGATGAATTTGGTGCTGGTGCTGGCTTGTTCGTGTTGGGAAACTTGAGGGACTGTTCTCTGAGCAGTCAATCGTTTTCTTAGGCATCAGTGCAAAAGCTGCCTTCTTTTCATGTTCGTTCAGTTTGGTGGCCAGGATCAAGTCCTAAATGTGTTACAGCACTGCTGCGTTTCACAGTGCTGTGTTTTTAGTGTTTGTTTATTTCCAAGCTTTGCGCTATTAAGGAAACCACAGATGGGCGAGGTACTGGGTGGAAAAGAAGGCAAGTGAGGCTCCCTGCCTTCATCTCACTGAGTGCCCTGGACTGAATGGAGCTGAGGAGGTCTGGCACCTGGCTTTGGAGAAGGGGACGTGGAAAATCAAGGTCCTGGAGGGCTCTTAGGTAGCCCTTTGTATTTCAGTGACAGCTCTTTTCTGGTCTTCACTGGCTGCAGTCATTTGGAGAAGCACAATCTGCTCTTAAACCAATTTATTCCAATGAGTGTAGAAATAAGGTGCACATGGACCCACATTTGTATGCTGTTATGTCATCTTATTGCAACGTCAGATGGAAATTAAAAGTTCACTGCCTTGCAACTGCTGTGTAGCCCTGGATGTACTTTACTGTTTGCTCTGTTGTGTTCTGTGTTTGTTTTGTTTTGCTGTAGGTTGCTATAACTTTCACTGAGGGAAGAAGTATTTTTTGTAAAAGAGCATAAGAGTATGACTGGAAGGACGTGTAGACGTGAGAAGACTGGCATACACAGGAGGACTGACTGATCTGTGATTGAGAAGTGACAGTGCCCACTCGAAGCCAAGTGTCTGGAGAGGAAAGCATGCCTGGCTTTTTGGTGCGCTGGTACCTGCTTTCTTTTCTGTTCTCCAGTCTCACGGATTGTTGGTGCTGCACTTACATTGCCTCGTACATCTTACTTCTCTTTGCATTTATTTCAGTGAATATTAGTTGCTGGATTAGAGGAGAGGAGCAGGAGTGCTCAGGTTCAGTGGAAGAAGATTTGGTTTTTACAGCAGATTTCTGTGCAGCTTCTGAAGATGGAGGCATTCCTGTATTTGTTCCCATTGCCTTAGGGTTGATGTGACAAGCAAACTGCCACACGCTGGCCTGTGACTCCTACATTATGGAAAAAAAGCCTCAAGTGATGGGTTTTACCATGCAGTGTGCCTGCATTGAGCAGGGCAGCTCCTGCCACCTGTGCACTTGTGCCGTGTCTGCTGCTGTGGTGCCTTGGCTGCTTCTGGGGCACTCTGTGCTTTCTGGAAGAGCTGCTCTTGTAGTCATTGGGCAGCAAAGCCGACTTAATACAGCTGTTTTCTTACTGTTCCATACACACCGTTGGCCTCAAAAGACATGAATACTTTTTGAGGTAATGTTGCACTTCTTGGCCATGCCTGAATTGCCTTTTTTACGAAACTAGAATGTCAGCATAAGTTTTATGAGAGAGTGCCTTCCTTGCAGCACGTCGGATGGGGAAAAAAGACTTTTGCTTTTTTTGCAAATAAAGATAAGCTGTTGAAAAAGAGACCTTTCTGTTTTTAATGCAATTACTTGCTATTCTGTTGGGCAAAAATCTCAGGTCGCCTCGTAACGTGGATGAACGCTGGGAATTTAGACCGTATCAAGTCTTAGTAAGCAGATAATTTGCAGGTAATGTAATTGGCTGGTTTTATTTGTTTGAATTGAGTTTGAGGATAGTTTGTGTGGGGTGATTTGAGGGGACTGTTCAATCTCCCTATTTCTGGTACTTTTGTTCTCTGACTGTGGGTAGTTGATTTTGTAGTTAAACAGGGGTAATAAAAATCACTTTGAGTAATAAATGTCAGAAATGCAGTTTTGTAATTAATGCAGCATGCATTTGAGGTCTCTAGTTTTTAATTTGAGTGTGATTTTAGATGATGTGAGTCCTGTAATAGGATATTTTGGATGGTTATGGATGCAGTAGCCAAATAATTCAATTTGTTTGAGTAACAAGACACTACGTCCTGACCACTGGCAGTAACCTTTGTTTCACGTGTGATCTTGGAAGCAGGCAACTGACACATTCCAGTGCTTTTTTCCAAGGGAGAAAACAGGGGAAACTTGGTAAAAACTTTTAAAAATGAGGATGAGCAGTGACTGCAGTGTAAATATGGCCTCGCTGTGCTTGTAGCAGACAAATGGGAAGTCAGAAGGATACAGACTTAACTGCTTTCATTTCAGTTACCTTGAAAAAGAAGGAACGTGATCTTCATAATGTAAGAATAGCAGCTAAAGTAATTTTCGAATGTCATTATTTTCACCTATTTTGGTACTTCAGCTGTATTCTGACGGGAGAGTTCTGGTTTGGCATGCTGCCATGTGCTGGTCTATTTTTATTGTTGCTTTAGGTGCCTTTTGGAAAACCGTGTGCCAAGCTGTTCCTTTAGCTGCGGGCGGAACGGAGCTGGGCGCTGCGATGCGGGGCAGCCTGTGGTCAGGCTGGGGGACCCCGCTGGAGGGGTTGGTCCTGCCGTGCTCTGAGTGCCTCAGAAGTAGCGTTTTTGCAGTCACACTCTGGGAACTTACGCTGCTCTCATTTGGAAGGACTGAAGTTGTCTTACGGTGCTGGCAAAATTAATTCCCTGCCTGTACCCTGCTGTAAGTTTGGGAAGTAGTCCTTGATGACGGAGGCTGGGGAAGCTACAAACCTGTTTTGGATCTGATTATGCGCTATGCTCCTTATTGGTAATTACTGTGGGAATAATAGAGAAGTACCTTTTGGTGCCCATTCTCCTCTTCCCTTTGGTCACATTTTCTGTCTTTATTTTTCTTGGTACCCAGCCTCCAGCTTCACTTCTGTATCTGTGACAAGGCCCTGCCAATAAACCTGCGACTCACCCGCTCACTGAAGTGTCCTCATGCCCCAGTCAAACGATTTTCCAGTACTGTGTCTTCAGTTTTCATATTTAAGCAGCGATATTTTTATTAATTCTCATAAGTATTATTTCTAGAAACCTGCAGCTCATTGGAAACTATGGGCACCAGGAGGCAAGGCTGCCCCAGTAGCTTTGTCACCTCTGTGGTGCGGCTGGTTGTTGGTGGCCTAAGAAGTGGTTGGGCGGAAAAGGTGAAGCTGGCTTTTGCACAGTTGATTTACCAGGCACGGTAATATTTTATTAAACACGCGCTTCAGGGATGGAGCACGATTTGTTTTTTTCTCACCTGTAACGTGCTGCTGGCTTACGTTCACCTCCACTACTGAGTGTTTTATTAATTGGGCTTCCATCCAGTGTCGATAAGCCATATTTTATAAACCAATGTGTTTATGTCAGTGTTTGTTTAATTTTCAAAACGTTTATCAATTAAAATATGTTGCTGATGCAGCCACGTGCCTGTGTGGTACTACTGTGCTAGTAGAGAACAGAAGGAATTGTGCAAACTGGGAGACCTGTGGTTTGACACTTTAAAATAATCAGACAAATCAGCCTTGAGGCGCTTTGTTTCTCTTGCTGCATTGCTTTGCCTTTCTGGTTGTGTTGCTCAGTTTCTGCTCACCGATGGGGTATTGTTATGGAAGTTAATAAGGTTCTCTTCTTCAAGGTTGCATGTTTGTGCCTCAAAGAGGGGCCATGGCAAACTGCACACGTCAGTACAATCCAAAAATGGCTAATGTGCAATCATGTAATTCCCTTCCCACGCAGTAGGTCAGGCATTAAGATTCATCAAATAACAATAACAGTCTGTACAAAATGGAATTCTCAGGTTTTTTCCTCTGTTCCAAGGGGATATAATGACAGTAAGCATACCTTGAATTCAAAACTGGTTAGGGAAGTTGTGTTTACAAAGTGGATTAATGGATTCTTGTGTAAACCTGCAAGTGGGCTTAGGCTTCCTCTGTCTCCAGTGAAGAGGAAGATGTGAACAGTTCTAGATTAAAGATTGCAGCCATGTTCTAAGCAGTTTGGAGCTCTAAGACATTTGTTGGTGTTTTTCAAGTGTGTTTTTTTCATTAAACGTAACTTGAGAGTGTATATTAAGGGATCCTAGGAGATGAGGTAGGGTTACCAGGTAAACAGAACTGTACCGAAGAAGATGGGGAAGTGGAGGAAGGTGTGTGTGCTTGCTGGAACCATTTGAAAAGCATGTTGTGTGTCCAGCTGCATCACCTTCATGTTGCTTCTGTAGTGAAGCATGCTGCCATTAGGCTGCTGGCTCCATCAGGCATAGATGATGGCTGTCATGTAAAGTCTGAGTCGTGGAGCGCGTTGTCCAGGTAGACATGGGAAATACGGATGTTTGCCTTAAATGTAGGAAGGTTATTTTCTCAAATCCTTTGGGAGGATCTGTAGGAGCTCAAGCTGGCAATCCGTTGAAAATGAAGAGCTGTTCCTTATGTGTAGAGGGCAGTGATGGAGAGAGACTTGCTGGAACTGATATGATAGGCCCAAATTGGGCACTTATGTAACCAGGAGTTGTTTTGGAGCACACGTTCATGTCCACTGAGCTCTGTTGGCCTATTCCACCTGCAGATGGTGTTTATTGTGCCATTGCAGTGCTTTGCTTCCACTCGTGGGATGGTCCTGACCGTGGGGTGGTCGCACACCTCTGTTCCTGTGGCTCTTTCTGCCTGATTGCACCCCTTAGGTGAACCTGCCTTGAGGAGCCGAGCTGCGGAGCAGGAGTGGTTTTCTGCATGATGAATGCCTAAATCCCTGTGGAGCCCATGGGTGGAAGGGCACAGGGCTCCTGGCAGCAGGAAGGAGGTGCTGAGCAGCGCCGTCCCTTTGGGTCCCAGAGGTGCTGCATTGGCCGTCTGGGCAGGCAGCGGTGGGAATGCCTTCAGTTACTGCAGGGCTGGGCAAATAAAACTTTACTCCTGCTGTCATCTGCTTTCCTACCTGATCTTACTCTGAAAAACCGTTTGGGCTATGTGCCAGTTCCAAAAGTAATCCTATAATCTGTGCTGTGATCTCCCTTTTATCTTTTTCTGTCTGAAATGTTACACAGTCTGTACTAGATCAGTTAGAGCTCTGCGAGGAAATTTGGGACTGCTGTTGATTTGCATTAATGTATGCAGGCAGGAAGATCACGTGCGTTTCTGTTTGGTTTCCGTCTGCACCCCACGGGAAGCTGCCCAGGTGTTAGCTGGGGTGGGGTGCAGGAGATGAGGGAGATCTGGGATCGTGGTGACAGAAACATCCTCTGCATGAGACTTCTTCTAGCCTCACCGCAGTTAATCAGATGCTGTTGTCAGAACCCTGCTAGACCTCCTGCTTCAGTTGGATGCGTACCAGCCTGCTGTGGTTAGATCTCATTATGAGCCTTTGCACTTTGGAGTTTTCCGTGGTTTATGTAAGCTGTAGTGTCAGTTCTACACTTGAGGTCTGGTGTAGGTCCACGTTCTGTGAACAGGCTGATGTGGGCCACCCTACTCAATAACTCCTGTTCCTCCCTCTTCGTCTCCTGCTCAGCTTCTGGAAAGTAGACAAAACGATGCCTGAACACACCTCCCTGCTCTTCTCTCTACCCCTTTTTGTTCAGAGCAATTTGTTTTTTTCCTGCTGCTGGAAGAAAGCTTAACCAAACACGTTTTTTGTTTTTTTCTCTTTTTTGACTAGGTGGAATTACCTGATTTTTCCTTCAGGTAGAGGATGGTGGTTTTCCTTACGTGTTCAGGAGGAGCTTTCCTGTTAACTGATCAGAAACTGTGGCATGTAATAGACTGCTTAATTCCTCCACTTTGGAGTTTGCATCTGAGGAAACTGGTCTGCTTTAGGCAGAAGCTGTGATTTGCTGAAAATAAGCTTCTACGTGAATAATCAAAGTGACAGCTATGCTGTAGGCTGTGTGTTTTGCGCTGCAGAGTTGCAGTCTGGTCAGAAATACTAGACAGCCAGAGAACCAGATGTACAAAATATTTGGAGTTTTGTAGATCACTTTGGATTGTGGCGAGGACCGCAGAGGTTCAGGTTGTTGGTATCCTTCTGTACGAGCTGCCCTGGGAGAGGAGTTGCTTTCTGATGTCTAATTTTTGTAGAAGGATGCGAACGTGGCTGTTGGGCATTGGCTCCCCAGTTCTGTAGGTGCTTCTTGGAAAGGCTGTTGTGGATGTTGCTGTGATTGCCTGATCTGTATCAGGTTCTCTTTACTGCTGTAAAAATGTTTCTGTGGGACTTCCCTGCTTGGAGGCATGCCAAAGTGAGTGTGTGGGAAGACTTAATACTTGCTGCTTACATAGCATTTTGTATGTTCACAGTCGTCTGCAAATACTAACTAATCTTTATTTAACGTTCGAGCCCAATTTCTGTCACTACAAATCAGTAACAGCCGGTTATGACCCCTTCTTTTTTAATGTCAGGAGAACGAAATGCTGTAAGCAGCATACTTAAGACTAATCTTTGCCATCTTGTTAATGTACCATTTTTGTCACCACTGTGCTGGCAGTGTGATGCAGAGAAAGTGACGGATGGAGTATGGTGTGACTCTTCAGGAGGGCTGTGTGTTGTAGGATGCTGCCTGCTGGAAAGAATGGCAGTTTGCTCATTTTCTGTGTGGAATTCCGGTCTTTTCTGTGCTAGTTTTTGTTTCTGCTGCATTAATGTCTGTTTTTTTTTCACTTTGAGGAGCAATAGCAAGTGATACTGTTATTGTGAGCACGCTTCTGAAGAGCTGTCATTCATTTGTCTTGAAACTTAGTCTTAAGTTGGAACTGATTTCAGTTACTGACTGTGTTTGTGTACTTAAAAGTCACTGAAGTTTTCCCTGTCTACGTTACGGCATATAAATGGTAATTTTCAGTTAACTGGTGTATGAATACGGCTAACAGGACGAACTCATGGAGCAGGCGGTGGGTGAGTTTCAGTGCAGTTTTCACAGTGCCGAAACAATGGTAGCTGTGGACATTTTTACTGGGATCCTGAACTCTGCTTTGAAAGCTAAGTGGCAATTCCTGCAGGAAATGGTGTAGATGTATGTTTTAGCTTGTGTTAACCAGACTGCTTTCCTGCTTGTTTTTCTTTTAAAGAAATTTTGAAATATTTCCTTCTCTAATGGAAGGTGGTAGATATGTGTCTGCATGGAAATTGGATGCATTTCCACCTTAAGCATCCTTCTAAATAGAGGCTTGAGCAGCTCTTATGGTTCAAGGTTTTGTCTTCTCCTCAGAGAGTTAGAGGAAAATTTAGGAGAGTCTGCACATAGTAAATTGAGTTGGAAACAGCATGGACTCAAAGGAGGAAATGCCGAGGTCAGTTTGCAGGTAGGGGGTTCTGTGCTGCAGCAGCTCTCTGTTCTTGTGCCAGGACGGCCTGGTGTCCTGGGGTCAGGTGCAGCACACCTGGGAAAACCAGGGGTTGGAGGGTTGTCAGCAGGAGGTGAGAAGAAGCCTGAGTTAATGCAGTAAACAGTCTGAAGGAGATGGATGGTCTCTGGCAGAGTTTGCAGTATTAAGAATGAATTGATATTATTCTCTAAGCAAGTTTGGATTGTAACTTGTAACATTAGGTTGACTGTAAGTGTCAGGGGAAAAGCCTATAGAAGCAGGCCCTTTGCTTTCCGTTGCTTTTCCTCTCTGGCCAAGCAGTTCATCAGGTTTAATTTCATTGCACGCAGATGTTATTGAACTTTGGTGCACGAGGATGGTGTCTGTAGTAAGACACAGCATATTCACAGCCTTGGAACTTCTGGTCTCTGGAAGTGTAAAAATTATGTACCTTCTTATGAAAAGTAGTGTTCTTGTGTACTATACAAAGACCACAATAAAAAAAACAAAGCCTAAGTAGGCTGTATACAGGCTTGGTGCTGTTTCATACAATATCAGAAGATGAGAGCTCTCAAAACAACTAATGTGTGTATTTCTGTTTAGTTATAATCCAACTGTCAGTCAAACCAGCTCAGGGATGAGTGCTGCCTAAAAATTTTCATTTTGTTTGTTTTCTGATAGTAACACCATTTTAGAAGATACACAGATCAATGAAGAAGATTGTTAGAAACAGCACTAGTTATCGCTGCAGACTTAAAGTAGTGAAGTGCTCGGTGGTGAGTGCTGTCTGTAATTGAATAAAGCTGGTCCCGGCTTCATACTGTGCTATGGCAGGCACTAACCACGTCTGCTGTGCTGAAAAAACATAGCAGTAGCAGTAGTAATGGATCAGAGAACTGAAATGAGACCATTTGTAGCTGTACTTGGTGAAATGAGCGGAGCTTCTTTGTTCAACAGGGATGTCACATGTTTCTGTCACATCTCTGCTGCCTTTTTTAGAGGGTTTAAGGAAAGGTGATCAGCTGTTGGCTTGTCAGCTTCAGGCACTACAAAACAAGCGAGTGAAGTTCTTGTCGCTGTGGGAAGAGCAGCACATTGGGGCCAGGCTTCTGTCTGGTAGTGGGCCCTTGTACCTCTGGATGCTGGTCCTTGGGTGCTGGGCGGGCTGCGCATCGCAGTGCCACAGCCACAGAGAGAAGGTTGGTTTGGAGCCTCCAGTGGCAGTGCTTGAAGCAGTTGTGGTGCGCCTGAACAACATGGATATCTCTTCTCCTTCGACATAATTTGACAGTCGATGACTCCTGCAGGAATGTCACGCCGCTGTGGCCTTGCACCAGCCACACAACTCTTGTCAAGCCCACTCAACTTACTGAACCACTGGAAAGCTAATTAATCCAACAAATTAATAGATGGTTGCTCAACTGGCTCAGCGTAGGGTCTGGCAGTGCCCTTGGCCTGCAGACCTGGCCAGAAGCAAGCAGGCAGCAGGACTGTTGCTTTCACCAGTAGCTGCCCATCCCTTTTATTAACAAACGGCTGTTGGTTTTGTTGGGTTATTGTTTGTGGCTTCATTTGTTGTTTAGCCAAAAAAACACAATTTCTTCAAGTTGGTATAAAATGTGCTTTCAGTTGATAACTGAAAGGAATGTTGATGGGGGGGAAGTGGAAATCCATAGTATTTGGGCACACTGATTCTGTAACTGGTTTTCTGAAGATGAATGACAACATGAAAAGGCATATAAACGACAAAGGCTGTGAAAGAAGGAAGTAAATGGAACTAGTTGGCGTGCTTAAGTTTTACCAATTGTGTCTTGTACAGTGTAGATGTAACAAATTCTGTATTCCAGCTCATCTTTCAATAGTAAAATGAGTGTAAATCATCCCACCCTTGAGGAGAGTGCATTGATTCTCATCACTGCATTTTGAGGATTTGATGGTTCCTACACAAGTGACTTCACAACTCAGAGTTGGACGTGTTGCGGGTGCCATCTGTGCATCACAGCTGGGCGGTGCGTCAGAAATCCGGGGTGTCTGCATCCTCAGACCAGTGTAATCACCGTATTGTTGGCTCTGTTCTGTGGTTCTCTGGAGACACTTATGTGGGAGTACATCACCCTCCGAATAAAGAGGAGAAGGGTTGTGCAGTTTATTCAGAGAACACAGAGGTGAAGGAATTATTCAGTTGAGTAGACTTCAAACAGTGTAACTGACATATTGCTGCAAAAATATTGCTGTTCTGGGCATAGTACAAAACCGTAGCTGTTGCAGTTGTTGTGCTCTCAAGTAGTATAATGATACAGCAAATGAGAACAATTAATGTATCTTTATAGTCATGAAGAATAAGCAAAAAAATGTTTATCATCAGTATGCAAAAAGTGTTTATTGAGAAACACTTCACCAGTGTTGTACTGGACCCTCAAATGTTGAGAAAACAGTGCTAAGGAATGCCTTACTATGGAGAATATACATGGGATGGGATTGAAAGGAGAAGAAAATAAGGAGTTTAGCTTAAGAGAAACATAAATGACCTGGAAACAGAATTGTCAGAAATGTTAATATCAGGTAAGAAGATATTTGTAAAGATACGATGTATCAGGGAATGTGGAATTGAGCTGCAAAGAGTGTCTTTTGGGGAGGTGTAATAGAAAGTATGTGGTATTGTGATGGAAATACTGCCTTGGGATGGTGGCATTGGATTGGGGTTAGGCAGATGCAGTTAGACAGATGCAGGCATTTTGTTTTGTTGCATTCCACGCTGGTTTTAGTGGACAAGTAGCACATTTATCTTTACTCTTGGAGTTAGTTGCCTTCTCCTGCTAGATAGATTAGGCTTAGTTTTCTTTTTAAATCGCTGATGTGTTTAACTTTGTAACCTGTGGGTAATGTGATATTTGAAGTTCGGTTCTTCATGTGCGCTGTGCCTCCCAGTGCACCTGCCTCCTGCACCTCCCTGCTTGGTACTGGGAGAACACTGAGTTCAACAGGAGCTTTGTAAAGGTTGGGCTTTGGTTGTCTTTAGTATTGGTTTAAGTACTGCTTCACTGAGTTAATTCTTTTATTCTTCACAAAACAATCCTGTTTTGGTGCCCATCCTTTGTGAAAAATGCCTGAAAGCACTCAGAATCCAACTGTCAACAGATCAAGAGAGCTACAGCTGTAGTTTGAAAGCTCCTACCCATTCTAGCTGTTGGACAGCTTAAGGTTAGAGCAGACTTGATGTGGAATCACGTATGTCTGGTGAGCAGGACAGACCCTGCACGGTGTCCCTGCAGACTCACACAGGTGCATCCGCATGCCTCAGTGTAAGCTGGGCCTGCTCTCATGGCCACGTGCCCTGCGGTGGCTTTGACCAAGTGCTGCCAGCTCCATGCTGGGTGGGCATCCTGTGCTCATCGAGCAGCTCCCTGCCTGTGGGCAGAGGCCGGGAGCTGGGGCAGCTGGCTGCAGTTTCTGCCTGTCCTGTAAGTTCAGTTCGATCTTCCTGTGCTTAGATTGTTTTTCTGATGTCTTATTCTAGAACGAGATGGTTATTTATTCAGTAAGATGGTTATTTATTATAGTATGGTTATTTAATCTGCAGACGTTGTATGATTATTTGGAAGAGGCAGTGTTACTTTTGCCCCGAGCACTGTTCCATCTGTATGGTGGCAACAGAGGTGAGTGGAGATGTTGGTGCTGCTTGTTTGCACCGCTGCATGGGGTACAAAATGGAATTCGTAGGTTGTGCTTTTCTTGAAGGTGCTGATAAATGTGAATTATTACTTGATACTGAATTTCTTTTTGGTAGGAGCATGATTAAAACAGGCAAAAATATTACAGAAACTACTACTACTACAGCACTACTAATTTTTCTTCATAAAGGCCAAATTATCTGGCAGGTAAATGGCTGACAAGTGATATTCTGTTTGATGGTTGTTACCTTCCTGAACTAATTCTTCACCCATGCCCTTCCTGTTCGTCTCCTCCCTTTCCCCTGTTCCTGCCCTCACATATTTAGATTTATGGATAGCATCTGTCTTATACCAATGTTAATTCTGCCGCCTTTAGGAATTCTCTGAGATGCATGGCAGTGCTGCCCTATCTAATAGTGTTTACAAGATCTTGCATTGATGGTTGATAGTTCTTCCTATGAAATGAACTGTCTTCAGTGTTTCAAGTGGAATTGGATAGTTGGCAGTGATGGTGACACGTTTTCTTCCAGTGCAGGTTTTGGGGCATTAGTGTAAGGGTCTCATTTATGGGAGGTGCATTGTTATCCCTCATCACAAGAGTGTGAGCTCCCCATATCAACTTTGTCCTGACTTGAGGCTCATAAAGCTCATAAAGCTGTAGTTGGACCAAAACTTCGTTTTGCTCTTGTGTGTGTTGGTGGAGAGTAAAAAAGGCCCAGGGAAGGTCTTCACAGTATGGCAGTCAACTTCAAAGTATTTAGTTATTTCAGTTAGAATGGATATTTTACTCCAAGCTTCCAAGAAGTGTTCTCTTACCATAATTCTGGTGGCAGTTGTTTTTTAATGCATGTTGCTTCTCACCTGGTGGTGAGGTGCTTCCCAGGAAAGGTGCTGAGAGCTGCTGGGGGATGGGGGGCTCAGAGCTCCCAGCCTGCAACACAGTGTGGGTACAAGAACGTCAGCCCAGGAGTGTTGAAGGGAACGTGCTACAGCATTGCAGTTGTTCTTCAGAGTAGGCAGTGGCACATGGACAGCTTGGCTGTGCTGAATGGTCTGTGCAGTTCCTTATGTCTGACCAGCTCACGTTAAGTATTTCCATTCCTGCATTATGTACCCATAGCTGAAGCTACGGATGCTTAGCTGAAACTAACTCATACCCTCCAGTAAGCCCTCTTGCCATCAGCACTTGTGGCATTTTGCTGTTAAGTACAGTAGTGTCCAGTCATGTCAGAGAGAAAAGTGTGAATTTGGATCGTTCATGTTTTTGTACATGGCCAAACCATGTGAAGTTGGAGTCTCCAGAAAAAAAATTTTCAAAGGGTTGCACAGTGTTCTTAGCAACAGGGGCTTAAACTTAAAAATTCCTTTTTCTTGTCTTGTACCATTGATTGAGAACACCGTGGTGTTTTCAGGGAACTGTACAAAGCTTGTCTTGTCTGGAGGGTAAGTGGGAGGTTAATTGCCTATTTTCAAGAGTAAGTTAATGAAAATGTTGTCTTTTAAAATGAATAATGGCTAAATATTTGCAAATATTTCTGATAGATATTTTTTGAGTATAGGCCTTCTGCAGACAGATTTCTCTGCATGTCATCTTGCTTGTAGCTGTAGAACCACGAGCAGCATTTGTTGCTAGCCACCGATACATCAGCTGATGAGTTATTGCCTGGGTTTGTCCCCTGACTGCCCCTACGCTGTGTCTTGTAAGATTTAGAGTTCATTGGAAGAGAACTGTGGAAGCCTCCCTGAAGCACAAAACAATGGCCGTGGGTTAAAGGGAGATGGAGCAAATGTAAAAAAGTCCAGCTCGTGCCTTTCCCTGATCAGTCAGGGATCGTAAAGGACGCAGGGAGCCTGTGCTGCTGTACTGCGTTAGAGCTGCAGTGTCAAGTGCTGGATGTGTGCTGATACTCAGAGGTTTTGAGAGCTCAGCTTGTTCAGAGGCATCGACCTGCTTCTTTCCCCCCACAGCTGAGTACAGGTAGCACGGGGGCTGACATAGCAGCAGAAGTTCTGTCTTCTGTAATGTGCCTGTGTAAGAACACGGAGGTGAACGTTTTCTGTTCCAGCTCTGCAGTTTTCTTTGGGGTTTGGTTTGTGGGTGGCCATTCTTCGTTCTGTTCTGAAGCAGTTTTATTGACGAATAGGTAACTTGCATCCAGTACGAGACTTTTTTTTTTTCATGTGTAAAAGTTTGTGAAAGATTTGTTTTAAATGAGTAGAAATTATTATTAAAAAATATTTTCGGTCTTTCTTAGTGATGTTTTTCATGAATGACTTTATTAAAAATACTCAAGTCCTGAAATTTGCTGGGCAAGAGCAGAGATTTGCTAAATGTGGGATAACAAATGTTTTTCACCTTAAGTTCTCCTTGCTCTTTTGCAGTGCCCCTGTGCCCCTCTCCCATGGTGGCTGCAGGATTGCACTGGCGCTGGTTTCACTCTTGTGGCATTAAGGGCAAATATGAATGCAAGTCATGTGGTCTCTCACCTTTTTCCCCTTCCTTAGAAGTGCAGGATGCTTGTTACCTACCTGTGCGTAGCTGCTGTGTGTTACTGATGCTGCTTTAATCAAGCACAAGCGGTTTCCAGAGAACATCTTGAAGGCGTATTGTTTCCTTGGGGATTTATTGCATTTGCAGCATCGCACCTCTGTTCCTGCTGCTTACAGAATATGATTATCAGCCATTAGTACTGAATACTTAAGCGTGGCCACTGCTTTCCTTCTCATCTGTGATTTCCCTGCTGCTCGTTGTGAAGGATGCCTCCCCAGCCTTGTGCAGTTTTGTTCACCTTTCATGCTCTTTGTTGATTCCTGTACTTGCAGTTCCAATATGAATTCTTTCCAATTCTGCTGACAGATGTTCTTCCTACAAAATGCTTCATTTTTCCTAAGTAAAAGTTCCTTCTTTTTTTGCTAGTGATCAGTCAATGTCTTTGAGAGGAATTTATGTGTTTAGGGGATTACATTGTCAATTTCTCCCTCTGCCCCATTTGATCTTCAGTTGTGTGCTCTAGAAAATGGAAAAATCTCATCCAGATTTTTGGACTTCTACCTTTGTGTTGCTTAGATTAGAACTGCTAACAAGTAATAAATTATCTTGTGCATGACAGGCAGCGTCACATATGAACACATAAATTGCTATTTCAAATCCAGTAGTTTAAATTCTTTTGTACTTAGAATCATCCTTGTGCATTTTCCTGCTGTCCTGCAGGTGGATGTTTTAAACCCTTGGTGCTTGTGTAAGACGAGATTGTGATTTCAGAATACAGATGCTTCAATAACCACGTGTAGTCTGTTAGCTGGATCTGAGTGTTGGACATCACTCACAAAACTTAGGTCTGTTCTTTTCATTTCAGCATAGCTAATCATCCTAGTGCCTGGGTCTTGATGCCTTAATAGGTGAAGGCTTGGCCCAAATGTACGGCCGTGGCACTTTGTTTTCTCTCCGTTGACGAATGCTAGCCTCCATTTGGTGTGGAAAAGGGAAACCCCCCAATGGCATTGCTTCCTGCTGGCTCTGGAGAGGTAGAACTATTTTGATACAACAATTTCTTGGAGAGTTCTTGAAGTGGAAAATGTTTGCTCCGAGGAATCACCCCATGTGTAAAGTGAATGATAAATACTTTCTTAGGGTCATTGAAGAAAGTGAAATAACGTATCTGCCTCTGAAAGTAATGCTGAGCAGTTGTCCTTATTTTTTTCTTTTTTTTTTTTTTCTTCCCCTCTGCAAAATTCATTTGCCTTCCATACAAATGGGGAGGAGTTGATTCCTGGGGGAAGTCAGATGAAGATATGCTGACATCATTAATAATCAGAGGGAAAGCAACTTAAATTTTCTCCCTAAAGCATTCTTGTATACTGAGTTGTGCTGTAATGTGCAAATAAATGTGGAAATAGCATAAAGGATAATTCTGCTTTCACTGCTGTAGACTGCTGCTTGTAGTCTGTAATCATCATGCACTTAATACATCATTATATGGTCCAGTAGAGAATGGCATAGCATTATTTTGCTTGTGAATAAGTGATCAGTATTTGGATACATTGGAGAGTGACCTGATGCTGTTCTCTTAGGCATGAAGTGGTCAGGTGTCCTTCCTGAGCCTGCTGTTGTTGTAGACTGCATGAAATGCCAGAGCTAGTGTATCAAGCACATCTCAGGCTGTAAGGTTGCTTTATGAACAACACTTCTGATGAAGTACTTTCTGTTTCTTTGTGTCACTACTACAAAGGTGGCAAAGGCTGTTGTAGGGCTGGTCTCTGGCAGTGTTTGCTGCATGCTCATTGAGCACTAAGGTTTGATACCTGTCTTTTGGCACTTCCTGTGCTTTGTTATTCTGATTAATGAATGTGGATCTTAATTAGAATTGATTCCCTGGGAGACATGGGCAGAGTCCGGTCAATCAAAAGGTATCTTTGTTTCTTCAACCTTTTTTAGTTTCAGACGGTGGTTGCACTTCATACTGGTGCATTCTGCTGTTAAAGCTGTGGTGGTTTTGCCATTCTTGTACATTACACATCCTCCAGTTGCTCTAGCTCAGTCCTTAGACCGTTGCTTAACACGTAGGCTCAGTTCAGGAGCAGTAAGTGAATTGCTGCCTGTTCCACAGCTGTGTTTCAGCTCCTGAGCAGTGCAGAGCAGTGCCTTGCTGCCCGCTCTTACCTCTGGTCCTTGCTGCAGCTGCAGCTCACCGAAGAGGAATTCACTGGTTTGTAGCTTGCTGAGCTCACCTGCGAGTGGAGCTTGTATACCTTTCTGCTTTTATTCTGCCTTGTTTACACACGAGGCTGTTTATTATACAATGTCCTGCGGTTCTAGAGTAGTTTTAATGCTTAGCGTATAAAGTCCTAAGTTAATTCACATAGTAATAAAATTTATGTTCTGTAATTAGTTTTTTTGGCAGGCATCTGTTTCACAGTAATGAATTGGTAGCAGTTCCTAAAATGTCTGTTGACTGTCTAGAGAATTGTAGGAGAGCTGGCATTCTTAAAATGTTTCTTAGAACTGAAAGAAGTGGGCTGCTTTATTTTAATTCATCTTTTCTCAGAAGGAAAAATCCCAGACTTTCAACTGAACTGAAAATGAGTTTTTTGGTAGATTATTAGTATTTTTTTTTTCTTTCACGGCTGAATTTAAAGGGTAATAGCTCTCTCTCATTGTTGAGTCCATCTTTAAATAAAGAATATTCTAAAGATGCAGGTAGTGGCTCCCCCCCTTCCTCCCCCCACCCAAAAAAAGCAGCAGTGGCACAGTGTTATCTATTATCCATTTTTCTGTTCAACTCTTAACAGCAGTTAGAAAACCATGGCTCTGCTCGCAGGTTCATTTTAGGTTGCTTGCAAGACGAAATTCATAGCATTTAATGATGTAGGATTTTCATACCCTAGGGCAAGATTATAGTAAGTGGAGGTCAAACTGAACAACCGCCAGACCTAATTTACACTCAGATAAAAATGTTCTTGTCTAACAATTAGATTGAATGCTATTACCTCTTTCCCTGACTCTTGCTAGAATTTGGTGTATATTGTTTAAAGACCAAGGCAGTCTGATGCCAAGGAAATATGCTCTGATGGAATATTAGTTTGTGAAATTGCACGGGATCAGCTATCCATGTTAATGGCCCCCTAGTGTGCTTGTGCTGGAGGGGCTGGGAGATTTAATCCAGATAGGATGCTCTCTTAACATACAAATTCTTCTTAATGTACCATGCTGGAAGAAGTCTGGAGAAGAGACGGCCTTCTAAATGTATATATTTGAGTCTTCCCAGACAGATCTGAATCATTTGTTTCAGTAGAATTCAGTAGAATAGTTCCTTCCTCAGATCAATTGATGGGCTCATAAGCAGTGTTTTGCCTCCTCTGTAACAGGTCCTGACCAATCTCTTAAGAGGTTTCCCATACAGGTTAGCTGAGGAATGACACCTCATGGGTTACTGTGATTCCATTTGGAGTTGTATTTGAGTAACAGAAGTAAGGGAAAGGTGATAAATATATATCAGTCAAAACATTCATGTTTTGATAACTAAATATCATGTAGTTTTTTTTGGTCAGCTAATGTTAACTTTCTGTGATCTGTACATGTAGAAGATTCATTTAACTTCTGTAAAACTTCAAGAGCAAACCTATCTAGAAGAAGATATGCTCGTAATCCTGCTTAGTATTACTGCAGCAAGAAATTCTGTGCTGCTGCCTTACTGTAAGAGCAACTCTCAGCACTGAGTGGCTTTTTGAGTAAGCAGAGCACAGAGGTGGCAGTTTGCATTGCTGGTGTCGGAGATCAGTGCAACAACTTACAGCTCATCCAGCGTTCACATGAAATCAGCGTCTGGAGCTTTGGGAAAAACTGTGACTTTGTGATGCTTGAGAGTGTGTGTGTGTGTGTGTGTGTGAAGGTACCTGGTCACTGACCTTACTTCAGTTACTGTGCTTTAGTCTTCCTTTTCCCCACCATGAATAGCTCTAGCTCCTTGGTAACAAGCTATATGTAATTGATTTTTTTGTGTTTTTAAGTAAACCTTGGTTTCAGTAGCTGCAAAATTGGTATAAGCAGCAAATAATTTTGAAGAAGGGTGAGGTTAAAACCATTTATTTGCATTAAGTGTTATGGTTTGGTTCTAGAATCTGAGCGGTGATCAGGAGCTCTTGGTGGGAATAGGCTGCTAACAACATCTGTTAGCCATAAGTCAGAGCGGGGCTGCTGAGTTCAGCACAGGAGTAACAAATAGTCGTGTAATTGATGGCTGGCTAATTAAGTCGCACAAATGCTGCTCTTAAATAACAACATGGGGAAATTCAGCTAGATTAATTTTGTGTTTCAGAAATTTAAACATGTGGTTTAGAGAAAGTGGATTGGCTCTTATTTAAGTATTGCATAATTTCAGTGATGAACAAGATTAAAAAGGAGTAGAAAGATGAAAATCATCTAAAAGAATTTTTTCCCATTCGAAGTCATCTCTCTTCTTCACAAATGTTTAAAGTACTTGGAATTACTGTTTACCGAGAAAAGTTAAGGAAACTAAAGCAGGGCTGAGAAAGCCCTGTGCTCTCAGTAGAATGCTGGTCTTCAGCAGCTGAGCTGAAGTGAGGAGATGGGGAGATGTCCTTGGGGCAGAGCACAGGAATGCAGGGCAGGAAGGCGGGTAGGTGGGAGACTGCAGAGATTGTTGGGGAAGATGAGGTGGGAGATGCAGCATTCGCACTCCAACAAATTCTTCTGACAATCGTTAGAAATAATTTCAGACTGGTAGATCAAATGCAGTCATCAACTGGATGCCACGAGATGTGAAACATCTCTGATATTAAATAAGGATAGGCTGCAGGTGGGCAGCAGCAGCATCTTTTGGTGCGAGGGCCGGGCGGGCAGCTCCAGGTTCTCCTGCTGGCTCCAGGCACACAGCTGGCAGTTTTGCAGCCTCTTTGCAGGGCGCCACGCGTGCAGCACAGTGGGACTTGTCAGCTCTTCGGTTCTCTGTATTTGAGTTCGGGACGTTTGCCTCAGTTGTCACCAGAGATGGTCTGTCGTTAATAGATGTTAGCTTCAGTTGCCACTAGAGATGATCTGTCATTAATAGATCCGACTGGAAACCAGAGCATATGAAATGTGAAAACTTGTTCTCTTTTTTCGGTGGTATGATATTTGGCCTAGTTGGCTAATTTTCCCCAAGGCAGTGAAAATGGTAAAAATGACAGTTCACGTTCTTTGCTTACACCTGAACCTGCATTTTTGTTTCAGCTGTTAAGACAGGACAGCCCAAAGCCCTGAGCAGCCAGCTTTCGGACTTCTCTCACCAGTGAGGTGGGTGCTGGGATGCGATGGGTTCCTGCTGGTCCCCAAACACCTCTGTGTGTCATGGTGTCCTGCCTCGTGCCCCTTGTACCCAGCACGGGTGGCTTGTTGGAGCCATGTGGTGTGCTGCTCCTTGCTTCTTTGCTTTTTAAAGGTTGAAAGCAGGAGTAAGAGAGTGAGCATGCCCTGCCTCATCTCATCTCAGTAGCTCCTCCTGCACTGCTGAGCTAGTGAGTGCAACAGTTGTAACTTTAAACATGTATTCTGTGTATTCAACATTGCTCAAGCAAAATAGATAGAGAAAACAGAACATGATACTTCCATGGTGCAACCAGTAATTTTTTAACAAAATCTAAATCTAGCTGTAGGCTATAGCTCTCTTCTGAAGGAGGAGGGAGCTACTAGCTAGGTTTATTTACATCATGAATTTGTAAGGATGCAGCTTTTTGGTACTTTTTTTTTTTCCTTTTTACGTTAAATGAAGAAACCAAAGGTTGGTTTTGGTTGATTTAACAAGCTGTACGTTTTTGTATTTTAGATCTGCATGGAGTGGATGCTCCTGTATCCCTTAGGTGCCTAATGCATTGCCTTTGAGAGACTGATGAGAAGATAATTTCAGGACAAGGCTCTCTGACCTCTGCTTCAGAATATTTTATACACATCAGGAGTTTCTCATTATTTGTCAGCTTGCTTATTAAAATGAATTTAGTCTGTAAGAAATTATTCGGCTACTTCATGTTAGCTCTTACAATACAGGCATGGTATATCGTAGCTCTCACACTTAGTGCAGTTTGTTACCTGCCACAAATTAGCAATTACGGAGTTGGAACAACTTACTGATTTGAATAATGCCAGTATTTTTGCAGTGTTTTTAGGATGTATCCAAGTGGGCAAGCAGACATCCTCTGGATGTTCAGTGGGTTTCAGTAGCTAACTCTAGGTCTCTGTAAAAGAGATTCCAGCATCAGTTGTCTCTCTCAAAGTTCTTGTAAGAGCATTCTGTTATAGGCTAAATAAAGGAAAAAGAAGAGAAGATGCTCTTTAGACTTGGTGATATGTGTTTTTCACCCATTAATGGATTATTATCGTTCCACATTGTTGGGTATATTCAGTTCTCTAAACTGTGTGGGGGAAAGTCATGTGTATCACAACTGCTGTTTCATATAAAATTAGTATTCAGTGCTGAAAATCTCCGAACAAACCCATTGGGATTTTAGCCCAAATGTTATGAAGTAGAACAGGAACAAAATGTTGAGTATTAAAATCTTGATGTTGTGACTGAGGCTGTATGGAGCGCAGATGTTCTGAGGCTGGCAGAACTGCAGGGAGAAGTTTGTAGTGAAAGTAACAAGATTTTTACCTTTATCTCTTCCGTTTTAGGGGCTGAAAGAACTTTTGCATACTTGAGTGGTTGCTCGAATTTTTATTTTATAAGGATGATTATTCAGATTGATCCTTGGAAGAGCCATAATCCACTTAGGGAAAGGCTTAGCTTGTAGCTGTTGTGCTGCCTGGTCTGGATGTGGAAACATATTTATTCCTTCTTTCATAAATGCTCCTTTTTCCTTTCTAATGGGATAAGTTTATTTGTGCTATTTAGTTGTCTTCTGCACGAGCTGGCTTGTCATCTGAGTTGGGATGGTTCACCTTGGTGGTGATGGAGTGGTGGTTTTTGGAATTTCACTGTAAGCAGACTTCAGCATTACAGCAGCAAGGCTGCTGGTGCCCACAGTGATCCAGCAGAGCTTCCTGGGGACAACCCCCCAACCAGTCCTGGCCATGGGTCAGGATGAGCCGTGGGGGAGCAGAATGGTGCACAGGGAAAGGGAGCGCACTGATGGCTCAATGAGCATAAGGAAAACTGGGGTTTGTCTTCGGTCTGTGCTTGTTTCTTTATCTTACACATCAAGGATATTTATATGGTTTTCCCATTCGTTTTCAAAAGTTAGGATCTAGAGTGTAAGTATGGGGAGGAACACTTGATATTGCCACTGTCTGTGCTGGTGAAAGCTGCCCCTAAGCGTCCAAATCTTCAGATTGTATCCTAGAAGAAAATGTGAGGAAGTCAGAGTGCACATACAGATGTGCACTGAGTTGGACTTGGTGGGTGTGTTGCTTCTAGAGAAGGCAGAGAGCAGTGAAGGGACAGGGTCTGCTGCAGGTGGGCCTTGGCTGCGGTAGGGAGATCTGGATTTGTTTGAGTAGTTTGTGGATTAGTTCATCTGGAGACTCAAAAGTATCAGTTGGTCCCATGCTGAGGGTTCTTTTTATTTTTCTTCAGACTCAGACAGTTACAGTTCGACTTCTGCTTACTCTTTGGTGCTTGTTTCTGTGCTGGACTTGGTCTCTTTAGTTGTCATCTGGAAGCAGTTGAGCTGTTTTTATGTAGTGTTGAAGCTTTGCTAATAAACTGGTGGATCTGAGCTGACGAAGCACAGAACCAACCTGTGCTTTGCTTCTCTCCTGCTGCAGAAGACTCAGGGTGGGGAAATGTGGTGGGCTGTCCACATGCTGGAGAAGCTGGCTCTGGGAGCTGTGGTGGAAGGATTTTACTTTGCACTTCTCAGTAGCTTTATTTTGGAGGCGTTTCTTGTGTTTGTAAAGCTGGCAGTGTCTCCAAGTAGCAGTGATGCTGCTGTGACATGTACATGTAGCCTCCCTCCTAGATCTTACAGCTGAACACAGTTGGTGTTAGGCCCAAACTGCCTGCTGACCTGGGCTTTTCAAAGAAGATCTCTGTGGCAGCAGGGAAAGCTGAGCTTCCAACAAAGTGAGACAACTTGCAGGCTCACAGCGGTCAGTGGGAGCAAAAGAAAAAGCAGAGTTTGCTGGATGGAATGCCTTGTCTGCTGGAAACCCAACTGCTGCAGGGCGCTGCCATCTCACACCATTGCTGGCTGTACATGGGAGCAGTGCATGTTCCGTTCTTGTCTCCTGCTGCCTAGCTGGCTGTCACCTGCTCACTGCGGACAGTGCTTTAGCTCTAGCTTTGGCAAGAGCCAATGTCTTCATGGGTGATGCATTTCTGAAGAGCCTGTTTGCAAAGGGGCAAAGGAGCGTATGTTCTGTGTTCAGTTTGGAAACTGGGCATTAAGGCGGCTGCAAGGTGTGCTGGTTGTGTCATAAATTAGTGAGTGCTTCTAGTACTACTTTTGGCTTGTCAAAATAGGCATATGTGGCTTTTCTTCCTTTCTTTTTTTTTTTCAAACTTCGGTTGTCATCTGACTTGGCGGATATTCCTCCTAAGAGCCTCATTTTCCACTCAGTCGGACTGCAACATCTGGAAGCCATCTCTCCTTTGGCAGGAGGGATGTGGCAGGCACAATGAGGTGTAGCTTCTCCTTTTGTTATCTTTCCTTTGCCTTGTTAGGTACATCCAAACCAATTAAAACCCAGCTGGGAATTTCAGGTATGTTTTAGAGAAGCTCAGGGATGCTGTTGGGCAGAATAAGTAGAAAGTATTATTTCCTATAACGAGGGCAACTGTTGCATTTGTTGTACAGTTGATTCATTTTTCAGTATTCTGTAATGCCTGCATCATTTGTTTTAAACACTTCACTGGACAGTGTATGTGAATAAATGCAGGCATAGGAACTTCATTTGGTTCAAACCCAAACTGTATTTACACAACGGAATAGCATTTCACTTACTGTGTTGAGGGAATTGATATTATTAGTGGTACTTTTATGAAAAATCATGACTGTGAAGCACTGTAGCAAACTCATTTCCTTTTAGAAGAGATATTCCAAATATTCATAGAATCTTTTATTTTATAAAAGCAGCAGAAGCCTAAAAAGTATTTGTAAGAGTGGGGCACCACTCATGATGTGAGGAAAGTCAGCGTTGGCAGTTGTTGGCTGGGGCAGAGGTCCCCATGTGCTGGTCACTGAAGTAAGCCTTTAGAGGTTGAAGAGTCAAACCGTTCATTTTAGGTTCTAGCCTGACTTTTCTCACATCTTTTAACAGCCCCCTTCAATCTTTGAGCTCACTGAACTGTGGGAAAAAATGGCTTCTCTGTTGACCAGCTTGTGCTTTGTCTCTGGGGACCTGTGTTCTCCCACTGCTGGCTCTTTCATGGCGGCTCTCCACCAGTGGTGAGCTGTGCTTTGCTCCTTGGGGCCGGTAAGAAGCAAACTGCTGTGCAGTTGTAATGGCAGCTCAGGAGGAAAAAGGAGGAGGCTGTGTGCTGGATGGGGTGGCTCTCTGAGGACGTGGGCCCTGGCGGTGCACGGGGCTCTGCTGTGGGGCTGCAGATAGGAGCCCAGCTGGGCTGCAGGACCGGCCCCAGGGTCAGGTGGGAAGGTCAGAGGGCTCGGGTTGGCCATTCTTTCTCTTGGTGCTTTCTTTGGTCCCAGCTCTGTGGGTCTGAGCCACCCTGGTGCTGCAGCTTGGTTCGATGGAGAGCGAACCGCGCAAAGATGAAATAATAAGGGTTTTGCTTTCAGAATTCTGTTTGCAGCTGAAGAGAAAGTTTTATAAAAGACAAAAGAAAAATGGCAGCTTGATGGCAGTAGGTTGTGAGGTTCTGTGTTGGGATGCTAGCTGTGCCCTGAGCTCTGTGCTGCAAGCCACTGCTGTGCAGCAGACCCAGTCTGTGCGGGTAGCGCGGGCTGAGGCTGCTGCGTCGTGTGTGCTTGTGAAGCACTTGCAGGGCTCACTTGTTGGGCAAATGGCACAAAAATAGCCACGCATCTAACGGTTTTAATTGCATTATTGTTCAGTTTAGTCTTGATTACGCTATCATAATATGATCAAACTGCTGATACAGTTAGAACTAAATCATGTTAAAGTGCGGTTGTTACAATATAGAGTGCTACTCAAAGTATATTTTCTGTGTTTTACTCAAATGACCAAATTGCTTTACAGCTAGTTGGCTGTTGTTTAATTTTGGTAGAAATAATGCACACTTTCAGGCCTGTAGGAACGCCAAGTGGGTGCTCAAAGTCTTGCTTAAAAATCCCTTCTGTAGCCTTCTTGGGAAGTTGAATGCAGATTATTTGTAATTAAAAATAATAATTATTTGGAAACAAATGAACCATATTTTATGAAATCAAATTCTGATTGCTCAGTAGGTATTGGGGGGCACACTTTATTTTATACCAGCTTTCTTCTTGTGAAACAACTCAAAGAAATTATTGGGAATACTTTTGGTCCTTGATGTAAATCTCATCTGGCTGACATTTTAACTGTTGCTGCTGCATAATTGGTTCTGAAGAATCATCACCTCTCCTTCACGGACAGATAAATAATTCAGGGACAAACTTCTTCAGGCAGCAAACTGTTCTTCAGTCAGCTGAGAGCATCCTCCGAAGTCCTCTAATTTTCTGAATTAAGGAAGCAAGGTCTCTGCTTTTTATATATGATTAACTGAATTTCAGTGAAAAATCAATGCACCTCTGAGCAGTCGTTCTGCATTTCCTCAATCTTTGTCCTGACCATGAAGCCATGTCCAAACTTTGTATCTCTTTGCTGTCCGGAAAGCTCTGCTGAGTTACTTTGTAAAGAAAAGAGGGAAAGAGAGGGAAACAAATGGAACAAAAAAGATGTGTGTGTACGGGGAACCCTCAGAGCAGCCCCCCTTACCCTCCACCCAAATTGTTATACAGGCACGCTCATATTAGTGTGATTACACAAGAGTATAAAACCCAGGTTGTGGATCAGGTCTCAGGATTCGTTGCATTTTGTGTGTCTGTCTGTGCTGTACGTATGCGTGCTCCCGTGATGAGGGCTGCTGGCTGGGTGGTGCTGGTGTTTCCTTGGCCTGCTGGTGGCAGGTGGCTCAGCACCGGCTGCTTGCTGTGTCAGCCTCTGCTGGGTCACAGCATTTCACCAACAGATTTGAGTTGACTGCACCTACTTTGTGTTTTGGGGATAAGTACGTTTTGACATTTAGAACAGATTTCCAGTGGAGGCACATGGTGGTTACGTAGCTCATGCTTGGCACTTCCTTCGAACTGTCAGATTTTTAAATAGAAACTGTTGCACGTTGAGCTAGCAAGGTATTAGTGCTCCTGCGCTCCTTTTGTCGATCCCCTGTTGTTTAGTTCACAGACATATCGTTAGCAAAACGCCAAAGGCTGCTGCAGTAAGGAGCTGCCTTGCTTCTACAAAGAAAGCATATCTTGAAACTTTTCTGCTCCCAGAGCCTGCCTGTACAGCAGGAGCGAGGTGCACGTCTGCCATGGAATCAGCTGTGTGCGTGCATTAATTTCAGGAAGAGGGGAATCTTCCGGCGTCCTTCTGTAATTGAAATATACATCTGAAGGAAACGTGCTGCAGTATTATTGCTGTTTTGGCAATCTGTTATGAATTTTATTGCAGAGAAATAACTGGGTCAACCTCTGGCTGACCTGTCTCCTGGAGTTCCTTCAGTTAGCTTGAGGCTAGAGCTCCACCTTGTGATCTTTCAGCAGGATACATTTTCTTTTTATAGTTAATAATTTAATTATGATTTCACAAAGTTGAATGACTCCTGAAAGTTTCTGTAGTCTGAGAGGTTTCATCATCTGCTTAGGAAAATTAAAGTTGAGATCCTATGAACATACAAATATGCAAATATATATATATATATATGTATATATATATATATATATATATGAAGAACTGCATTTTGTGATGCACTGGAGGTGGATTTAACTTACTAAAAGAATGTACTTTTCATTGCATGTCAGTAGGCTATGGGGGATTTCCAGGTTTGGGATGGGATCTGCATGAATGTCACCTTCCTGCTTTCAGCCTGCTCTAGGAAGAGCTTGGTATTTCAGAAACTCTGAAATGCTCTGCTTCTGTGGGCAGTTCTCATTTCTCACCAGTTTCCCAGCCCAGGGCTGTGCGTGGCCCATCAGAGCCGCCCAGCAGGGCATGGCCAGTGGCACTGCTGGGAGCGGGGTGCTGGGGAGCGGCCGGCCCAGTGTCAGAGAGTGCTGGTGAAACTGGGATGCGGCGAACTTCAGGGTCAGCACGCGGCTCTTCGTAGCATGTGGCCTTGTTGTGGCATTTCTCGTGTGGAACATCAAGGCAGCTGCATTTTGGGTTCAAAGCCAGTGGAAGTGTTCATGGGAAAAAATAGTGATTAGAGTAACACAGCAGACAGGCTCCTTTCAGGCAGCTTCCTTTAGGCCCTGCTGGTCGGGGTCACTGGACTGGCCTGGCTGCCTGCCACCGCTCTGGGACTTTCCTGGGGCCCTTACAGCTGTACTGGGCACTGTTGGGGCCTGGGCTTCCTGCTGGAGTTCCCTTACAGTCTTACCTTGTGTATTCTTGCAGGGCACTCACCTAAGTACAGTTCTCCATTAAGACCAGCGCCACGTTGCACTCATGAAGGCCAAACTTTTTCTTCTTCCTTCAAGAGGAATTCTCTGAGCGTTAACTCTTAGTCGTTAAACTGTTCAGCCCCTAGAGGAATGTGGTGTTTCTTACCTGTTCTTGTGCCCTGGCAGTGCCATTTTTCCTGTCTTGTTCTGTTGCTTGTCCTGAGATGAGCGATTGGGTATAAACCACAGGCAGCAGGTTTCATGGTTTGGTCTGACTTTGTTGACTTAGAAAATGCAGTTTGGTCATTTGCCCGGACTCTCACGTACTTTTGTTACTTTTTTTCTTTACAGTATTCCTCTGACTCTCAAAAAGCAGACTTACATAGATGATACAGTTGGAATAATTATAATCCTGAGCGTGGAGCGTTGCGTCATGCATGCAAGGAGCAGATGACTGTGCTGACACCAGTGCTTGCCCCGCTGGTGGCTGCATGCTGGGTTCCCCCCTGCAGAACCAGCCCGTCTGGGTGATTTGGGATAGAATAGAATTCTTGGGATGTGTTCTGCCCCGTGTTAGTGGGGAGCTACAGCAGATGGTGCTGACTGACAAGCCTTCAGGAGATGGGCGGCAGCCATTCCCAGGCAGGTTGATGTCCTGGCTGGATGCAGTCCAGGCCCGGGGACAGAAGCGCGATGTGCTTTGTGCTGTAGGCAGGGGCCCTGGCAGCGGTGATGCTGTCCTACAGGAGCTGTGCTTTGAAAACGTTTATCAGTGTTCTGGCTGCACTTGGCTGGGGCGTTTGTAGGCTGTCTGGGGGTTCTCCTGCCTACCCCAAACTTCCCTTCACAGCTGTTTGTTTCCAGTCTGGTTTTTGTCTCCATGTATCCGTATGAAATGTGAAGAAGCAGAATGAGAGAAGTTTAGGGTTGATGGTTTCTCTCAGCTCTTCAAATTCTGGAAGCTGCAGTGGCCCCTAGCATTCACACACAGCATTTGCAGGAATAAATATGCAGCCTTGATCTGTGTGTTGGGCTGAAATGCAGGCTTGGAATCACTGCTGCCAGACAGCAGGCAGAATGTACTTAGCATGCCGAAGTGACATCCTTCCCACACATACCTCATCAGCCCAGCATGCTGCACGGTCAGCAGTTTCCAGCTCTGAAGGTTCCTCTCCTTGCTGTTGTGACTTCAAACACCTGAATCTTGGGCTTCACTGATCTGCATGGAATTTATCTTGAGGGAGGCAGATGCCATAGGAGGTTTCGGTATGCATGGTGCAGTTTCACATTTGAAGCATTCAGTGACTTCTTTTCCCACTAAGGATGGGAAAGTGAGTTAAATAAAATGAAAGAGGAACTGATAATATTATAAAAAACTTGAAAAACGAGGATTTTGCAGTCTTAAGTTTTCATGGTAAGGTGTTATGCTATTTCTGAAGATTTTCTTTTTTATAATTTATAGGCAGTATTTTCCTCCTTGGTGTTGCTTGAGGCATGTCAATTGCTTTACATGTTCAAGCTGTTAGAAGCCCGGATTGTTGGCTCTTAAGGGAAGGCAGTGAAGTAGCTTGTTGGGTTATAAGGACTTTAAGAGAGCCTGTCTTTGCACTAAGTGTCGGCCAGGTTTACACCTTGGAGAAGAGGAGTTGCTGTGCTTAATGTCCTTAGGGGTGCTCACACTGTGCTTTAAGTTTAGCATCAGTTCTGCTTTTTGGTTTGTTTAGCCATGGTGTCTGAGTGCTGATGGTAGAGCCTGGGCTCTGCAGAGAGCGGCACTGAAGTTCAGACTTCAGTCTAGGACAGACTTAGGAAAGAGTTACTTTCAAAGCATAGGTGGAAACCTTTTGAGATGGCTCATACTGTTGAGAAAAACTTTTTGTACTTAATGGTGTTGTATTTCTTTCTACTGCGACTCTCCCAATGTTTGTGGAGGTGCTTTTCAGGAGGATCACGGGAAGGGTCAAAACCACAGCATCTTAAAGAGGAAAAGCCTTGGTTGGAAACAGCGGTGTGATTGAATGTTTTCTGTTTCCAACTTTTCTACTTCTTCATATGTGGAGGGAAAAAATAAGAACTGTATTTAATTATTTATTTATTTTTTTTAATTACAGAAGTTGACTGCTACAAAGGAAGAAAGGAAAGTAAGCTTGTGCTTCAGCCTGGTTTTTGAATATCTTTCTAATACAGTGGTGTTCCAGAAGATGATAAAGAAATGATAGCAGCTCCAGAAATACCAACTGATTTTACTCTCCTCCAGTAAGTGCTTCCAGAATTTTTAGTTTCATTCAGATGGTTTAAACTTTCTGGTGTGTGCTGCTTAGTGGTAATAGCTACAGCTGGTTGTTTCCCTTGGAAACAGAATAGGGGAATAGGGTTCTAGATCGTTTTTCTTATTGAGAAGTTGATGAAAATAAAGCATTGTTAGAGTTCTTTCTTGAGCATTTAGTGGTGAATAAAACAGTTTAGAAGTGCTTGGTTTTTGTTAATTGTTTTTAAATCAATTTTTAATCTTTGCTAATAGAAAACAATCATGATCAACTTTTTGGTCTTGTGGCTTTGGGATTGAAGGTATTGAGTAAGAAACACTTTGAGGGGTAACAAAAATTCAAAGTTCCCTCTTCGCAGGGAGTTGAAACCTTGGAGTGTTTACCCTTGGCAACCTGCCCCAGTTGCTCATCTACAACCCCAAATGCCAAGTGCGTTTGATGGGACCGCTAAGCTTCCTCCAGTTCTTAAGAATAGGTATTAAAATTTACAGTGTTTTAAACCAATAATTATTTCATTTCTGTATTCAAAATGTAAAAATGGATGAGAAGAATCCTGTTCCCTCCTTGTAGTTTGTTGTTAAGAAGTTAGCATGAATCCTTTCCAACAATCTGTTGACATGTATTAAATTGATTCAAAAAAAATCCAAAAAGACACAGTTTTGTGCTGGTTGTGTGTGTTCTTTTAATGAGAAAGCAAATTGTAATGTTTTTGGTTTTTTTAGCATGTGGGTACAGTTCATTGTTTAATGAAACATTTGGAGTTTGTATTCTGCTCTGTCCTGTTAAAGAACCCATAAGAAGCATTGAAGAGTAAAGGTTTCTCATCACTTTTTTGCAAGATTCAGGATTTTTTTTTCCAATCTGTTACAGAATATATAGTTGGCAAAACCAGAAAATAAACATGGCAGGACAGAAACCTCCTTTCAGGCAGTTCTACAGTAGTGGGGAGCCATGGGTTTCCAGGGTGCTTTAGAATGTTAGAAGTAAATATATTGAATGGGTCTTTCTTCCCACAGTCCAGGTCATCTTTATGATTACAGTGTTTAATTGCATCAGGAAAGGTGTACTAGAAATTTATGATAGCAACTAGAATTGATACTGCCGTATGTGTTAAAATAAGCTCTAATGGCATCATTTGAGTTGTTTCCTACAGGAAATGCAGAAATAGAGAATCTAAGCTATTGCTTTATAATAATTCAGGTGATTTATTTATTTGTTCGTCTGTTTCTGGTTTGGACATGGCCAATAAAGAATTTGCATTCTGATGCAGCATCTATGAATGATGTAGGAAATCAAACAACTTTAGAAGTTATCATATTAAACATCTTTTTATCTTACGTAACCTTACAGAGAACAGCAGATGATCTCTGGTGGAGAAATGTCACCTGAGACCTTTCTTCCCTTGCACGTTTCAGCAGAGCTGCTCAGTGTGTCTCATAGTGAGGTAGCAGGAAATGTATGGAGACACTTTGGTTGTGAAGGATGGTGGTGGATTCGTTGTTGTGTTTTCTCTCTCAAGTATTCATGACAGATACTTATAGTGCTGTTTGATGGCAGAGGCACTGTAATTTTTGCACATGCCAAAAACGAAGTTTCCAACTTGCTGCTATTTATGCTGACCTTTACCTGTGAAAACCATACAGTGAGGCTAAAAGGAAATGACTGTGTTGGGCTGAGGCAGGGTGAGCTGTGAGCATGGGGATTTGCTCCGATTTGTCCTTTGAAAGTAGACTTAAACAGGAGGAAGAGACGGCTTCCCTGTTGGAGGTGGCTTACTGAACCGAGAGCATGGTGTGACTCCATGTAGTTTATTTAAGAATGATTCTGGTAAGATGTGTAAATGGTTTGTCTTTTATCCTTGCAGGGAGTCTGAAACACACTTCTCTTCCGATACAGACTTTGAGGATATTGAAGGAAAAAACCAAAAACAAGGCAAAGGAAAAGTACGTTCGTTTTACTGGGACACTGAAAAACACTGAAATAAAAAATTGTAGTGTTGTAGAAGTAATGGTTCAGCACTCAGTGTGAAGCTGAGACAGAATTGAATTTTTTTTAAATTGAAATGTTCTGAGGGGAGAGTTCATGTTTGTATTTTCATTGGAATATTGATCTTGATTATTGGCGTGATGTTTCCTTCCTGCTGTGAAGGTGCTAGCAATGGGGGAAAAATGCAGTACTTCAACTTCAAGACTGCTAATAAGAAGTCTTTTCTGGTTGGTGTCATTAATTCTGGCTCTGTTTTCATTGGAAAAGTAAACAAAAAAAACAATAATTCAATTAAAAACTCATTAATCTTGTTTAAACACAAGGAAAACATTTTGTGTCTTAACTGTCACTAATAGCATTTTTAACTGCCAAAAGATTTTAAAGAGGAGGAGGAAATGGAACCTGTAGAATCCAGTTAGTCTTTGTATCAGTCAGCATCAGCTGTTATTCTCAACTTCAGATTTTAAATCTGGGTTTCGATAACATAAGGCCTGTGCATAGTTGCATCATGTAAGTGATATGTTAGTGTTGATCATTGTTTTGTTTATTTTTATTACTACATGAAAACTGACTAAGAAGTGTGTGTGTGTGATTGCAGACCTGTAAAAAAGGTAAAAAAGGACCTGCAGAAAAGGGGAAAAGTGGAAACGGAGGAGGGAAACCTGGTGGTCCAAATCGGATGAATGGACATCACCAACAGAATGGTGTGGAAAACATGATGCTGTTTGAAGTAGTTAAAATGGGCAAGAGTGCTATGCAGGTAAGGCATGGGATATTCCTAAGACTTGGGTGAGTGTACAGGTTACATATAACAATGGTTTTCCATACGGATGATCTACTAAAATTAAGCTTGAAGTATTTTTTGTAGCTTTTAGTTACTGGTTAAGATAAGGAAATATTTTTACGTTGTTAGAATTTGGAAGAACTGGTTTTTCATTTCTAAGTACCAGATGTGAATAATCCGGGTGTATAATAAAATAACGTTCAAAATATGAATCAGCAGAGTTTGCTTGACTCTGCACATCTTCAGTGAAGAGAGGGTTAAAGTGTGAGGCTGCCAGCCATGGAGAGTTCCTGCTGACTCACTCATGTGACTCCTCAGCCTGGCAGAAAGGCTATCTTTGGGATTGAAAATGCAGTTTGCAGCTACTGTGGTACGTATGCAGGAAGCTGGGTCTGTGTGCAGCCCTCTTGGCACTTGCAGGCTCCTGCTTCAGGCCCCAGCTTTTAGGGCATGATATCAAGTGATTCTCTCCTGCTTGTTTTAATAAATAAATGGTATCCTGTATTTTTTGGATGTTTCTGCAGTAAATGGTTTGTACTATACACATGAATGATTTAAAGATGATTGTGCATGAGTTCTTCCTGCGTATGACATTGTATAATCAATAGATATCAAGGTGTTATAATCACAATATGATTGTATAATCAATAGATATCAAGATGTTATAATCACAATATAATCAAGAGAGTAAGGCAAAGCAGACAACGATAACAAAAAGAGAGTAAGTGGAAGAGCTTACCCTTCAGCTGAGCTCACCACATAACACCAAGAGAGGTGACCTCCAGATGAGATCCTTCCCCTCTGGTAGCCAGCTCTTAAATAGGTCCAGGAGGGCTGCAGCCTGGCTCCACCCCTTCCGGCAGCACAGGTGAATTGCCTTCAGCTGTGCTCCTCTGGCTGACTCAAGGCTCACCTCAGGTGATTAATCAGAGGTTCAGGCCGTGACTCAGCAGTTCCCATACAAACATTATTGCATATTTCCTGCTAATTTGCTTCCCTTGAAGGTTTTGTAGCAGAACAGTTCTGTTGCTTTGCCATTCTACTAGTCATTGTGCTTTGGTTTTAGTTAACACAAAGCAATTAATGCCCATGCAGCATAGGGCAGTACTGTTCATTATGTTACAGCTCACGTGCGTGCAACACAGTTCATCATAGGGGTAACGATTAGGAGGAGCACAGGGAGTTGCAGCTGTTGGAACTGATCACCACGGTTGTATCTTTAGAGAAGTTAAAGAAATGAGCAAACAAAAAACTCTGTTTCTGTAAAAAGCTACTTGTTATTTTTGATCTCCTCTTTGAAAAAATGAGGGTACTGTAAGGTAGTCCTTGCTTTTTGTGCAGGTGTCACTTCTGTACCTGTGTATGTTTATGGATGACACTATTTTTATTATTGTTTTTGACAAAGCGGTGCTCTATGAGTAAAAGCTCGTCCAGCATGTTGTTCTACATCAGTCAAAAAATGCAGTGTTCCAGCTATTAGTGTAAGGACCAAGAATCCCTTACAGAAAGCACTTACATAGTACCAACTGCTCAGTTTCTAAAAGCTAAACGTTGCCTTTGTATTTGTTTATTTTCAGTCTGTGGTGGATGACTGGATAGAGTCATACAAACATGACAGGGATATAGCACTTCTTGATCTCATCAACTTTTTCATTCAGTGTTCGGGTTGCAAAGGTAAGATGCTGAAATGATACTGAAACGTTACTTTATATGCTCCTTATGTGCTGCTATAGCATGATTTTCTCTTTGTAGGCTATAGTATTTCTGAAGTTGGGAGCTGGGGGAGGAAAAGGTTTAGAAGTATTACAGAAGTACTTTAAAATGTAGATTAAATCTTTTGTGTTCACACTGGAGAGAATGGAGTCCTGGTACTTAATACTTCCCACATCTTCCTCAATTGCTGGTATTATTTCAGAATACCATCTGTGTTTTAGTGTTGATAAACTTGGCTTGCTTGGTCTTGCAGCTGTAGTTTATATTTAGTTATTTCGTATCAGTGAGGTGTTCAGAGATCACTCAGTAGCCTTTTAGAAGTGTTTGATGTGCAGGGTATTATGGACAGCATCATGGTAGCCTGTCTTCAGTAGATTGTATTTCCATTTTTCTTTTGTTTGGGAGCTTCTGGTTTTCTTTCCTCTAATCCACATCCTCCACTCTTTTCCCTCTTACCTCCTTTAGAAGATGAGAAGGTAACTCTGCAGTGTCACAGCACTTGAGTATTAAGTGTGACTGGATGTAGTTTGCTCAGTTCAGGTGTCTCCTGATAAACTTATAACATGTATAAATCTTCAGAGAGCTTACAGCATTTCTCAGAGATGTTAATCGTCCTTTCCAGAGCAGTGACCTTTTGATTATTGTTACCAGCCAAAATGACAGAATCTCTTCCTACTTTCTGAGATGATACATGTCTTGAATTTTGCAGTACAGTTGCAATAAACTTCAGGAGATCTGTTTCTTTCATTATCTCCCTTTGCACTCTAATAATTTGTGGCTAAGAGAAGCAGAAATTTCATGAAATCACTGAATTTATTATAGTGCAGAAGTCAATAGATAGCAGTGGAACTGTTCAAAATTTTGTCTGATACCATTTAGAATCTTGAATCCAAAAAGATCAGATAATTATGTTCTGCCAGCTGATGAAGAGGGCTGGTACACATTTCCTTGACTTCTGAATGTGAATGAATGAGTGAACTTTAGTGTGCACACATTGTATGTAGTGGCAAGAAAACTGCTGGTATTCCTCTCTTCTTACAGATGCCAAATTGAAGACTGTTTAACTTAGTTTTAAAAAACAAAACAACCAACAACAAAACCCAGCAATCAATGCAAAACCCCCATCACTAAAAAAGATACCCATAATCTGTAGATTGAGTGAAAATTGGTCATAGCAGGAGATACATCATCATTTGCCTTCTATCTGTTTCAGTTTAAGTGTTAATAATCTAATATCTGAATTGCAGGAGTTGTTACAGCTGAGATGTTCCGACACATGCAGAATTCTGAAATAATCCGAAAAATGACAGAAGAATTTGATGAGGTAATTTAATGAAAGTGCTGGGAATGTGTGTTCTTTATTTTTTAAACCTGTCCTAATCTTACTGGATCGTGTTGCTGCAGGTTTCTTTCAAGTGTAAGAATAACCATAAAAGTGTCAAAACCTCATGAAGGAAGATTGTATTTCTTAGTCCTACAAATTCAGTGAAGGCTGTGTGTGTATATGAGCTGGCTTATTCCTGGGTAAAGAAATCAATATCTGCTGCTCAGTTTTAGAACAGTGGGAACTCCCGTTGCTGTGGGGCATTATGACATGCTTCCTCTCATCTCCTCCACACCTCCCTGTGTTTGTGAGGCCCTTAAAGGCTTTTTTAAGGAACTTGTGAAATATTTGCTGTATTTATGACAGTGTGTCCGTTAATCTGTAAGTGGTGTATTTTTTTAATTTGGTCATGCTTCCTGTTTAAGACTTCAGTACTTTGTGCTTTCTGGGACTTGTAGCCTTTTTGCTTATTTTGCAAATATTTACTTCCAGAATGTTGTCTCTGCATATAACAAGCCTGAGCTGTAAATTATGGTGGATGTCTGTTAGTGGAATGAGTTTATTTGGAGGTCTTGGCTCTTAAGTTTTACTCATCTCTTTTTAATCTTCACTTAAAAACAACTTCTAAGACTTTTGAAAGAATTTCCTCTTTGTATATCTGTGTTTGTTTGTTTTTTAATAGGACAGTGGAGATTATCCTCTAACTATGGCTGGTCCCCAGTGGAAGAAGTTTAAATCCAGTTTTTGTGAGTTCATTGGAGTACTCGTCCGACAATGTCAATATAGCATCATATATGATGAATATATGATGGATACTGTCATTTCACTGCTCACGGGGCTGTCAGACTCACAAGTCAGAGCATTTCGGCACACTAGCACGCTGGCAGGTCAGTGAACTTTATTTATCTGCGTACTGCTTCCATGTTATGTCTTGTGTTGCACAGGAAGAAATTGTTGAATGTTTTGATATTCAGCGTTCAACTCATGTTCCTTCGTATGATACACGTCTGTAATGCAGCTAGTTTTGGTACAGCTTTCAGCACATTACTGCAAATTACTGAATTATTTAAATAGTTCCTTACCAGCTGCCTTGTACTTCATTTTTGTTAGCTTTAGGTCTATTAGGAAAAGCAAATACCAACTGTTCAAAATGCACTTGAACTTGTACGTGCTCTGAGTTAAGTCAAACCAGAGTCATGTTATAAATGGAATGCAATTTTTATTACAAATTTAAATTCCTTGTAATTGACAGTAGCATTTCCATTCGTTACATTAGCAATAATTATAAAGAATTCATCATCAGTGATACAGCCACCAAATTTCTCTGTTTACTTGATTTTTAAATTTGTCCTTGATGTATTTTGAGTATGACATATTTATTTAAAATTTTCCATGATGAGCAGCCTGCACAGGATAAGGAAGAAGGGCCTGGGACGGCATTGTGCAGCAGTTCAACCACACGAGGATTTATTGTAGCAATTGTGAGGTGATTGGACTGCTAATAGTACTGTGCTAGAAGTAGTTCTGTTAGTTGGCTGGAGCTGGCTGACTTATCTCTGACTTCAGCTGCAGGTGGCTGGTCAGATGCTCCATTTCACTGACTGTGCATTAGAACACTGCATGTTAGGGTGCTGCTTTGAGATTCCCAATAGCCAAGGCCTTTATTTTAGAAGGAGGAACAAAACCTTTTATTGCAAGTGAATAAGCTGATCCTGCTACACCGTTGATTTGTTGTACCATATGGCAAATAGGAATTTTGATTCTTCAGAAACAAGGTTTTACTACTTTCTAAAACTTGAGTTGTGCATGAATAAAAGTTGCTGAAGTTACTCCATTGCATGTCAATTTCTGTCTCACAGTGATTTTTGCATTTGTTCACGTCAGTGGTCAGTTCTACTGATTCTGTGTAGTGATTTCTGCAATTCACATGCAATGTGTCACAGCCTGTACTCTTGATGATTGGGTTTTAAATGGGATTGAGACAGCCAACAAAGTCTTTTTACATATTTCATAGAATCATAGAATTGCTCAGGTTAGAAAAAAGCCTTCATGACCAATCTCAACCAAACCATATTATGCTAATAACAACCCACAGCTAAATCATAGAGTCGTAGAATTGCTCAGGTTGGAAAAGACCATCAAGGTCATCAAGTCCAACCACAACCTGACCATGCTACCTTAACTCTAACAATCCACTGCTGTGTTGTTGTATCCTTGAGCACCACATCCAAACAGTTGTTAAACACATTCAGGAATCAGCCCTGGGCAGTGCATTCCAGTGCTTAACAACCCTTTTTTCCTGATATCCAACCTAAACCTCCTGGCGCAACCTGAGGCCATTTCCCCTCATCCTGTCACCAGTGAGAAGAGACCAACCCCAGTCTCAGTGCAATCACCTTTCAGATATTGGAAGAGAGCAGTAAGGTCTCCCCTCAGCCCAGTTCTTCCCCAGACTGAACAGCTGAACAGCCCCAGTTCCTTCAGTCTCTCCTCATAGGACACATCCTCCAGGCCCTTCACCAGCCTTGTTGCCCTTCTTTGGACCTGCTCCAGCACCTCCATTCCTTTCTGTACTGAGGTGCCCCAAACTGAACACAGCACTGGAGGTGAGGCCTCACCAGTGCCGAGTGCAGGGCAGGATGACTTCCCTGGTGCTGCTCACCACAGCATTCCTGATCCAGGCCAGGATGTCATTGGCCTTCTTGGCCACCTGGGCACACTGCTGGCTCATCTTCAGCCCACTGCCCATCAGCACACCAAGGTCCCTTTCCATCAGGCAGCTTTCCAGCCGCTCCTCCCCAGGCCTGTAAGGTTGCTTGGGGTTGTTGTGACCAAAATGCAGGACCTGATACTTGGCCATATTGAAACTCATACAGTTTGCCTCAGCCCATCAATCTAGTCTATCCAGGTCCTCGTGTAGTTTTACTGTCCTCTAGCAGATCTCCCAGCTTAGTGTCATCCATAACTTACTGAGGGTGCGCTCAGCCCCCTTGTGAAGATCACTAATGAAGATGTTCAATAGGAGCAGCCCCAGTGCTGAGCCCTGGGGCACACTGCTCATGACCGGCCGCCAGCTGATTTAACTCCACTGACCACAACTCTTTGGGCCCAGCCATCCAGCCATGTTTCACCAGCAGAGCGATGCCCATCCAGACCATGGGCAGCCAGCATCTCCACGAGGGTGTTGTGGGGACAGTGTCAGAGGCTTTACTGAAGTCTGGGTAGACCACACAACAGCCTTACCTTCATCCACTGAGTGGGTCACCTTGTCATAGAATGAAGTCAGGTTTGTCAAACAGGATCTACCATTCGTGAACCCATGCTGACTAAGCCTGATCCTCTGGTTAACCTTTAATTGATCCGTGATGGCTCCTGAGATTGTCCATTCCATAACCTTCCCTGGCACCGAGGTGAGACTGATAGGTCAGTAGCTACCAGGCTCATCTTCTTAGCTCTTTCTGAAGATGGGCATCACATTTGCCAGTCTCCAGTCCACTGGACATTTCTGGTTAGCCAAGACTGTTGAAGGATAATGGAGATTGGCTTGGCAGCCACACCGCCAACTCCTTCAGCACTCTAGGGTGCAATCCAGCTGGCCCTGTGGGCTTGTGCTGTTTGCAGTAATCCTGGCTTCTAGGATTAGCTCAGACTACTCCTTTTCATCTTGATGTCCTTGTCGCAGTGTATGAGGATGTTTAGGAATGTGGGCATGTCTTTGTATCAGTATGTTAGCTTTCTGTGGGTGAGACATGCTCCAGTAACATTCTGTCTGTGCCCTGCCTGTGTAAGCCAGTTTCAGCCTTAGAGTTAAAAAGGTGATAGGAAAAATGAATTTACTGATGGCTACTCCTTAAATGTGGAGGTGGCCAACATGGTCTGAATTATTTTTCAAAGGAATGATTCAGAAAAAAACCACTAAAAAAACCACCAAACCCAAACTTTTTACAGTGGTCAGCTCTCTTTCCTCTAATTGCCTAGCATCCTTTTGGTACTTATGCACGTGGATGAAGAGATAAACAGAGTTGTCTTGTTGAAATTAAACCATGAGAAAAGAGTGGTGCAGTATGGTGTGATTAGTTGTCTAAAACATTCCCTTTTGAAAGAAAAGAGCTGTGTATTTGACACTGAATGATGGGGTAACATGAGTCTATTAATTGATTCTAATAGTGGAATCCTTTTAATGTTTCTTGGACAACATTTGTAAATCCTGCATTTTGCCCATGTTTTGGGGATACGTGTCCTGTATATCAATTCCATAATAATGCCATTAGTGTTAAAAAATTGATGGAAGGGAAGGAACAAAATATTAATTTATCCATTGTATTGGTAAGTAATGGTGCTTGGCAATTTGAAGTAAAGGATTGGTGCTGTGTAAAACAGTGCTTGGGTCCTGAAGTTTGCTTGTCAAGAAACAAATTTACATTGAATACTTCTGTAAATGCAGAAACTGTTGACAGGAGGAGGTATCAGGGTGTCCGTCTGTCATCCATCATAAGCCAGGTGCCTTGTAAAAAGTCCTTCCTTCTGCTCTTTTGTAGCCATGAAGCTGATGACTGCTTTAGTGAATGTGGCGTTAAATCTTAGTATTAACATGGACAACACACAACGGCAGTACGAAGCAGAACGAAATAAAATCATTGGGAAGCGTGCTAATGACAGGCTGGAACTCTTACTACAGAAAAGAAAGGAGGTTAGTGCAATTTTCTTTTGCTGGAGTGCTTTGTGACTGCTGGAGGACGAATGCTGCTAAGTAATTATTTCTGCCCTGGGACTTGTGTTGGTTTTTTGGTTTGTTTGTATCTGTAAGGGTAGTTATTATTCTCTTTGTTTCATTCTTTAATTTGTTCGTGCTTAATATTCAAAAAACTTAATTATTTTGAAGGACGCTTCTTCCATTCTGTTTTTCTGTAGAAGGAGGTACAATTCAGGTAGTGCCAGCTTAGGAAAGTTAGCAAGAGAGAATGCAGTCGGTAATAAACAAGATTTGTTAGGTTCCTTGATGAGTTTCCTGAAATACGTAACAGATTACCATGCATGGGCTGCTTTTTGGCTTCTAGAGAAAAACCTGACGATCTCAATGTGCAGCACTGCTCTTATGGTGTCGGTGTCAGTCTCGGTAGAAACTGCACTGTAGGCTTCTGACAGGGTCCTTTCTTGTATACCAAACACCAAACAAGTTGCAGTGCAGCCTACTTCTGTTTTCTTTTTTTCTGTACATAAGAGATCTGCTGATTCATTGCTGACAATTGCTGCTGAAAGCTCTAGCTCTTTCAGGTTTTGGTTTTTAATTTCTGGGGAATGAGCTTTTTCTTTTTTTCTTTTTGGAATTAACTTTCTGATGATCAAAGGGAAAGCATCTCCCCTTTGCTCTGCAGCTTGTTGTGCTGTTGCTTGTGCTTTTACTGCCTTGAAACAGTTTAGGTAAACCAACAGCTTTGTTTGCTGTCACCTCTCCCAAATGCCTGTCTGTTTGAGACTGACTTCTTAAATACCCAAGAAGCACAATTAAGTGCAGTGTGCTGGATGTGTGTGCCAAACCAGTGCAATTCTATGTAATACATGATACACAGATGATGGCAGTGATGTGAATTTTTCTTGCATATATTGGCTGTTAGGATTCCTTTCCACCTTTTCTAGCTAAAGTTGGGATTTTTTGTTTTTGCATGAAAATGAAAATAAGTTTCCAAGCAACATTGATGTTCAATTTTTGTTTGTTGCTCCATTCGTAACTCGGCCGTATCTGATGAATGCATCATGTTCTTGGATTCTTTTTGTGTGTCTTTCATTTAAATACTGTTTTCTTCTCTCTCCAACTTAGAAGACAGATGTTATTAGATTTAGGCTCACAGCATGTCAGATTTTTTGGTTAGTTAGTCTGCTGCTGCTGCTTGCTTAGTTCTTTATTCTTCCTTCCAGTTTAAAAATCTTCTAATGGTGTGGAAATGTTGGTTCTTGTTGTTACGTGTAAAATTCTGTAGGAGATTTCTGTATACAGGAATTCTGTAACACCTGCCCATCCACACCATTATTCTCTCTGGGTAATGTCACATCACTGTTCATTTTGGTCTCCTCGGTGGTGGCGTTTGTTGCCTGTTTATATGTTTGTTGCAATCTGCCCTACTGGAGTGTCTGCTTCCCCAGTCTTCAGCTTCTCTGTTGAAGAATATTGACTCATTCTGTCCTACCATTGTAGTTCAAACTGCAAAAATAAATTGTCTTCCAACAATATTTAGTTAGTTTTGCATCTTTTAGCTGACTTTCTTATACATCTAAAGCAAACACAACTTTTTTGTTTTAAGACACTGTACGCATCACTTTTCCAGTTTTTGCTTGACTGCATTGAGACTGAATTTGTCTCTTACGTTATTTTTCAGCTCTGCATTCTTATATTGCTTGTTTGTGATTGGTTTTTTCCAGCTGCTCCATATTCTTGAAATTATTCTTCTGCAATACTGTATTCAGATTTATATTTCAGGAAAGAACTTAATCGCCGCATTATTTGTAAATGATAACTTAGTTTGGTTTGTCTAGATGCAACACTACCCAAACAAACTGTAAAAGTGGTGCTCAGTGTTCATATGCTCTGTTCATTTTTTCAGCTTCAGGAAAATCAGGATGAAATAGAGAACATGATGAATGCAATATTTAAAGGTGTTTTTGTGCATAGATACCGGTAAGTTGTTTCGTAAATATTTTTTATATTTTACATGTTTTCATTAATCCAGATTATAATTTGTGATAAGTTAATTATAACTATTTATCTTCTTGCTCCTTTTGCCTTTTGTGTGTCCACAGTGATGCAATTGCTGAAATAAGAGCTATCTGTATTGAAGAAATCGGAATATGGATGAAGATGTACAGTGACGCCTTTCTCAATGACAGCTACTTAAAATATGTAGGGTGGACTATGCATGATAAGGTGAGCTGCCCTGAGCATAAGGAGCAGAATCATCAGCCATAAAGTCCACATTTCGGTTGTTGATCCTGCCAAACCGGGTTCTGATCTCAGCTGTTCTAACCAGTCACTGCTAGCCACTTGCTAACACTGGTGTTTGAGATGCATATAAAATACACGTAGGGTTTGAATGGTTTTAGAGGGTATGTACAGATCTGTAAGGAAATGGCCTTTGCCCTTTTATCTAGTTACTTATATTTTTGCTGATGCAGACTTTTGTTTTGTAGTGCTATTTAAATTGCATGCATTTCATATGGAATAGTCCAGCCAAATAGCCAAGCTGTTTTTTCTGTTTGGCCAAATTAATGATCTATTTTAACATCTTCATATAATTTTAAAAATCATGGGAAGATAAGTCCTCTCTGGTGCTGGTGAGTGCCTCAAACTGTTACTTGCAAACTGGAGATTATTCTCCAGGTGGAGCCGTCAAAAATCAGAGCTTATGAATGATCCTTGATTCATTGTAGAGTCAGCAGCTTGCTGCAGATAGTGTATTGGAGATTCTCTTCAAGCTACTGAACTTGAAGTGAAGCAAATGTGGGATTCTCACCCATGTTGTTTGCGAGTTTGGCATGGAAACAACGGTAGCTCCTGGCAGCGGAGTGGTAGGAAACTGTGTGAAGTCAGTTATCGCAGACCTTTGCAAAGTGCATCTGTGGCTGTACATTTTGGGAGGAATACCTGTCCCTCTATCTACTTAGTAGCTCTGATCTCACAAGAGATGGTTGTTAATGCTATAGGTGTTCCGTGTTGTAATTAAGTGAAAGGAAGCATGTGGAATTTTAGTTCTAAAATGTTCTAAGCATTTAAAATTTATCTTCAGATAATGAAACGGGTATATCTTGACTTAAAGATACCAACACAACAAGACTTTATTTTTTTTTTCACTTACTATAAAAAAGGACATTGTTATGCCATTAACATGGTTATCAGTAGTGTATCTTGCCAGCATTCAGTCTTTGAATGAATTTGGACAGCCTTGTATGATCTGAAGATCACATTGTATACGTGACTTTTAATCCAATTCTTAAAATTTTGTTTTAGCAAGGGGAAGTAAGACTGAAATGCCTAACTGCTCTGCAAGGGCTTTACTATAATAAAGAGCTTAATTCCAAATTGGAACTCTTCACCAGTCGATTCAAGGTTAGTGTGACTTCATATTTTTAAGAACATCCAAAAATTGTGGGTTTTTTTGCTGTATTTCCTTTCTTTCTTTTCTCAAAATATCTTCTTTTGTATTTTTAGGATAGAATTGTGTCTATGACTCTTGACAAAGAATATGATGTTGCAGTCCAAGCAATAAAATTACTCACTCTTGTTTTACAGTAAGTATGTCTCCTTACCTGACCTATAACAAATATTAAGATTGCATAAGGGCTAGAAATGTAGAACTGAGCCTTGTGAGTTAGAAGCTATTGTGGCAGACTTGAAGTAAAGCAATACAGTGTCTCCTGAACAGTAGTTGAACTGTGAGCATAATGACCTACCAAATACTCCTACTGTTTTGGTAACTTTTGTGTAGGAAGACACTGAAACTAAGGTACCCTGTTTTTACTCTTGGAATGCTAGGTTGACCTGGCATTTGCCTTCAAACCTTTGAAGGCAAAGGTTTAGATTCTTCTTTATTTCTGTCTCCCATTGCTGGACTTCATACTTTTTTGAGACAGTCTTCTTTTCTTTCTTCCTCCCATCCTCACTCCTAGGAGTAGTGAAGAAGTTCTGACTGCAGAAGACTGTGAAAATGTCTACCATCTGGTTTATTCAGCTCATCGGCCAGTAGCAGTTGCCGCAGGGGAATTTCTTTATAAAAAGTAAGAGGGGGAGTTATATTGGCCTACTTGTTCTTCTGGGTTTTGTTATTTGTGTGCATTAATACTAGATTTATGATTAGCTTTGATTAAAAAAAATGAGTGATAAACACCCAGATTAAACATTTAAGAAAACAAGACCTTTCATCTAGACTTAAAGACTTTTCAGGCCTTCACATAGTGTTTCTTGGCTACTTTCAGTAACAGGTTCAGTAAATATATTTTGCTAAAAGGGAACATGAGACCTCAAGCATCTGCAATTATCACTGATGTTTGTAAGGTACTTTGTAATTACATGTTCCCCTGGAAGCTGTCAGTGAAATACCAGCTCAGCAAATATAAAGTTGTTCAAATGACATTTATACCAAATCACTGGCTTTCAAAATAAAACATAGAGCTTCACAGTAAGAGAAGATATGCCCATTTGTAAAAACAATATCTAGATGTGACTTGACCGTGGCAAAGGGAGTGACAAAGAAATTTATCTTGAATTTATTCTTTTTTTCAGGCTTTTCAGCCGCAGAGATCCTGAAGATGATGGAATACTTAAAAGGAGGGGAAGACAAAGTCCAAATGCTAATCTCGTGAAGACATTAGTGTTCTTCTTTTTGGAAAGTGAAGTAAGTTGAATTGTGTGGGTGTTTGTTTTTGTTTTGTTTTGTTTGTTTTTTATTTTACTTTTTCAATCCCTCCATCTGCCCCTGTTGGTTCTTAGCTGTTAATCTGTCCTAATTTTCCTCTATTGCTTGGGCATTCTGGAGGACATAAGACTCTTTGGGTTGTGCTTACTTGAAGGATTTGCTAAATGTTTAGTTATGAGATAGTCTGTGAGCTCTCCTTTGACAAAATGCTCTTCCCCACCATTCTCCATTATAAAAGATTATATTATCTCATCTAAAAAGAGTCTGTGATTTGGAGTTTTTATGAGGAGGAAAAAAACGTTCAGAAACACAAAATGATCGCTGAGCACCTGATTCTAAAGAGGTGCTGAGGACTTTGTTCAGTGAAAGAATTTAGGATGTTTGCTATTTCTCAGGATCACTCTGTAGGGTCCAGTCTTGTTACCTTGTTTCACGATCTACAGACTGATGGTTTTGCAGTATACTGATGAGGATAGAACTCAGTAAAGGTCAAACAGGAAAAGAAAATCCAGCCAGACAAGCAAGCAAAACCTGTCAGCTGGCTAAACAACAACAAGCAAACACAAAAAGTCCTACCAGATTCTTACAGATCCTGCAGCACTTGATTCTTTGTAATAACTGATCTGGATTCATCTCTCACATTAATCAGGAAAACAGGCTTCTGTTAAACCAGAGAAGTCACAAAGTTTTCTGGTTTTGTTTGGTTTTGGTTTGGTTTTGGTAGAGTCAAAAGCTAGCAAGGCAAAAATCCTTCTATTATAGCAACTTGTGTAGTGAACTTTATTGCTGGTAAAGAAAAATATTTTTTTGTTCTCATTCTAGTTGCATGAACATGCTGCTTACCTAGTGGACAGCATGTGGGACTGTGCAACAGATCTCTTGAAAGACTGGGAATGTATGAATAGTCTTCTGCTGGAGGAACCTCTCAACGGAGAAGAGCGTAAGAGATTTTAGTAGAACTTTCTGTATGTTGCTGTGTGGTTTCTGATAGCTGTGATTTATAAGGAAATGAGATGTTTACATCTGGGTCACCGTACAGTCTCTGTTCTTGAATGACTGTAATAAATCACTAATTATGAAATTTGAGGAGAAGTAGAAAAATGAGGGAATAGACATGTGTTGTCCAGTACTCCTGTTGTTCCACAGGTTCAGGCTGTACTTGCAGCATTTGAGTAAGCAGGTTGCTTGTGAAGCTAGTTCTTTTATTGAATATTAAAGCCACCATATGGGAGAGCACTGTCATTTCTTTAATGACAGTAAAAACAGCCATAACAATAAAGCCCACCTGAGACAGTTCTCTAATTTGTATGTACTATTAATGGACCTCTGAATAATGAAGAGCAATTAAAATGGTTATGAAACTTGATATTCACTTGATATCTCTCAATTTCAAATATTTGCCTATGCTGTTCTGTAATGTAGTTATGTTCTCTATTCCCCTGCCCCCAGCTGGAATTGAGCTATTGACCTAAAGGCCTTATTTATTTTTAACATCTATTCCTTGAAATTTCAGCTTTAACAGATAGACAGGAGAGTGCACTGATTGAAATAATGCTGTGTACAATTCGACAAGCAGCTGAATGTCATCCTCCTGTGGGAAGAGGAACGGGAAAAAGGGTAGGAGCCAAAATCCTACTTATCTAGATGTGTGCAAGTGGCTGTGTGAGGAGGACTGTGTGGGAAGAAGGAAAAGGTTTTAGCCTGTTGCTACTGAGGGGACCAAATTCAGAAATTGAGTTTGTCACTGCAGCCTCCAGTGTCTGACAGCCATGGTTCTTTCATTTTTTTCATGCCTGTAGCACGTGTTTAATGTTGTTTGGACTGCTGTATTTGTTTTCATTGTTAAAGATACAGAATTGATTTTAAAGGAAGCATTGTTTGGAAAGAGACCAAATTCAGTATTTGGAAAAGCAACAAAATAAAACAGAGCAAAATAAGAGAGAGGGGATATGTTTCACAACCTCTTTGAAGGGAACACAGTACAACCAACTGGCTTTTCTCTGATCATGTGAGGTTAATGTATCTGATTGTCATTTCATTAATGGCAGTGAGAATTTGCTCCAGAGCTGTTGTTGTCATTTTCTAACAATACCAATATTGTAGGTGCTGACAGCGAAGGAAAAGAAAACCCAGTTGGATGACAGAACGAAAATTACAGAACTTTTTGCAGTGGCTCTTCCACAGTTGTTAGCAAAGGTAAGTTTAATTCCATCTCTAGCTGATGGGCAGCTGTTAAAATGATAAACAGGAGCAGCTTCTGTAATTAACTGTATGGCTTACACAACTCTTCATTTTGCTTATTAGTTTTTACTAATATTCTATTGGTCTGTGGTTAATTGTGTGGTATTACGTCCCGAATTTTTTCCATTAAAACTTCCTTTTTCCTCGTCAATCTTACAGTATTCTGTAGATGCTGAAAAAGTCACCAACTTGCTGCAGTTGCCACAGTACTTCGATTTGGAAATTTATACAACAGGGCGACTAGAAAAGGTAAGGTAATGTTTAAGATCACTTCACACAAAAGGGGTGAAACAGCCACAATCAAAGGAGAGAATTTTGGCTTTCTCGCTTGAAATTCAGTCTATTGTAGGTGCAGCTTTTTTTATTGAGTGTGACTTGCTTTACTGGAACCCTCATTGAGGATGGGACCTGAACTTAAGCTGCTCTCGTCTCTGTTTTCTGCTTCTCAAATGCACTGTGTTGCTGCACTGTTGAGAAGCAAGTAGCTGGAAGTCACTGGGGTCAAAAAAGGAATAAAATATTTAGTTGACAGCGTAGCCTAAAGGTGATAGAGCAATAATAAGCAACTCAGGGTGAGGAGAGGTATATGAGAACAAGTGAAGTTGGTTTCAGTGCTTATTGCCTGGGTGTTATGCAACTGAATCTTAATTTGTACAGCTTCAAAGACCAAGTATAAATTTTGGTGTGGGTGGGAGATAAGTGCTTCTGTGTTGTTTAGTTGTCATTGCAAATTAAAGTGAAATGAAGATGAACGCATACTGACAACAGCAAATTTTTAATTATTTCCTAAAAAGACATGAAATCTTCAGGCTCTGACAGGCTTCTACTTCATTTCAACTTGTGAATTTACCTCAGAGTTTCATCAGGTTTCTGGTGAACGGTTTTAATCTGTATCATAGTTCTGAGAGGAGGGAAATAAATAGAAGCAGCATGAACTTGTAAGTTTTCCATACGCATTACGTGTTGTTGTCACAATGCCCATGTGTGTGTATATTTAGGTATCTTTTCCTTGTTGTTCTTGTAGCATTTGGATGCCTTACTGCGACAAATCCGGGACATTGTGGAGAAGCACACAGACATCGACGTTCTGGAAGCCTGTTCAAAAACGTACCATGCTCTCTGTAATGAAGAGTTCACAATCTTTAACAGGGTTGATATTGCAAGAAGTCAGTTAATAGATGAGCTGGCAGACAAGTTTAATCGACTTCTTGAAGACTTCCTACAAGAGGTATTTTAATGTAAAACATCAACTTTTCCTGCTCTTGTAAATACATCCAGTATGGTGGTTTGCCTTCCTGTTCAAGTCAGCGAGTTGAGGATATGAACTGCTGTTCCTTTATATCAAGACAGTGATTCTTGAATCTGCTTTTGGACAAGTATCTTTTGGGAATTGGAGATATATTTCAGATAAAGTGTGAAATTGTGTGATATTTTCACTCTGAGGCTTTGAAGCTCGTGGTTTTGAGATAGGTAGCTTTGTTGTTGTGCTGGGATTCTCTTCAGATGTATTGGTGCCACCACTCTTGCCTCTGATTGCACACTGCTGTCAATAAAAGCTCAAAATCTCTGGAAAACACTTCCCCTGCCATCCTTGAATTACAAGCAGATGCATTTATTAGCACAAGAATATTATTTTGTTCCTACACTGTGCTAATTAGAAGAGATGATTTTCTGATACGTTATTTAATGTGACCTTGTGGGTCTCTGACTCTCAACTAAAACTTGTTTCTCCTCCTCTTTATCTGTGATAAGGAGCATGGGAAGCTTCTTTGCTAACTTCTGGCCACACCTCTCAGATGCAGACATACTTTTGCTGAGCTCTGCTCCTGTCCCTCCTGCTCATTGGCCAGAACTGGGACTCCACCCCACAATCACAGGGTGCTGTGGCCTCAGGAGGGAGCGCTCCTGTAATGCAGTTACGTCCCATTTGTGAGGAATAGGAAGAGCAGGGGGTAAGGCAGGGAAATGGAATGTCAGACAGGAAGATGGCAAGTACTCTGGTGGGACTGGTGAAACCCGCAGTGCTTTGATAATGTGTGGCTGCAGAACAGTAACACGCAGGGGACTTGTGTAATCTCTAGCATGCTGATGAAGGCATTCCATGGCTGCAGGTAGTTTATCCTATGTACTTCAATAGGTGCCTTCATGAACTTTTTCTTTCGGCTGCTTTTTTCTCTTCAAGTGCAGGCTTGTCAGAACTTCTGGGGAGATTAGAACAAAGCACCTCCCATATCCCTCCCTCCTAAAGACTTTCTAAGACTTTGTGATTAAAGTAAGATTGAGGTACTGACCCGTGGCCCAACTAGTCCAGTATCTATTGTCTGACAGTGGCCTCTGCTGGATTCTTCGGAGAAAATGGAAGCACCTACATTATGCCTTATGTTCAAGTAGCCTGAGTTTCTTTTCTCCTTCTCTCTTGTACCCCTCCACACCCTGCCCCCCAGCCCAGCATATTTGTCCTTATGCTGCTGACTGATTTCTAAACGTGAAGGCTGATTGCTCTTCCTGCAGTTTGGGGCATGCCATGCATTACCTTCTCTCTCAAACTCTTCAAATCTTCTGAAAACAAATGCACGGAATTGATAAATAATTTAGATGCAGTTCTTTTTACTGTCTTCCCCCCATCCCTCTTTTATTATTATTTTTTTTGTTTTTTAATTTTCCTCTTTGAAGTTCCCTTGTTTGCTTGGTGTATTTTGTTTAGGGTTTCTTATGATATGTTTTTGAAATAGGGGGAAGAACCTGACGAAGATGATGCTTATCAGGTCTTGTCAACATTGAAGAGAATCACTGCTTTCCACAAGTAGGTAGAACTCTGCAAATACCTGTCAGGGTCCATGTTACATAACTTTGGTTGTTGTAGCTTTTGTTATAAAATTTGATAGCTCTAAGTTTTATGCAACCTGTGTTGCATAAAAGCTGGAGTGTCATGTAGAACACATCGCATCTCTTGAATATATTAAGAAATAAAAATCTGAAATCTGTTTTGTTTTGGGCTGGGTGGTGTGTGTGTGCATGTGTGTATCTATGTACATATGAAAAATGGATATTGTAAGAACTTAAGCTCTTAGCAATTATTAATATAAAACTAAATTACAGAAGTGATGTTTGTTTTACATTTCTGCTTCCTTTCGAATGCTTCCAGTGCCCATGACCTGTCAAGATGGGATTTGTTTGGCTGCAACTACAAGTTACTGAAAACTGGCATTGAAAATGGAGACATGCCAGAACAGGTTTGTAACTAAAATCTGCTCTTTAGGAACAGAAGTAAATAGCTTTTGTTGCTGATTTTTTTTTTTCAACTGACCTTTTTCATCTAACACGTTGTTTTCTTTTGGATTTCAGATTGTTATTCATGCACTGCAGTGCACTCATTATGTAATCCTTTGGCAGCTAGCAAAAATTACTGAAAGCAGTTCCACAAAGGTAGGCCCTTTTCCAGATGTATTTGTAAACATGCATTTGTACTTACCTACATGTCATCTGTTGGGAACTGTGATGGAATGCATTAAAAATCAGGGGTGTTTAATTCAGAAACAGTTCTTCAGAATTCATTATTCCAGCAATGGAATGCTTGATGTTTAAGTCATACCATTTCTTTACATTACTGTGTTCTTATTATTGATGCATTCTGTGTTTAAGTTGATAGAATTTTAAGAAATTTTAGTAAAGAAACAGAATGCCTGTTAGTCTAGGATGGTAGCAGTGCTAAGGAGGAGTAGGAAACCACCACTAGCACAGTAGCCTTACTACTTGGAGTAGTTTGAATTTGTTTGCAAACTGAAATATTGATGAGAAATCTGTGAGCAACAAAACCTGTGAGATAACAAGAGTTCACACGCTGTCACACTGCTCTGACTGCTCAGTTTGCTGCAGTCATGCTTTGTTGCTTTTCAACAGTCCTTTAAACGTGTCATATGAAGACATTAAAAAAACTAAGCTACATTAAAAAATTAAGCTACACTTGAAATTTATTCCTGAAACAGTGAGAGGGTCTTTTCAAATTCTGTTTGTAGTAATCTTGCAGGACAGAGCTCGGGCCAATGCCCTATTTCCAATTTCACTTCATAAAATTGTGGAGGATTGTGGTTTCTTGTGTCCACACGATAGCACAGCTTGCAGAGTGGTGAGCTGGTTTGCTTTGTGAAGTGCCTGACGAAAGGAAAATGGTTTTTGGAAAGCCAACTGTTTTCTAACAGACTTGATGAGTTCCAAAACATTTTGATGATCTTTTAAATTGTTCTATAGGTGCACATATGGATGATTTTAATAAAAGATGGTGCATTCTTCTTTTTATGATAGCTTTGCACACCCCATAGGAAGGGTGAATGTTGTGCTCTTACACCTGAAATTTCTGCACTTTCTGTTATTGGAGTTACTGATAATGCACCTTTTTTCAGAGCTGGAATAAGAAAATCCTTGAGATGTGTTTTTGCAGTGATTTTTTTTCTAAATATTTTGCTATTGTTACAGTTAATTTAAGAAAAACATGTTGTGGACATCTGTTGTAGTTTGCTAGTGAGAAAAGGAACTACTCATCAATAATTTACAATCAGTAAATTGTATTTTTAAATGAATAATTCCTTGTTACAATACCTTTGTTTTTTTTTTAATGCTGATGATGTATGTGTTTTTGCTTTTCTTGATTTTAGAATGTGGTAATGTGAGCACTGAGTAGAGGGCAGGAGTGGAGCAGCACGCTGTGTAACTTGTGCTGACATTTTCTATTTTTTAGTAATACAACATTTCTGTGAGATGTGGATCTTTTCGTTATATTTTCAGTCACATTAGGATTTCATCAGTCCAGTAACTGTGGCCTTACTGACTCAGTAATTTGAGTCAGCTAAATAAAAGATTGGTCAACATCCCAATGTTAACGTGTACAAAACAGGGAATGTCAGATACAAAGTGCATAGCTGTGCTGTTGAGAACTCCTTACGTGAGTGAAGGACTTGGAGGCTTTATTAGCTTATTCTTTAAGAGAAGCAGCAGTCTGAGTTTTTTGTAATAAGGATTAAGATTTTACCACAAACCCAGAGACAGAAACTGAACTAAATTCTGGGGAGTCCTGTTGGAAAGGAAGTTTCACTTGGCTGTTTTGCAGTAAAATGAAATTTGTAATACTGTTCAGCAGGAATGAAAAGAACTTACTTGAAAAAGTAGACTTCATTAATACTATTTTCTGCTTCTGAATAATAAAGTCTGGTAAATAAAAGCTTTTGTAACTGTAGTTCAGAAGTGAAGCCTTTTTTGTTGTATTTAACTGCCAGACATACCAGGTACAAACAAAAGTTCAGTGTCAATGGAACACAACTGCAAAGAAGTTGAAGTGCAGACCCAGAAGTGCCTAAACACACTGTGCCTGAAGATTCAGTTCTAACAAAGGCAGACTGCTAACTGCATGCTCTTTGTGAACAGGGTGACTAAGTGTGGGGATTACTTTCATAATATGGGCTGCTTAAAATAAAAGCTACGTAGGCAATTTTATTTTTATTAAAATTTCAAAGAATATTTTTGTATGAAGGAAAGAATATTCTCCTGTTGGTAGCCCTTGTAACATTGTTAAGCAGTGAATGGTAAACGTTGAGAGAAAAGGTTATATGTGGTGAAAGTGTTCTGAAAACATAGTAAAAGAGTCTGTCTTAATAAGCAAGTTAGCTTGTAGCAGTAAGCAGCTGCTGCTTTTCTTTCTGCTGCTGAGATGAAGTGACACGTTGTACCAACGCGTTACCTGTTTTCTTGACGGGTGAGACCTGTTATGTTTTAGGTTGCATGACAGGTTTTTACATTTCTCAGGGGTATTCCTTTTTTGTCTGCCCCAATGCTGCTTCGTAATGTAACTTCCCCAGCTCTGTGTGAGCTGGAGTCTGTGTGTATGAGTAACTGAAGGAAGGACTCCAAGTAAGCTGCCAGTGCATGAAGATATTTGGTATTTGTGTCAGTTTGATACTTGCTCAAAATCTGTTTCTCCAGAAGTAGTACAGCTGCTTTTAAAAATTAGTGCTTATTTTCCTACAGAAGGGAGGAAAGCCCCAGCCCTCATCTGGCACTGCGCTTTATCCCCAGGCAGAGAAATTAACAAATAGTCATACCTTATAGATGTGTCTGTTGTAGTCACAGCTACCTAACAGCCATCCTTTGGGGTGAATATTCAGCTCATTTAAAAAGAAAATGCACCCTGCTCTGAAGTTTTTGTTGCTGTTACTTTTTTCTTTTTAAATAAAGATCTTTGTGAATTTCATCCCATGCCTTTAGTACATGGAGGATGACAGAATTGATGAAATTGCTACTTACTACTTTTGTTTCTGAGTTTAAGTAATGCAGCGAATTTTCATTGACAACATAAGAGGTCTGTGGTGGATTGCTCTATGGGTGTGCATGCACTGCATGTGAATATGAAGTTGAAAAAGCAAAATTGGTGCATTAAATCCTGTTCTTTAAAGGAGGATCTTCTACGTCTGAAGAAGCAGATGAGAGTGTTCTGTCAAATTTGTCAACACTACCTGACCAATGTAAACACTGCTGTTAAGGAACAGGTGAGTGAGAACATTAAGATTTTCTAATATGATACTTCAAGCCATGTGAAAATATGAGCAAGATGACCTTTTCAAACTCAATTCTTTCTAGTTGCTTCAGCTAGCAGAAACTTTATTTGATAGAGTATGTTTGTTGTTTTTTTTTTTAAATTTAATTACTGCTTTTACTTTTATTTAAACAATGATAGGCAGATGCACTGCATCAACTCTCCAGTTTGTGATTCAGGTGGGAGAATTCCATCTCAAGTCTCGGTTGTCATGACACGCATCTGTACTGGAGCAGCTTGTGGATTCCTAGACTCAGAGTTGGAAGGGATAGGAACAGCCATATAAAAGATAGAAGTTATCTTTTTCTTCTGTCTTTGAATGCTAATATTCCCACATTTCAGTTATGGTGTGTATGTGCTCAAGTACTCAAGACCCATGAAAAAAACAGCGTTCCTCCTCTCACTCTAAACATATGGGGACATACCTGGGCAACTTCTCTTATGACTGCATAGTGTGTTCCTCAGTTCTTTGTAGCCACAGGATTTTGTCTGTCTGGATCAGGAGAAAAAGGATGAGTAGTTAACATGCACGTGTTTGTGGATGCATGCATGCATGTAACCTGAGGGATTGCACTGTTGAGAGGCAGCATTTGTTTTTCTTGGTCTTCTGCTGGTCCACTTAGGCAGTGGTCATTTGTTAGCAGTATTAGTTAAGAGAGAATTGGGGACCATTCTGTCGAGCATTCAGAAGCCTCAGTAGTTATGTAGCGCTCACAAAAGAAGAGATTGGAACTTGAGATCTAAAGAATTGAGCCATTGAGTAACGTTGCAGATTTTGGTTGAGTTCCAGTGAATTGCCTTTTCATTTTATCAAGTCAGTCCCCCATACAGTTGTTTTTCATTGGAAAGAGTTTTTAGCTAACATTATGTCTGAGGAATCTACAGACTTCAAAGTGTGTAGGTGTTTATTCCACATGAGTAGTGCCTGTTAGCAGGTAGGAGAGAAGGGTCCATGCTTTTTGAAGAAAAACACAGACATGAAGATGGGGGATTGGTTTTTGTTTTTCTTGTATTTTGAATGGAATTGAGATATTGAGAAAGTAGTTGCCTTGAATTTGGAGGGTAATTGAGTCAAGGAATGGGTTCAGCTGCAGGGACTGGGTGTTTTTTGTTCTGTGTTCAAATAGTTTTCTGGCCAGAATGTTCATAGGAGTTTTAGGTTCCACTGAAGCACATGGATTTCTTATAGCAGGATTATTTCTAAGTGAATGCCATGAACAAAATTTGAACGCTAGAACTTGAGCCATCTCAAAATGAGGAGGAACTAAGCTTTCTTCTGTATATAGTTGTGATTTAACAAATAGAAAATAGGCAGGAGCTCTTTTTGCCACAAACGGTAAAAAAAAAAAGCCTGGTTGAGCTTGAAGTTGAAAATCTGGTCTGCTTTGTCACACCAGTGCAGCTTTGCAACGCTTGCTGTAACAAGAATGTTTTCTTTCTGGAGCTGAACAGGTGTGTTAAGGTCTGAATTATCTAGTATCAAAATCACGAGGTGCAGAGTGTGAAAGTGTGAGTAACAAAAATTACTGAATCTCTCAGTAGGTCTCCTTAAAAGGCTGTGTAACTAAGGTGAATGCCCTGGACGTTAGAACTGCCTCAGTTGTGTACCTCGTGTAGGTGTTTTCCCCTTCTACTCCTGTGAAAGGGGGCTTCAAGAGGAATGCATTTACTTCCATGACTGGGAAAGTGATGGTATTTTCTTTGTGGAGTTTGAGAACAGACCTGTTCATTAAAGTGGAGGAGATTAGATGGATAGGTACATCATGAAGCAGTGTATTGTCCTGAACAGTGTCAGTCTAGGTGTGGGTGTGTTCAGACTTCGTGGGGATGCAGTACAGACGTTCACATCCTGGGTCAGATGGAAGTTTGCCACCAAAATGAAAGAGGTCGGTTCCTTTTTTGGAAGCAAGATGAACCTAGGGATCTGAAAGGGTTGAGTGACCTGAGTTGTGCTAGATGTTTTACCAATGTGATTAATATATAGTTATCTATTCAATTTTAAAAAGCAAAAACTGGACTATTCTGTGGTTGATGCCCCAAAGCTCTCAAGTGACCTCATGTAGCATTCTTCTAGCAGAAAGTTTTCGTGCTCCTCACATTTCATTCTTAAAATACTTTGATATTTAGCTGTCTTCATCCATGCAGCATCTTTATTTAGATACCTGATCTCCATACAGCTGCCTCATGTAAGGAGCTCCTCATGTTTTAAGTTCCAATTAGCCTGTTCAGTTGATTAGGACTTAAGAGGCCTGTGTGCACCACTGGGATCAGTGGAAATGCTTTATTCTCTGTTTAAATAAATTGAAACTAAACTCCACTTTCCAAACAAGTATTTACTAAGGTTTCTTTTGGTAGGCTTTCACAATTCTGTGTGATGTTTTGATGATCTTCAGCCATCAGATTATGACAGGAGGACGTGACATGCTGGAACCACTTGTTTACACTCCTGATTCTTCACTGCAATCTGAGCTACTCAGTTTTATTTTAGATCATGTCTTCATTGATCAGGATGATGATAATAATAGTGCAGGTTGGTACAAAACTTCACGTTTCCTTCATGCGAATTGCTTTCTAATTAATTAATTAATACTCTTTTTTTTGCCAATGCTCTTTTTTTTTTTTTTTCTTCTGGCTGTGGTAATTGTGCATGAGCGTGGAGACAGGTTTGACTGCTAAATGTCAGCAGCCTGTTAAAGCATTTTATGTTTTGGGGATGCGTAAGGTGATAACGGTAAAAATTTTGTGTCATAGGCACCAATGTTACGTGTCTCAAGAGGAGAGACTTGTCAATAGGCACTAAAGCACGTGGCTGTCAGAACTGAGATGTTGGTTTTTCTAAATGCTGACCACTGGCCCACATTGTTCTGTATTACGCTTAAATTAGAAGTATTTAAACCCAACAGTTTTCATCTTTCAAACTCTTTCCAGATGGACAGCAGGATGATGAAGCTAGTAAAATTGAAGCATTGCACAAAAGAAGAAATCTACTTGCAGCTTTCTGTAAACTCATTGTATATACTGTGGTGGAAATGAATACTGCTGCAGACATTTTCAAGCAATATATGAAGGTAAATCTGAATCTTAGTGGTGATACTTCTTAGAAGTATTAAAGTACAGAAACTGAATTTTTTAAAATTGTTTTTTAGTTTGTTCCTTGTGAGATAACTGGTTAAAAGGATGAAGTCTATAAAAACTCCAAAGCAGTTTGTAGGCCTGCTAAAGTTATTCTTCCTTGAGAGGGGAAAAATGGCTGATTGTTTTGCAGTTCCTATGTAGGCAGTGGGGAGGGAAGAAGGAAGCCTGATAATTATTTTGTTTCTAGTTAATGTATTTTCTTTAGTATGTCTGTTTGATGGTCTGTTTTTACTTCAGCTAGAAGTTTAGCAAGATTTTTAAGAATCTTCTCACAGAGATAAACTTTGTCTGGCTTCATTAAATAATTTAAGCTTGCATTTTTTGGAGGAGAAAAGAAAATTGATTTGCAAGTTTTCTTCCCTGCCCCCTGCCCCCTCCCCCCCCACCCCAGGAAAGAATGTGCTCTTTATATCTGTTTCTGTCTTTGTTAAATATAAAATCCTTTCTTAGCTCCTGAGATTCACAGCTACACAATGAGTTCTCATTTTGTGAACGTGTTAAAACTTTGCTCCTTAGTGATTACATTAAAAAAATTAAGATCTGGGCAGCCTGCTTTTGCCTGAGTGCCCTACATATGTTTAGAGTCACTAAATAACTAATTGGGTTTTCTTTGGACTTCAGATACTTCAGAAAATGAACAGGCGACTTCATTGGAAAAATTGCTATGAAGTTTTCCATAAGTGCTTACATTAAGCAAAGAAAATAATTAAAAAAAAACCCTCCCCATCAGAGTCATAGCAGTTACTGAAAAGATTAGATTCTAATCTCATACCCTGAAGGTGGTGAACATGTGTCATTAACAATTGTGTCATGGCCTTGAAGATAAATAGGTCGTTCTACCTCTAAAGTAATACTAGTGATATTAAACCATAATGTCACTACAAGTGTGAACATGTTAGTAATTTTTTCCTTTTCAGTGTCTGAATTCTTCTTTCAAGTGTAATGTTTTCAACTAAAATCAAAAGCTAACATATTCTGTGTGATTTTTTTTTTCCTAGTATTACAATGACTACGGTGATATTATTAAAGAAACAATGAGTAAAACAAGACAGATAGACAAAATCCAGTGTGCTAAAACACTTATTCTTAGCTTGCAGCAGGTAAGAATGATTTACAGTATTTTATGCATGAAATTCCATACAGTATATCATGTGATGTTGCTTAATAGCTCAGGAGAGGTAGTAATGAAAAAAGTCTTAGGAAAGGCAGGGAGAAATAGATTCAGACTGAAATGTTTTGTGCAACTATTTGAAAAACTGGTGAAAGCTTTCCTAAACGTTGTCCTGCTGAGAAGTCTGTGGAAGACTTGTTGGCACACACCAAACATTGCAACTGTGTGATACCTTGTTATTCTAAAACAACAATTTAAGCCACAAATTCAGAAATGTGTTGTGAAATTTCTGGTTAACCTATTTGTGAACAGATTAACAAGCAAAACACTTCGATATTGTGTTGTGCTGCACTTCTCCACACTCTTTAAAACCAACCTTAGTCATTCAGTATTTCTGATGCGGTAGGGATTTGAAACGAAATCATGTTTTACTGCTCTTTTCAGTGAATGAGCTTTTTTGAGACATTCAGTCAGGAGTTGGATTCCTCTGCTTGCATGAGCCATCTCCAGGAATCTTATTATTTACAGTATTGAGGAGATCAGATCAGTAAAGCACATCACTGCAAGCCGCTTTAATCCAATGTAAATCTTTGCTATTGTTGAAAGGACAAAGCTATCCCAATTTGTCCTCCTTCCCCACCCCTTTATTTAAGCACTAGAGTTCATGCGGTTGCATTAATCTAGTTGAGAATTACCCCTAAAAAATCCTTAATGAAGCCCCTAGACTGATCTATCCGTATGGATATTATTGCCAGTACAGGAGAAGGATGATACCTTTATTTTTTGTAGAGCAGCATGACTTTAGCTGGTGGAAACTGCAACACAAAATAGGCAACTGAAGTCTGTGTTGTCCTTGTACAGGACAGGACCTTCTACAGGACCTTTTGCTGTACTTTTCACCAGAGTTTGCAACTACTTGTGATAGCAGGAGAATTCCACCATTGTTAATCTTTTCTGCCCCATATATTTTAAAGGAAAGATAGACAGAGTAGATGAAATAAATATAATTACATGCAAAATAGGAAGGCAGTCATATTACTCTAATGGACAGTAGGAATGGTAACATGAAAGTTCCCAAATATTTAACAATATTTGGTACCTTCCAAATGTAAAAACACACAACCTGCCCACCAACTAAAGAAAAGCCACTAAAGCCAAACCACCTTAAACATGTGAGCTAGCATTAAAATAGAAACTGAGCAGAGAAGGAATACTGAAAGTGATGGGAATAAAGGGAATAACTGAGTTGGAGTGAGCTGCAGCAGCATAAAAGAGCTATGCTCTTGTGATCCAGAGTCAACTCAGTCTGGTTTTATTTCCTTCATTATTCTCATTTATGAAAAATATACAAAAAATGAGTTCAGTAGGAGCAGTAGTTTGACAAATTGTCATAAAAATGCCATGTTAGAATTTAGCCCATTTGTTTCATCGCTGTCAGGGTGCAGATCAGGGAATCATAGATGTCCCGCTTAGGGAAGGGCTGGAATCTGTTGTCTGATGTATTTGGCTTGACGCAGTCCTTGAGATGAGCACCTTGTCCAAGCTGGTCTCAGGCAAGAGGGGCCTTATCTGAGCTTTCCTAAGCCTGCACGTTTCTCTGTTGGGTGTCAGGCTGTAAAATCACATTTTACTGAAATTTAACTTTATGAAGCTTGTGCAGAACTTGTCATAATCTTTTTTAAAAATAAACTAAAATCTCCTTTTTCATTTCAAACAGCTTTTCAATGAAATGATTCAAGAAAATGGTTATAATTTTGACAGATCATCACCGGCATTCAGCGGCATAAAGGAGCTTGCTCGACGTTTTGCTTTAACATTTGGACTGGATCAATTGAAAACAAGAGAAGCTATTGCTATGTTACACAAGTAATTGTGGGCTTTGTATTACTTCCTCATTCATAAACGCTTCTTGCCCATCGTGGTTGAAGTATTTCTTTAGGCTAATGCTGTTAGTTTAATACAAACCGCATCAGCACTACAGATGTTAACTTTATGTCACCTAGTTCCAACTTAGGTGCTGACTGAATGGTTGCTTTCTTGAAATAGGGAAAAAGTGTCCAGTGTTGATAGCACCACAGTTCTTAGAGCTTCTTCTACAGTTTTTGCCTTAACGTTTTTTTGTTTTTAATGTTTTCTTAGGGATGGCATAGAATTTGCCTTTAAGGAGCCTAATCCACAAGGTGAGAGCCACCCACCTCTGAATTTGGCATTTCTTGATATTCTGAGTGAGTTTTCCTCCAAACTTCTCAGACAAGACAAAAGAACAGTGTAAGTATTTTCTTGGTGTCATTGGTATTTGTAATGATAACTGTAAAAGGTGTGCCTCTGAATATGCATGTGTGTGGTGCAGTAACTTAAAATAGAACTTCAGGATGATAAATACTACTTCACAGTGAGGCAGTCACATATAATCATAAAGGATAAATTGTGTTTTACTTTTGTTTTCTCACTTTATGGTGGATGAACAGAAATCATGGTCTGAGTTTCTCATTACAAGGCTGTTTTGTTAAATAGGTGAGAAGTCTCAGTGATGATTTCAGTAGTTACTGATCTTGACAAAGTAATGTCATGTTGCAGGTATTTGGCATCTTTCTAATTAATGTTTTCCACTTCAAGGTATGTTTACTTGGAGAAGTTTATGACCTTTCAGATGTCCCTACGAAGAGAAGATGTGTGGCTTCCTCTCATGTCCTACAGAAACTCTTTATTAGCTGGTGGGGATGATGATACTATGTCAGTAATTAGTGGAATTAGCAGTCGAGGATCTACAGTAAGAAATAAGAAAACAAAGCCAGCAACAGGGAAGCGGAAAGTACCTGAAGGTAGAACTTTTCTCATTTTAAAATTTACTACAGCAGTTACTCAGAAACTGTATTTGTTGATCTCTATTTGTTAGCTTGAGTGAATTGGCATACTTCAATGTTGTTTGTTTTTTTTTTTTTAAAGACAGAATAAGTTTGTGCGCATTTTGGTTGAAAACCTGTTCATCTGAGGAGTTTGAATAGCATTAACATTGAGACACAAAAAGAAATAGAGGCACTGCATTGTATTAAGTTACAGAAAATAAAAGTATTCTAGGGTACTAGCCAGGGCTTTGGGGGTCACGTGAGAATTTGTGAACAAAAGTTAAAATTGTTTGTCAGTAAGCAGGAAGTACATTTGGTAGATTTACACATTCCGTTTCAGACAAGTTTAAAAAGGTTTAATACCCAGTGTTTCCTTCTAGCTGAAGAAAGCAGCAGTAGTGACAGTATGTGGATGAACAGGGAGCAGACAATGCACACACCAGTCATGATGCAGACACCTCAGCTTACTTCCACAATAATGAGGGAGCCCAAGAGATTGCGACCCGAAGAGAACTATATGGGTGTCTATCCTATGCAGCCTGAACACCACCAAGCTCCACTGGATTACAAGTACGTAACCACGTAGGTCTGCATTGTGTTAGTGTTCATACACAAAACAGTTTTTGTTTAAAATAGAATAATGGTCTTTTTAAGCACGCAAGTAACGTGGATGTTGGCTCAAAGGCAACAGGAAGAAGCCGCACGACAACAACAGGAGAGGGCAGCGATGAACTACGTCAAGCTGAGAACCAACTTGCAACATGCTATGTGAGTGAGAGTGGAATGTGACTGTGGTAGTTTGGGAAGGGTGTTAAACACGGCATTACTCTTAGATGTCTTAAGAGGGACATGTTCTGATCTTTCAGTGTTATATTTCTGCCCATGCTGTACTTACATTTGACCTAGAATTGACATAAAAGCTGAGAGTTGTCCTGTAGAACTAGATGGATTGTCATGCAGGTCTTCTGTAGAACTTCCCAACTTAGACAGATATTCCTTCTTGCCTTGTCAGAAGGCATGGAAGAAGAGAACTAGATCGTTTCTCTGTTGAGCATGAATAGTTTCATGGAAGTCTCGGAACTAGATCTAGTTTTGATCTGCTTGTTGATTTCTCCTGCCTCTCAGTACCCATTTGGAGTAGTCTTGCAAAATTTACTCTTAGAATCTTCTATCTGGTTGAATACTTCCTTTAATAGTAGTTAGGCTTTAATTGAATTACTTAATATCTATCTGAAGGATTTGTCATTTATTGGGAGTTTTTTGCTGAACATCAGCATTTTGAATGTTCACGTGCAGCTTCGGTGCTAAACAACATGCTTTCTCTTTTCAATTCCAGTCGGCGTGGCACAAGTCTAATGGAAGACGACGAAGAGCCAATTGTGGAAGATGTGATGATGTCATCAGAAGGGCGAATTGAAGATCTCAATGAAGGCATGGATTTTGACACCATGGACATAGACCTAGTAAGGAACTTACTTGTCCTTTTAGTTTGGTGTAGATCTGAGTTTCTGCTTTTAAAGTAAGGAGGCTGGAATCGAATTTTCCTTTTGGTGAAACAAAATAATTGATGTTAATCTCTGCATTCTTAAATGGCTGTGCCACTGCCTGTGTGCATATTCCGTTTTATTTCAAACTGCCACACAGAGATCAAACATGTAATAACAACGTAAGAAAATTTGTGCCTCATAATTTCTTATCCCTTAAGACTTAGCTTCATGTATTACAATGGAAGCACTTCACGTGTATGTTCTGAAGTCACTATAAGGTGTTTATTTGCTTACTTTCTACAGCCACCATCGAAGAACAGGAGAGAAAGAACGGAACTAAAACCAGATTTCTTTGACCCCGCTTCGATCATGGATGAATCGGTAGGTTAACTTACGTAAGAGGAAAATAATGTTAAATCAGTCTTAAGGTTACAGCACTCTCTTCAAGTTTTAAATGGGAAGAATGCAGTCTTTACACTGTCTTCAGTAGCCCGTTTTGGCAGACTGGAACAGCCGATGAAATACTTTTTGCAGTAATTCAGCTTTATAACTTCTAAGGTATTTACACGTTCATAGGATTTTTGTTCTTAACACTTTACATGTAGCTGTGTCAAATTCGGACACAGAGAAAAAAATGCAGAAGTTAGCAGAGCTTAAAATAAAATAGAATCAACAAAAACCTGCATACACAATATTAAAGCAACTTCCCTGTTACGATGAACTTAGTTGAGTGACTCTGATGGCATTGCCAGTTGTCAGTGTTGGATTGTTTGGGATTTTTTAAATTGCCATATTAACTTCTACTCATAAGTAAGATAATGAAGAAAATAAATAATAGAGACAATACAGATCTATGTTTATGGAGATGAGAGGTGTTTTTTCTTTCCATATGAAGTTTTAGGTCCAAAACATCCGAAGTCTGTAGTTTCTGCTTGCAGTTGCCCTTTTTTCCGACTTGATAAATCTGCAGTCTCTATTCTCTTTTAAAAAACTGCATGAGGGATTCCTTCTGTCTTGAACCACTTGTAATGTATGCAGCCATTTTTGACCTTGTGTAGCTGGTACAAAATTACACTGGAAATAACAAGCTGCAGCAACCCAGCAGAGGACAGTACAGCAAGGCTTCCTGGGAATCTTGGACAGCTTGGTGGAATTTGGAAGACGGTTACATATTTTTGCAGTATTGTTGCAGCGTGAATCTGTTCTTGTTATGAGAGAAAAGAAGTCCTAAAAACTGTTTTAAATGCAAATCCATATATTTTGTGCTAGCGCTGATGAATCAGAGTAGGTTGTGCATCTAGCTGTTGTGTGTTCTGTTCTTGAAGTAACAGCCAGAAAGTTAACCAGTCTTCTGACTTTTTGTTTTAGAATAGCTCTTCCCTTCCTCCTCTTAATTTTAGTTCATTGATCTGTGAAATACCAGTCATTTTTATTCTGGCAACACTGAAAATTTGGTCTTCTGCGGGTGTATCTCACTCCATTTCAGTAACCTTTCAGCTTTTCAGTTTCAAAAATTAAGAGTGGGTTTAATTTGTTTCCTGTTAGCTAGTTTTCTTCCCTGTTACTTTATTTCTCATTCGTTTTACCATCGTCCCATGTAAGCCCAAGACTTGCGAGGCACTCCTTAGCTGCAGTTGGGCAGCGTCGCCACATGATGGCAGCCAGCTACAGCCTCATTGCTCTGCAAGCTGTGGTAGTCGGTTCTGAGGCTGTAGCAGCGTCCTGCTTGTCTGTGCCAGAAGAAGCTGTAGTCTGTTTCCTGCAAGGAAGGAGAAGTGGCACACTGAAATAAGTCGGTGCAGTCAGGGGGACATGATCTAGCAGTCATCCCAGTGGAACATAGCAGGAGTGGTTGACCTGGAAGCAGGACTGCACTGAACAGCTGCATCACAGAGGAGAGCTGCTCTTTAGCATAAGCTCCACCTAAATGAATTTAACTGCCTAGATGGGGAAGCTCTATTAGTGCTAAGAATAATTTGTCTTAAAGTAGAGCTGTTAGTTGATCACTGGGTATTTTGAACGTTTGACATAGCGGTGAGGATACGTGCTTTCATTGGCACAGAAAATAATGTGGCTTGCTTCCACGTGGGAAGTGGAATCTGATTCTTTGTTTCTGGAAAGCTTTCCATTTAATCATGCAGCGTTCTGAAGGACAGTACTTTTAATTCTAGCTATTTACGGGTTTTTTGCTTTGCTTTTTCACTCTTTTCCTGGCAGAAATACTGTTTTTATTACAAAATGTCAGGCTGGTGTCCCAGCTTGGTGCTGCAAGCTGACCTGTGGTTAGGAACACGGGCATGGCAGCAGCCAGCACGTGGAGTATCTTGTCTCAGGCTTAGTTGCCAAGAACTGCAAACCTGATTTCAGGTTAAGATCTATAGAATTGCTGTTGTGAAACAAGTCTAGATTAGGCAACTAATTAAAGATGACTTTGTGATTATTATCTAAAGTAATTAAAACACAGAATCTAGTTTGTTTCAAGTGTGGGGGAAAAAATTTCTATGAGGAGCCCTTTCCATATAATGACATGAATCAGAAGTGTGGTAAATTTGGTTTGGAGGAAAAATAAACTTACAATGCCTTATGCGTATCTTCAAGTGTCTTAATCTTAAACCATATGTTAATTGCTTTGCTTTTGTTAAATGTGTAGTAGACTACAAATTGACACCGTTTCTAACTTTTTTTTTAGGTTCTTGGGGTGTCAATGTTTTAATACCAGAGCAGCAAATAAATCAGTGGTGAAGTCATTTTCTAAGTGGAAGAGGAAGTTTTTTCAATACAAAATTGTGGTAGATACAGTGAAATTCTGAACAGATTTTTCTCTAAGGAGAATGACATGCTTTCAAGATCAAGTGCATTGAAGGGGCAGTTTTGTTTGCCTGCAAAAAAAGAAAAAAAAAAAAAAAAAAAAAAAAAGAAATGTAAAGGACAAGTAAACAATTTGAGGATAAGCTACACTTTTTGTTGGAAAAATCAATATTTTATTTATGTGCTATCAGTTTATTTCCGGATCACAAGGAGTATTCCCTCTTAGTTTTAACCTAACAGTCTGAGAGGTGTTTGGTACAGATTTGAGCTCCTCTCTGCATACATTTGCTGGCTGTAGTAAATAAGCACGAGCTCTGCTGGATTGCCGTTCACACCACGAAGCGAAGCGATAGGCGGATTGGTTTTCTTGTGGCAGTAGAGCCAGAAGAGTGTCAGTATTTCAAATTGAACGCAAACTTCAGCGACAGAACGTGTGTGTGGATTACGAAGGCATTATGTGGAGCAGAATTATAACCGCTTTTTGATCTAAAACACTCTTTTATTCCAAAAGCTTCATGCTAGCCTTCTCAGAAAGGTCCAGAAACTACGAGTGACCAGAAGGTAACAGGTCTCAGTCATGCTTGCCCATTTCCAACCCTGAAAGTTTGCTTGTCCTTTAAGAAAAATGTAATGTTGTGAAATTCCTTCCAGTAGTGCCACTGTATTTTGTCTCCAAATAAAAGAAGCTTATTGTAGTATGTTTGCAGAAAAATTCTAAACAAAAATTATACAGCTTATTAGAGTGTGGGAATAGGGATCTAAATTTTAAATAAAATTATATATATATATAAATTGGTGCTGATTTTATAATTGCGCAGTTTGTTTAGTTTTTTCTTACTTTTAAATTCCAACTTAAAATTATGAGGTTTCAGAAATATATTGAAAGTTTAACAATGTTTAAAAATAGAAGAGCATGAGAAGTCATGCTTTAAAAATGATTTTTAAATTTGTATTTTATATTGTTTTATCTATCTGTCTTTGCAAGCAGTCTTCAGGTTAAAGATACTTCTAACAGGTTACAGTACATTTCCTCTGTATGTAAATTAGATTGGATAATAGAAATTCATAAACAACCCATAATCTTCTTTGAAAGCTAAGCTTTAAACTTCATTTTGTGTCCATTCACAAATAAATTAAATTTGGTCTAAAACAGAGAGTGGATTTATGCCATTTTGACATCGACTCATTTTGCAAGGCTTAGGCAGCTAGACATCATCTTAAAGGAAATATTAACTTATATGACATATGTATATTTTTTGTCAGTTGTCTCTCAGTTCTCCAGGTATATTATTTTAATCATTCCATGCCTTAATACGCTTGCAATACAAGGATCTCCCAAACGGGCGAACACAAAAAGGCTTCCTGTTTTTAGACTTGGAAATCAAACATCGGGCTGTGGTAGCCAAAAACCATAGGGTGTCTAAAGGATCACGATGAAATGTAATTATTTTACTAAATCACGGGATAACGACAAACTCGGAACTAGGCCTGCCTAACTCATTCTGCATAAATAAATACTCATGTCTAAAAGTACTGCCTATATTGTTTTTCACACCACTGCATTTAATAGAACTGCTGAGAGGACTGTATATATGATTTTAAACTTAAGTTGATTTTTCTTACTCTTGAAGGAGTGTTTCTTTGTGAAAGCAGTTCTTACAGCTTTGTTTTCAACCAGCTAAAAATGTTTTATATATTTACCTTAACCTGTTGTCCTCCACATTCTATTGTCCTAATTGTACTGTTTTCTGATTTGTATTTATGTCTTGAGACAGTAACTTTTTGAATAAAAATAAACCTGCAGTATGTTGTATGTTTGATCTTTTTAAATCGGGGATAGGGGAGGCCGGTGAAGAAGGGGGAACGAGTGATGCAAATGTTATGTTTATAGAAACCAGAATCTTTTTCCATGTCTTTTAAGTGTTTGTCTCAGAGTTGGGATAATGTATGGAAAAACTGCACTGTTTTATATTTGTAATAAATTGTACAAGTTTTTAAAATGTGAATAAAGCACTAATTGGGTTAATAATTTAAAGTAGAAAAGTTATGCAATCATGATTGTTTGAAATATGCTTTGAGTTCAACTTGTTAAAAGAATCAGCGGTGTAAATACAGAGCGAGCTTTTCCAGAGGTTAGTACCTGCAAATAAAATTTTTAACATTTGTATAGAACTTTTACATGCCCAGAAATGGATGGTTAATTATTTTTGTGTTACCTTTTCTAAAGCCGTACCGATAGCCTTTGTGCTGCTTGCTTCTTCCTCCGACCTTTGGCCTGACGTTCCTCAGAGTGCTTTTGGTCCTGATGCTGTCCACAGCCAAACGGGGCCGCTGGGTAAGGTCAGCTGGAACGGGGCTGACTGTACGAACTGCTTTCAGCCCTTCTGTGTCTCATGCACCTGATAAACGTTGTCAGCTTAACTGGCTGAGAGAGGGGAGAAAGCTCCTTTCTGGTAGAAGCCCTGAAGGGATCCCTTGTAAAATCTTACTGCTAGTGCTCCTCGTCCCTGCGAGTGGGACTTTGTGCTTCCTCACTACACTCCTGGCTAAATCTTGCTGTAAGTTCAGTAACAATATCTCCTGGAACATGGCTTTAGTAGGTCTGAGTTGATAACGCAAGGAAAATACCCTCACTGTTCAATGTACAATCTGTTCTAGTCAGAGCTTTGGGTACAGATGCCTGTAAATGAAAGAAACCTGACTTTGGAAAGGACATGTGATAAAAATGTAGAGAATAACAAACGCTTCAAAGAAAGTGGAGGCTGTCCTCTGGTTCACTGAGGAGGCCGCAGGGAGGGTATTGAGGCTGAATGAAACTGAAAGGAAATAGTCATCAGATACTCTGTAAAAAAGTATTTCCTGATATTAAACAACCAAAGAGAATATGTAAGAAGCTCACGATTGCTGTTGTGTTTTTTTCCCCTTTGGATGCTGCGTTCCCGATTCAAATAGCTTGTTTTAGGGTCAGGTAATTCACTTCTTCTCTAATCTTGGTTTAACTAAGCAGTTGCCACATCAAATTATTACTCCTCACTGTTCTCCAGATAGTTTACACGTGCATTTGTCCCAGCACACAGCTTCACAGTCCCGGTACTGCTAGCTTCCTACTCATAAAACACTTAATGCTTATTTAGAGATTGACTGCCTTTCAATCTGTAGCTACTTGACTTTGTTTTTCAACGGCCTGATTAATGTCACGGCCTACTTTGTTCATTGAAGCATTTATTGAAACTGACAATTTTTGCTTCAGGATTCTGACAAAGTGCAAATTGGTTCCTTAAAAATGCTGCTTAAATGTTTTGACTGCTTTCGTTTAATTTTAGCTCAATTTTGCATGGATGCCCCGGCCCTGGAAACACCCAGGGTCAGGATCCAGGCACCTGGTGGAGCTGTGGTGTCCCTGCTCGGTACAGGGCGGTTGGACCAGGTGGCCTTTAGAAGTCCCTTCCAACTCTAAGGATTCCATGGTTCTGTGACTGTTACAATGAATTTATGATACTGAATGGCTTGTGCCATTCCTGTTGTTCATAATTGTAGGTGCACTCTGATAGTGAGAATTTTGATGTCGGCGTCCAAATGGAGTCATTTCTGTAGAGGAGGGAGATCCTACGTGCTTGAAAAATGCAGTAATGCAGGGCAGTGTTAACAGTTCCATACGAAAAAAGACGATTCGTATCCGCTGTCCTGTCTTTTGCCTCCGCTGTCTTTCCTGAATTTCTTAGAGTTAATGTTAATTTTTACATATTTATAAACAAACATGCCTTTTAACAGCTGAACTTGTCATAGATGTTGGTAGATGAGATTCGGTTGCTTTATTGTTGTGGTTTTTGTAGTTGCTGCCAGGTTTTACAGGTGGAAATCACGGTAGCATTACAGAGTGAAGCTCTGTGCCCCTCAAATTACCTAAAGCGTATTAAATTGGTTTTTGGTATCTGCCTGCCAGAACCCCACATTAAAACTATTATTATTGTTTTAAAGAATGTGTTCATTTCTTTGTGATGGAACCATGAGCTGCACTTCCAGTTTTGCAAGTGAAATTTATGTTCAGCTCATAACAGCTTGAATTCTGCCCTTCTAAAGAAGGTTTGTTAAGCTGTGTATCAAAATATTAAATCCTTTAAGGGTTCCCTGAAATAAGGAGGTGTGAAGTCAGTAATTGCTTCTCGTTAAAGCGTCCAGGTTCTAAAGGGGAGGTTTGGAGGTTGACTCGTGGTTGCTGGGGCTCCATTGCAGCCTTCTGCCTTGGCACTGCCAGCCTGAGTGCTGCTGGAGCTCCACGTGGCAGCTCCAGTCAGGTGCTGTGCTATGGCTGTTCCAGGAAGCCATGCAGTTTGCCTCTGCTTTTTAAATAGCAGTTAAACCACAGTTCTTGAGTGACAAACGTGCAGATCTCTTACCATTTCAGCACGTTCTTCACGGGTTTATATTCTGTTTTCTTCATTTTAGACTGTTGAACTCCACCAACAGCAAAAATGCAAACCACATCCACTTGTTTTTGTTAGCGTGCACAGAAGCGCTTTGAGACATGGTGTATCTTGTGTCTAGTCTGTTCTTGGTGCTTTTCAGCTTAAAATACCGAGCTGTCTCTTACATACCTGGTTTGGAACTGTCACCTGACAGAACCTGTCTTCTGCATCTTGGAAAGAGCAGATCCTCTTTTTGCTTTTTTCTTCTCTTTCCATGAGCTCTCCCTCTGCAGGCATGGCAGTGCATCGTGCACCCGGGTTGGGTTAGGGAGGTGGCTTTATTGGTGGAACTCTCTTATAGTTTTCTTTCTGTTGGAGGTACTGAGGGGTTACAGTTTAAGGACGAAGCACAAAAATGCTGGTAGCTGGAGAGTCCTGTGTGTTTGCACTATCAGGAGCTTGTTTGGGAACATTTCCTTTTTCTTGCTCATTTCAGTATCTTGTACTTGGTGAAAGCAGCTTGTTTGAAGTGCCATGAAGCTAAAAGGAACAGATGCTCTACTTAAAGTTGCTTTCATTACAAATTCTTTTTTTTTTTTAAACCTTGCAACACTTCATCTTCCACGTCTTCCTCTTCAGAATGACTTGTAACTTGCACAGCTCCCAGGCTCACCTGGGCTGGGTGTGTGGATCCGACAAGAAGCAGCTCTGTGTACAGCAGTAAGAGCACTAAGAAGGGGATTTCAGCTATTTGCATTACCTCCCTTTCTCTAGGATTTGTTTTGCATTTACAAAAGAGAATACCTTGTTTATGTTTACTGTGTTGTGCTGCTGTTTTGTCACAGGTTGTGACAGATGCTTGGGTACTGTAGTGTAGAAGTGTCATCTCCTCCTATGGTGTTGCCTTAGCCTGCAGTATTAGAGCTGGGTCATGCTCCATTATTAATAGTGAAAACATCTGTCATTTACACATTGGCCGAATCCCTGCCTCCAAGGGAGTTTATGTGTATATAGAATCTCTTATTCATTAACAGCTGGGGATGGTGTGTGGTATGATCTTGCTCATTGGAGACTGATGGGGTGGTCAGTATGAGCTGGGCCAATACAGGCAGCTCTCACCTGTTGGCACAATGAGGGAATCCATTTTTCATCAGAAAACATTATGGACAAACAAAGCTGCTTGGTTGTGGGTCTTTTCAGACCATGGTAGATGGGTGTGCTGCATCCATACCTCCTACCCGTGCAGGGGGAGCGGAGTGGGGACGCTTCTACCAGTGATGTATTAGCTGAGACCTCTTCCAAAGTCTTAAGGAGTAAAGTAGTTCCAACTCATCCCAGCCTATTTTTGAAGAAGTCCTCTTGCTTGAAGTGTCCCTGTTCTGCTCTCCCCTTCCAGCACAAATGTAGAAGTGCCCTCTTACTCCTCTCCTAAAGCGATGCTGTAGCTGTGGCAAGTGGGCAGAAGCATTCCTCTTGGGGTACTGAAGTGATGGGCATGCAGGGGAATCTGCTTTATCAAATTGTCCTCTTTAACCAGCATGCATACAGCAAAAGGACTATTTCCTGAATTTAAGAACAGTGATTCTTCTAATGATCAGCTTTTCCCTTAAGATGTTAAGGTACAGAGGACAGAGCGTGCTGCAGGAATTAGGAATTAGGTCTGACTGGTTGGGGGAGCTGAGGGTTTCAAGGCAGATGCCTGTCATCGAGTAAACTGATGCACTTGGTACAGCTGATTACAAAGAGTTCTGCTCTCAGAAGAGGATGCTAGCAATTATGCAAAGTGAAGCTCAAGTTGGTAATACCACGCAGCTCAAATCACTGCAAGGGTGTTCTCAAAAGTGACTTGCAGCTCTTGCAAAAGTCAATTGGAAGTCTTAATTCTGCTGGCATTCTTGTACCCATGGTGTTCAGGGCTGAGATTTGCGTGGCTCTTAGCGTTGGATATAGATAAATAATTGGTGATAATGTATTCATTCAGGTTGGCCTCTTTGATTTGTCCAGGCACCTGATGTTCTCTCAGTTATTTCTGGTAGGACCGTCCCTTGCTGAGCTTCATGATTTACCTTCCTGCAACCCTTCTGAAATATGGGAAGCTTTCCTAGTTAGCTGCGGTGTTGTGATGGGGGTAACCACCATTTGTTGTCCTTTCAGAGAGCCAGGGCTTTTCAATGATGTTTCAGTACAGCTCATAGAATCTAACACATCACTGACTGAAGGCAACATTCATTTTAGCATAGGGCAGCTGTAGAGCTTTCAGACAGCCCCTAGTCTCCAACCAGACCGGGAAAAGCTGCAAGCAGTTTGCAACATCCAAGATATTTGTTACAGCATCCAGAATGCATGTTACACCATCCAGCCTGCTCGTAATTGTTACTGACTAAAGAACCGTTGGTTGAAAAAGGGCTCTGCAGGTCATGTAGCCCAGCATCCCGTGGAAGCTGTGTGTCACCTGCACCTCTTGACACCAGCCTAAGTGGAGCAGCTCTTCCATAGCTGACGCCTCAGTCCCCTCAGTTGGCCATATTTAGGTTCAGCCAAGTCTCTGCAGGTGTTTTCTGGATTTCAAGGCAAATAGAAATAGTGCTGTGCATCGTGTTAATACATGACTGCTTTAAGGGAGCATTTAGCATTCTGGCTGTGCTCGCTCAGTTGCTTGGTGTCACGAGGAGAGTTGCTGTGGGGGATGAGCCGGGAGGTGCAGCCCCACACAGGTGGGTTGGATATTCCAGGCTGGAGCTGCTGCATCCTTCTGGAGCTGCCCTCTGTGGTTTGTGGCTCTCGGTGCCTTAGGTAAGTTGCCCTTCTGTCTGAAAATGAGTTAATTGCTCCATTTAAATGGGCCAAATTCTGTATCTCAGGAGAGTATTCGTATGTTAGGAAAATATTGAATTACAGGAGCCTCTAATGGAAATAAAGAGCCAATGGAGCATAAGGATAAAACAGATGTAGATCCTCCAGCTGCCTGATAGACGCCTGTGCTTCCACAGCATAAAACGATCTGCTGCAGGACTGTGGTGGGCTTGCTGGATTTCAGGAGGTGCACAGACATCAGAATGGTTCCTTTATGAGACTCAAACCAACTGTTTAATTCCACACTCTTACCATAATGCCTTCTGGGGAAATATTTGGGTTTATTTCATGTCCTTACAGACATGCATTGTTTTGGTCAGCTGCCTTTGATCGCTGCCTAAGCTGGTTATTCCATTTCCATCACAGTGAGCACTCCCACTAGTTCTTCTCCCTGTTCAGCAGGCATTTAGGGCAGAAGCCAGTCAAATCCAACTGCTGAGATTCTCCCTGAATTTACTTTTTCTTGAGGTCTCTTTTCCAAATAGACTTGCCACAGCTGCCCAGCTTTTCAGCCTGCAAGATGCTGGATTTACCTGTTGGCTGCTCTGTGCCCACCTGCCCCTGCAGCCAGCACCCATGGCCCCAGCAAGGCATCTCTGGGCAGTGCGGAGCGTTTGGATAAGAAATGCCCAGCAAACACTAAAAACAGTAACATGAGCTGGCTGCTGCTGAGTGCTGGCTGATGAAATACAGTACACAGGTGTATTGTTTCACTGATAACAGTAAATCAGTTCATTTCAGCATGTGGATGAAATCAGCAGCCTCTCCTAAGTGCTGCTGTCCACTCTTTACTGCCTAACTTTCCATTCCCTAAAACTGTTACCATTTCTTAACTCATTTGCACAGTTGTTGGAAGTGTTCTTGGCTTACAGAAAGATACATTTTAAAAATGTGGTATGTATATAGATATATCTTTTTTTTTATTTTCTTTTTTAACCTGAATATATGTGACTTCACATTCAGCTCCTTGGCTGTTGTTGGGACCAAACAGATGCAGCTCCTGACCTGGGCAGGTCTGATCAGTTGCATTTAAAATAATTTAGCACCTGTCAAGTTGAGCAGGTTTTCCACTACATAATGAGTGTTTCTGTCTCCACCCCCTTTCAGTAGTAGTTGAAGTCACTTTGGTGCTGTGGATGGATTTGCCCTAATCCAGGCTCCTCTTCTCTCAGTGAGGCATCGCTGCAGCAGTGAAAAGAAATGTGAAGGGAAGCCAGAGCAGGGCGGTCTCTTTCTTGATCAACAATCATACAGCCTGGGGGTGAGCTAGTTTCCTTGGTTCCCTAGTTTCCATCTGACCAACACACCTTTGGCTGCACAGACCCGGCTGGTGCTTCATGGCCTCTGCAATGTGGGGCAGCAGGGACTGAGCTGGTGGCATCCCTGGGCAGGGGCTGTCACTGTGTGTGCTGGGGAGCTGGGTTTGGGCACAGTACTGATGAGCCGTGTGGGACAGCAGTGAGGGTCCTCACAGCAGGGACCTCCGGAGGCCCATGGGTCCCTGGGGAGGAGGCTGAGGGGGTAGATGGCACTTCTGGGGAGCAGCGGCACCCCTCCTGTGTCCGTGTGAGCAGCGTGTTGGAAAGGCTCACTGCAGGAGATCCCTGTGGGAGAGGTTTCAGCCCATCCAAAGGTGAATTTTAGCAAAAACGGGCTCCTCTGTCCCTGAAGTTGCTTAACAGAAGGCTGAGCTGTGGGGAAGCGCAGAGCAACTGTCCAACTTTCATTTGTCTTCTCGGGTGCCAGGATGGTGTCTAAGCAGTTTGACAGATTTGCTTAAATTATTACAGTGTATTGCAGCATTAGTCAAATCTGTGATTCTCCGCAAGGCTGATGGAAACCGCATGCAGCCTCTCACCCAGGTAGTTTCCTAATCACCTCTTTCAGTGCATCACAAAAGACCACTTTGTGCAGCTTTTGAAAGCTTATGTGCAAATCAACCTTCATCTTTAACAAGTGCCACGTATGTGCATCTGAATAACAAGCCATGTCTCTCCCCAGGCTGCAGATTTGGGTTTCACTTCCCCGTATATGGGCACCTGCTTACAAAAGTGGTAACCTGTAGTGGTTGGAGGGGTCTTTAAGGGTCCCTTCCAGCTCAGTCCTTTCTGAAGACCCGATGGTCCCCCCAGGAGCAGGAGCCCATGTGGCTGGGGCTGTGTGACCTGAGGACGGAGGGATACAGTGCAGGGGCTGGGAGAAAGCAGCAGTTCCCCGCTCAACCACCTGGGTTCATTGACAAATCCTTGGAATCCTCTTTGCTGTCCTCCAGTGGGGGCTCTGTGTTTATCCTACATAAATAAATGTAGTGAGGGGTCTGGAGGGTTGTGCAGTGCACCCAACTATGGAGGCCATGGTGGGGCTGTAGGGCAAGCTGAGGCCTTGGCAGTGTGTGCAAAGGTGTGGCATGGGCTGGGGTCTTGTCTGGGCATCTGGAGGGGCCTGGGAGTGGAGAAGAGAGATGGGAGGCAGCAGTGGAGAGAGGATGAGATATGGGTGGGGAAAAAAGCACACCTTGGAGTGTGGGGAAACAAGGGAATTGCGGCAGTATCAGCCAAGAGATTGACCTGCTGGTTTGGTGGAGCTGCACATGTCCCAGGATAAGGAGCCCGTAAGGAAAATGACCCTTGTGCAAGGGTGCTGCTCACTCTAGGCTGACTCATCCAGCAGGGAAGGCTGTGGTGGCTCTTCCCAACAGCTCCAGGGGCAGAGAGGAGCGTGTTTCAGTTGAAAAAGCGTTTCCTTTGCATGGAACGCTCCATTCTTCTCTCAGCTACTTGAATAAATGATGGTTTTTCTGGTGCAGTAATCCCACTGCATCTTTGAGATCAAATTGAAGTGGTCTGAGCTGGCTCACTCACTTTAAAAAAAAGAAAAAGAAAAAAAAGAAAAACATTTGTTTCTCTAGGTATATAAATATATCGGGATATTTGCATTTCTGCTCCAAATGGTGTTCAGAGCAGCCAGCTGCAGCAGCGGCTATTTGTGGGCGATGGCTGCGTTTCATCTCAGCGCTGCCCCACGCTTTCATGCCAGGTTTTTTAACAGCTCCTGAATTCCCCCGAGGACGAGGACGGCTTCAGGAGTGCGTCCTCTAATCTGAGCAACACGCAGCAGAGCGGCCTCGGAAGGGCCGTCAGTGCAGCTGTGTGCTTTAGTCAAAGCAGTGCCTTTGAAAACCCAAATACCTGTCTTTTGGTCAAAGCCGCTACATGCTGGTTTCTCATTTTGAGTTACTTGAGTATCTAGCTCAATATTTGAGCAACTCTTTCAGGATGAGCTGAGTGCTGCCTTCAAATGCAGAGGGAGAAAGCATGCGCAGCATTGCTAGTGGGGATGTAGTGGGGAAGATGTGTGTCGTGTAGAGTGGCCAGGTTAAATAAGGGGTAAATAAGGGTTTGGGGCACGTAGCCCCTGTGCCCGGGGATATTGCTGGCAGCTTTGCATTTGGTTGTGCTGAAGACAAGCGGGGCTCTCGCTTGCAATTTTAACATCAGGGTGAATGGAACTTAAGGGGGCAGCTCAGAGGCCAACGCGGTCCAGGCTGAGCCCTGCCTTGGGACCTCGCTTTGGCCCCTGCTGCTGTGACCGCTGTCCCTGGGCTCTGCTGTGCTCCAGCAGGTGCCCGGAGCTCCTGGCTTCGGTGCAGTCATGGCACTGTGAGTATTGCTGTGCTCTGCAGGAGCACCAGATGCAGGCTGCTCCCTGCCGCTGCACCCACAGCAGGGAGGGGGACGTGTGCCCACACTGGCTGCAGAGGCACACGGATAGGAAGAGCAGCAGCTCAGCTGTCTGATTAATATGTAAATGTACCCCGCTATGTGCCAGTGCTCTTAATGAAGTAACTCGCGCTTCTGCCTCCATATATCAAAGGTGATTGATGGAAAAAGCACTTCAGGTGCCTGCTGGAAAGCGTAAAAGTTGTTTTTGTAGACGTCTTTCCCCTAGAAAAAAGCTGTAGACCTAAGGCTGAGATTTCCTTCGGGAGAAAAAACAACTCAGCCCGAGTTTAATCTAAACTAATCCAAATTGTTGGCCACGCTCCTGCAGTATCTGTAAATTCTCAGATAGGAATAATCCATCAGGATCTCATACAACAATCTGCCTGCTCTCTTAAATAAACCATCTCCTGGGCCGTGCTTGCAGCTGATGCCTCCTGTGCTGCTGCGGTGCTGCTTTATGGGGAGAGCTGTGGGCTGAGTCAGGGGGCACAGCCTCAGGGGCAGTGGGTGCTGCTTCACCTCCTTGGCCTTTCCTACCTGTAGCACATGGAGCACGAGCTGGCTGACAGTAGCTGTGGGGCAGGGGGAGCTTCGCCACAACAGCAAAGTTGGGAGAGATGCTGCAGGGTGAGTGCTGTGGAACGCCTGCTCCCCAGGACAAAGCTGCGAAGCTCTCAGTTGTGCAAGATCTCTTAGAGATAAAAGGTGCATCTCGCTGCAGCTCTGCCACTGTGGCTGGGGGCTCCCAGCTGGGCCCCTTGGCTGAATGTAGCCCTGTTGCACAGGCTTGGTGATTAAGCTCCATCAAGTTTCCTTCCTACCACCACACGCATGGGCTGTTGTCCTGCCTGAATGCAGCAACCTGGATGCATGCTCCGGCATTTCGAGTATTTGCTTACTTTTCTTCCCATTCCTCCAGTGCAGGAGTCGACCCCTCGTGAGCTCTGCGCAGATAATGGCTTATTGTATTCTGGATGACAGATTAGTTGAAGACCATTATTAGGCAGATGTTTAAAACTTTCAAGGTGGATCAATGCGATTAAACACAAAATAACTCGTACAGAGGAATATCTCTGTGTGAGGCTGATGTTTGAGAGCAAAGCGCTCCATGAGGATCGCTCAGCCCACAGCACCGCAAGGGGCTGCCCTGGGCTGCAGCGTGGGCTGGATGTGAACTTCAGAAACATTGGTCACTCTGCTGTTTAATCTTACAGCAGTTCATAGAGCTAAAGTATATAAGATACGTAATATATATTAATATGACGTATATATATCCCATGCCTGAGGGATGGGATGCCAGCCAGAGACCCAAACAGGCTGAGCAGTGGGCCCAGGAGAACCTCATGAGGTTCAACAAAGCCAGGTGCACCTGCTAGAGCTGTAGGTGTCCCTGTTCATTGCAGGGGGGTTGGACCAGGTGGCCTTTAAAGGCATCTTTCAACTTAAATGATTGTATGATGTATTTATCTACGTGCATTCACTCTGCAGTTGTGCAACAGGCTATTCACACAGTAATCATAATTAGCAGCACAGATCTTACATCCTTCTGGCTGGATGGTGCCCAAGCTTCCAGCGGTTTGATCCTGCTTTAAGACTTCAAATACTTTGATCCCACACTACAAAAACATGCTGTAAGTTCTCACAAGACACGACTTCTTCAGCTGCTCCTTGATTTCTCTGTAATTGGGTTCAGTGTTCCAGTGGGGCTGAACAGCCCAGCCCCTGGGCCTGGCTGGGGCTCAGCAATGCCACCAGCCCTGGAGCAGCCCTGTGCCTCACTCAGCCTCGCCAATCAGCCTTTATTGCTATACCTAAGTCTTTCATCTTGTGGATTTTTTCCCATCCTAAACTGATTTTAAAGCCTTTCAACGGCAGCAATCGTGCACCAATGTGCTCATTTTCAAGCTGCAGTGAATGTAGTCCCTCCCTCAGCAGCATTAATTCCAGCACCTGAGGAGAGAAGGGCTCACCACCTCTGGCTGATGAGTGGGACAGAGCCGCACTGTTAATTAGCAGCAGCCCACTCCTACTCCCCTTGCTCCATCCCTGGCCTCGCGGGTGGGACAGATGCTTCCCATCGGCTGCTGGGAGGCTCTGGAGGGAGGGGGGAAAGGCGAGGAAGAGTTAGAGCTAGGAACAGCGGGATGTGGTGGATGCTCTGCATATCATTTAGCGTTTGTGAGAGCAATCATCGCCTGCTCACAGAAGGGTGACATCAAGGTCTGTCCTGTCAGCACAGCATGGCCAGGCAGTGAGGAGAGCTCCCAGCTCTGTGCTGGAAGTGGGCTGGAGACTGGGCTGGGGATGGCCCTGCATGACGCTGCCGTGAGACAGATGTGCGGCGGCGTGTGCCAGGGTACGGCTAATGAAGGATGGAGAGTTATTCCATCACTGTAGGGTTACAGAAAAGAGCTTGATATCTTTTTAATGAGATTGCAAATTAGACTGCTAAAGGTAATAATGTTGTTGTAATTTGCAGAGATATTTGGTTCTTCGAAGCTATTGATTAAGGATTTAGAATTCTATGACATTAATAACGTTTGGATGAAGCAGGTTTAGAGGCAGCTGCCTTGGAAGCCTCAGCGTGGCTGCAAGCAGGAGCAGGTGGGCTTCTTCCCAGTCCCGTGGGCTCAGACCTTGCTTGCTCACAAACTAATGTGTCTGTCGGTGGTTTGGGAGAGAAAAGAGAACATTCATAGCTGACATTAAAACAGAAGAAAGGTGAAGAGTGCGGTAGCAAGTCGCTGAGCATCAAGGGGCTGCAGCTTGGCACAAATAAACAGGGATTGTTTTTAATAAGGTCAAACATCAGGTCCCACATCCTGCGGAGCAGCAGCGGGCTGTGATGGCGGTGTGGGGGTTTCTGCCCAGACAAGCAGAGATCAAGGGAGCTGCAAAGAGATTACAGAGAATTAAAGCTCTTCATCCAAAGCCGTAGCCTAAAGGTGTAGGAATAATTCTGGCTGGAGAGAAAGGGTAATTGTCACATCAGGAAGGGGGCACTGTGATTGTGTGACACGGAGAAATTCCGCTGCTGGGTGTGCTCCATACGGGAGGGGGAGGCCGGGCTGCAAGCAGGGCCATCGCAGCACTCAGTGTGTGTTCAGCATCTTCCCTCTGCCCAGATAACCTCCTCCACCGTCACTTGTTGAGAGCCTACTGTGGCCTTCAAGCATCGCAAATACTTAACAACCATTCCCTTTTCTCAGGGGAAAGGTGGCATTGCAAAGAGCATCCGCGTTCCCTGAGCGATCAGTAAAGCCCTACAGGAAGCTAGATCGTTCTTTATTAATCTGATGAATTAGCCTAATGCAGGGAGGAAGAGATCAACGGCATGGAAAATAAATGCATGCCCTGCAGCAAAGCTTGTCAGCTATGGGAATGGAAGCATCTTTCCTTTTATCCATAACAAATAATCTTGAAAGTTGGGCTGGAAGACCAAAGTGACTGCTGAGGTTTATCAGTGCTGTGTGGATGGAGAAACTTGCTTCTCTTTGAAGAGCAATTACACAATCACACAGAGACAAGCAGTTCCCTGCTGTGCTGCTGGATTAGAGAGCTTGAATGTCTTCCTTCTGCTGTAAGAGGGCCTGATTCAGCAAAGTACTTATGTATGTGTTTGAGCATCAGGCTCCAAGGGAGCTCAACATCAGCCCTGCAGAATCAGGATCCTGTAAACAGAGAGAGGAAGCAGCACCCTGTTTCCATCTGGAACTGGAGAGGGCATGAGCAAGGAGCGAGTGGCAGCTCTGAGCAGGGGATGCAGCCCCTGTGCCAAGGTCTTCCCTGGGCTTCACAGGAGCACACTGCACACTGACACAAACAGAAGGAGCTCTGAAATTGGTGTGATCAAGCCGTGCCTTGCTGCAGCTGCATTGATTCAGTCAGGTCAGGGCTGGCTGTTCTGCAAGCACAAGCTTTGTCCAGAGCTCAGGGAAGTATTTTTGAAGGAAAACATTGTTTGTCAGTGCAGAGAGTCTCTCACTCTGATTTGTGCCCCAGTGTTCTTTTACTTTTGGGAAGGACGGAGGGCTTCTCCACTCATGTCATTTTAAATGCTTTCTCACCACTCTCAGTACAGATGGTCCCCTGTAGGTCTGTGCATGCCCCTAGGTGCTGTCGCATGGCAAGGGGGCACTCGGGTGGGTTCAAAACCCAGTTGGAATGATTAAACCCCTTCTGGGCGGAAGCTTTGCTCTGCTCGTTTCCTTTCCCAGCCTTGTGGGCAAATAGGATTTTTTTGAACCTTTAATCTAAAGCACTCAATGTGTTATGTAAATCCGGTGCAAGGAGGAAGGTTTTTAAGCTGTGATGAGGGTACTGTGGTCCTCTCCCATTCTGTGAAATTCCTTACAGGGGACAAACATGCCTGGTTGAGTTTTGTCTCTCAGTTAATCTATGCAGTCACCTCGGGGTGAAAACGAAGAGCTGTGTGTATCTATTAAACTGGGGTGCATTGAAAAATTATCCTCTTATTATCCTGAGCGTGGAGATCCCATGGTGTAGCTGTAGGAGTGCGCTTCTGGGTTAGAGGCTTTGGAAGCTTCTCATTATAACTGTGATTTATTTTTAATGTTTTTATTTCCTCCCATAAACTAATACTAGAGATTAAGGAGAGTGTATTTCAGGTGATAGTGAAAAACTGAATATTAAGGCAGGGTGCTGCGAATGGGAGTGCGTTAAGAGATGGTGTGTGTGACTCATTTCTCTAATGCAAGGGGTGAGAGCTTAACCAAAAGGGTGAAGCTGGAGCATTACTGTCAGATCCTGAGAAATGACACTGCAGCCTTTCCAGGGGTGCTGAGCAGGGAATGGCTGGGGGCCAAGCCAAGGAGCAGCACAACCACATAAGGAAGGGCTGGTACTCATCCCCAAGGGCCCAGCACAGCGTGCAAGGCTGCACCCATCCCTGAGGTGTGTGGGGGGCTTCTCTCCCCATGGTGAGGGTCATATATATGGTGAGGGTCATATGGCAGCCCTCCTGTCTGCCAGCAAGGGGGTTGAATACGTGACTGTGCCCCACTGCTGCGTGTGATGGATGACGACAACGGGGAGTGATGAGTCAAAGCGGAAAATCACAAGCATGGCAGCATCTCCCCAGCACCCAGCCCTCCATACAGCCTCACTGCTGTGGGCTGCAGCACGAGCTCTGTGCGCAGGTGCTGGGCTCAGGTACGGGACATGGGGGCACACCTGGCCGGCCTGTCCCTTCCTGCCTCTGTCCCTTCCTGCCTCGAGGAGGAGGAGGCTCGGTGGAACAATCACGCCGCATCGACTTGCTCATGTGCACAAGGCGCACACCCTCAGGCTCCCTGTTCTCTCCCACCCAGCACCCAGCCACGTGCCGAGTGAGAGGCGCCGAGTGCGAGGTGCCTCGTGGAAGATGCGGTCATCACTCTGTGAGAGCCACCAACAGTGGTGAGGAAACTGCTTCCTGCGAGCTAGCAGAATGCGTGGGAGACAAAGGAACAAGAAGAAAGCCTCTTCGAGTTCTTTGTGGTGATCAGCTTTTACATTTAGCCACCCAGAGACTTGTGAGCAGACCGAGGTGGAAAGCGGTGGCCTTTGCTGAGGAGCGGGCGGTGGCGGGGTGCTGGTTTGTGGCTGTGCTCCTGTGAGGGCTGTCCTGCTGCTGGGGCCTCCAGGAAAAGCAGCGCACTCTGCACGTGGGCACCTTCCTCACGTAGCACATCGCTGCAATTTACTGCCTGGACACACAGTCAATACCTGGAGGCACAGACAGCTCTGTTGAGGGGGCAGGGATGCGTTACTAATTGTAGGAACAGGCCCAGCGTGTAGGGATGTGAAGCAGTGGCTGTGGGGTGTCTCATGCAGCTGATGTTTGCAGGAGCTCATGAGATCTGTGCCAGACCCACTCCTCGGCCATCCCAGCGCTGAGACACGTGTGCATGCTGCCAACAGGGCTGAACTCACTCTTGGCTACCCCACCTTGCACACCTCAGCTGCTGGCAGCAAGGCCTCAGTGCTGCCTTGGCTTTGGGTGCTGCTTGCCAGGGCTCCTCTTCTACAGTGTCACCAAAAGGGAAAGACGGGTTATGCTACACATGCCCAAGGCTCTGGCAATCTTTTTTCCTGCTAGTGTTCTTTTACTGAGTAGCAAATGGAAGTGTAGAAGTGCTGTGTACGAGATTATATTCCCCTTGCTAATCAGACACTAATTTTTCTTCTTCATTTTCTCCTCCAGTGCTTTGTGTTGTTAGAGCACATTGCACAGGGGAAAAGACATCTACTGAATTTTAGCTCTGTCTCATGCAGTTCTAGGGGCCTAAACGTGACACTGAACTGAATTCTGGGTCTCTGAAACTCAACCAGAAAGTCTTCTCTGCCTGAGAATTGTCTCGAGTTAGTTACTTAGGATTTCACACTGAGGACAAATGCTTCACTTTTAAACACGTTTAAGAGCAACAGGTCAGTGTACTGGAGAAGATGCATGGATAGAAATCTTGTAGAGAAGATGAGGAAGGAAAAGTAGAAAGATAAGCCAGATACAGAAATGAAACGGAAAAAAACATCCAAAGAAGTACAAAATCATATGCTCCTTCCTGCAGAGAGCCCCACTGCTGGGCTGGCTGTGGCTGGGGCAGGGATGTGTTGCCCCCAGGTGCTAAAAGCCTGCAGCACCCGGCTGGGAGCAGGGGCCCTGCTCTGCACACCGGCTCTGCCGTTTGTCGACCACGTGTTTGTGTCAAACCTCACAGCACCCGAGTGTGAATCACACCATGGAGATGCAAGGTGTGCGAGTTGTTCCAGGGGCCCGCATTGCACAGCCGGAGTGACGAAGGCCCTGCGGCCTCAGGGTTTTTCCAGCCCCGCTCAGTTGCACCGTCCCAGGGTTTCTCATTTCTGCTCTCCATTGCACCTCTGGTGACTGCGTAAGGGGAGAAGTGCATGCAGCCCCCATGCATGCAGCCCCCTGCGGCCTCCCAGCAAGCTGTCACTACACGCTTTATTTCCACAGCCCAGCACGGTGAGCTGCAAACATTGCTGATGTCAAAACGGGAGAGCCCTGCAGGCCAACACATGCCCCCGGGTCGGACATTTCTCTAGTGTTGCTGGTGCTCTGGGTGCAGATGATCCCTATTTTCCTAATCTGTTGTAGGCGTTCATTGGTGGGCAGTTTTCTGGGTAAAGCAGGGGTTGAACTTTTGAAGCAGATGTATGGGACATGACCTTTATTTCTCCCAGTCACCATTGGGCTGTGCTGAGTGCTCTGCACCTTGACATTCAACAGAGCAATAAAGAAGTGGTATGTACTAATGTAACCTTTATAAAACAGTTAAAATGATAGTTTAATATTTAATCTCCTGATGTAGTGTTAAAACAAGCTCAATAAACCATGGCAGTAAATTACATTCAGAAGGAACTCAATTTAAATAACATTATGGTTATGGTAGGCAGCAAATTATGTCCTGAACTGCTGCTTCAAGGAAAAATACCCTTCGGGTAGGGATGTTGACCTCACCCAATTTTTGCATGATAATTGGGCCACTGTTCGATTTTTGGTAGTTGGTCTGGATCCCTAGGTGCTTTCTTCTTGCATCTCCTGCCTGGACAGCCCAGAGGATGTTGTAAATATACATCTCTCAGCAGCCAGAGCAGCTGAACCTTCTGTACTTGAGCTGCAGTTTGGGGTTTCATTTCTTCTTTATTAAAGCACACAAAAAGCACCAAAATAATACTATACCGAGGAAGAAGTAGAGTTGAAGAAAATAAAGAATTTTCAGCAAGATCATACAGTTTCATGATAGGTGAAATAACTTCTTGTTCTCTGTATAAAATGGTGCGGTTTGCTGTGTGAGTGTCACAGCTCTGACAACCAGGCTAAGTTTGTACCTGTTGCAAATTGAAAGTGCCACAGACTCACACATACAAGCGTCTGCTAGGTGCTGGAGATAAGGTGTGACAGTGCTGTGGGATGACTGAAGTCTGTATATTGAGATATAAGCCCTTCAGAAAGGCATATACAAGATTGTGTGTTGCGTCTCAAGCGGAGGGACCTTAAGCTATTTCACAGACAGCTGTTTCTCAGAACTGTGTTACCCAAAGTGTTCCTTCTGCTTCTAGCGGTGAAACAGCACCTTCACCCTTTGGCCTGGATGCGATTCTGATCTCGGTGCTCCCTAACCAGGCAAAAATGCTCAGGAGAGTGAGGGATGATGGCCCAGTGCTGGCTTGGCTGGTTGCTGGAATCCATGGACAGTATAAATGTTCTACTTGTTCTTTTGCAAAATTAAACCCTTTTCCCCTTCAGCCTGCTTTTAATTGCTTGTAGAGCTGAGAAAATGCCTGGACAGAGACCATACAAATACTCGGCCAAGTAGGCAGCAGTAAGAAACCAGCCATGCCCCAGCACTGCTCACCCTGCCATGGAAGTGGACGTGTGCCCAGAGAAAGTGCGCCTGGACCACGACCTGGGGTAAGCCAGGAGCTGTTGCTGGAGGACTGGAGGTTTCTGTTTCTTTGACACTGATGACAGCACAGCAGAAGTGAGGGAGGTTCAGTGAGGGGAGAGATGGAAAAAAAAACCAAGGCTGGTACTGAAAGGAGCCAAAGGGAAGGGAACAAATCTTCGGGCTGAGAAATGATGGATGCACATCACCTACTGGTGGGTGCCGTTTCCCAAAGAAAGGTGCTGTCTGTGGGTGGGCAATCTGGATTGCAGCACCAGTGGCTCGTTGCGTTGTTCCCAGTGCTCCTCTAGGCTGAGGCAATGTCGTGTTTTCTCTGTAAAGAAACAGCCTTCTGAATGAGTTTTACTGTATGGTTTCCACTGCATGTAATTTAAAAAGCCTTCAGTGAAACAGCTCTTTACTCCTCAATGGAAACTGAGAACTAAGAGGTCAGAAATTAGTGATCTAGTTTCATGTTATTAGATTTCCTCGCATCGTGGCAGCAGTGGATGGACTGCATTAATGCAGCACCAACCGTATGGAACAAAGGGGTGATGATCCTTCTTGATAGTAATACTATAAATAGTTCGTCCCTGCATACTTCTGCCACTGGAAATAAAGACTGACATTTAGACACACATAAAGCATGATCTTAACTCCATAGAAGTTACTTTCACTTCCTCATGACTTAATGGAAAGATGGAGATTTTTGTCAAGCATCTGTCCTTTGTGCTCACAGATTGAGGCAGATAAGTCTGCTACAGACTCTTAATTGGAAGGGGTTTCTCATCTATGATGGTACAGTTATTACGTAGCGTTGGTAAGGTTTGGGACCTGTGTGCATTGTCTCAGAAGTAAAATTTGGCTCGCTCATTCAAGGTGACACTACTGATAAGAAAGGAATAGGCTCTCGGAAACTCTCTGACCCCAAATTCCTGGAAGTTAATAGCCAGGTGGCTTGTAATCCAGACATGGCTCAGCCAAGGGACCAGCACACATCTCGCTTTTATTTCCCAGGGGTTTGCCCCTTTGTCTGTTGAGTAAAATGTGCTCAGTGGTATCTAGAATTATCTCGTTTCTGTTACTTTTATTTCTTCTTTTCTTTTTTTTACTCAGTAATTTTTCAGTTAAAGCATATGCATGCTATCAGAAAGTAAAGAAGCTGGTTTTACATCTCTGTACATGCAGTATAAACTGGGGAAATTTTGAAAAATGTGTGAAAAAATATTAAGCCCAGGAACATCCCGGCGTTTATTGAACTGCTGGGGAAAATGTTACAGGAAGAATGGTGGAGGGTGAGGCTCACCAACACAGAAAGGCAAATACTGAATTTAATTAAACTAAATGAAGACAAAGTCATAATTGTATTTTGCTTAAAAATTTGCTCTAAAATATCTCAGTAAGGGACAAAATATCTCACATTTGTTGAGCTTTTCTCTGGAGGTAGGAAACAATTTCAGGCCGGAGTGTTCTGCTGGTTTTAGCTGTCAGACAAGAGCAAGAAATTGAAGTCAAACACATTGACATTTGGCAGCCAAAGAGCAACGTGCTGTCAGGCTGTAAGGACCCACCAGCCACGGTCTGAGCGGCAGAGGATGGCACCTTATCCTTACTGTGGGTCCTGGGTGCCCCTGCCTGCTCCTGCACTCTGGGCTGGTCTCTCTCTGTTGGGCCAGGATCTCTGCAGCCTCTGGGTCAGGGCAAACAGGTGCCCAAAAATGTAACTGAGTGCCTTCCTCTGTAAGCAAGGCCCTAATGTGGTTTTTTGAACAGCCCTACGCGTGCTTATGAATAGTTCATAGTAAAAGCTTCCACTGAGAATATAAAAGGCAATTAAATGTTAATGGCCTGATGTTTACATTTTTTTGAACTACAGGTTGGAAGGCCTGAGTGCAAATCGTTCAGACACCGCTAACATCCTCTCATTCCTGCTAGACGCGAATTTGTCGTGAGCACTGGGTCAAAAATGTGCAAAATAAAGCACTGATGCAGCGCCTTTTTTTTTTATATACACTTTTTTTTTCCCCTTGTATTTTTGAGGGGATTCAGTTGTATTTTATAGGACAGTTCCCTTGGCAAAAGGCACGGTGTCCCAGGGAGCGGGGAATCATAGAATCATAGAATGGCCTGGGTTGGAAAGGACCACAGTGATCATCTGATTTCAGCCCCCCTGCTCTATGCAGGGTCACCAACCAGCAGACCAGGCTGCCCAGAGCCATGTCCAGCCTGGTCTTGAATGCCTCCAGGGATGGGGCATCCACAACTTCCTTGGGCAACCTGTTCCTGTGTGCCACCACCCTCTGTGTGAAAAAACGGGGAGCCCGACCTCATCCAAGTGAGGGGCTCAGGGTGAGGCTGCTGCCCCGAGAACCATTGGGATGCACTCTTAATGGCTGCACACATGGGACACAGAGTTCAGATGTGAGCTACATCACAGCTGGCTTTTAGAAGCTGATCCCACACAGGTAGCAACTTCGCAGGAGCTCTTTAGCTTGACTGAGACTTGGGACCCAAGTCATGCATGCCTGCCAGCAGCCTTTCATGTGCATGTTGTGCCAAATCAAGCAGCAAGTTTCATCTCTGGGTTAAATTTTCCCTTTCACACTAAGGAGGGTAACACCTCTGCAGTCTTGAGCTTTTCCTATTACCCACCTAGCTGTTGCCACCTCAACAGGGCTGTGAGCCATAGGCCAGGAGCCCCATCTGGGAGACAAAGGCGTTCTTCTTGGCCTCTCAGACTTCACATCATGTTGCCTGAGGCATTTTTATTTATCCTAAAATAGGGTAGCAATCTACCACATGTAGTCTCCTGCACCTTGTCCTGCTTCTCACCATGATCCTGGTGTTGGGGGTTCGGCCATGTGTGGGATGTGGCTTCCCAACCAGTGGGGCTGCCAGATCATGCCAGTCAAGGGGAATGCTTCTGTGCAAGTGCTTATGAGACATTGTTGGCCCTCAGAAGACACCCATCCAGTACTGATGGAGTGCAGTGACCTGGAGCTGTGAATCCTTTGCAGCAACCATCTTGAACTACCAGCTGGTGGAGAACCCCTGTGTGCTTTAGAAAATGGTCTTAATGCAGGGAGCTGTGACAGTGATAGGAGTAAGAGCCTCTCTTGGCATGGAAATGTTGTCTTGGCCAACTCAATTCCGTTTGCTCTTTCCTCTTACTGTATTTGATTTAGCCTGTAACCAATAGCAAAATGAAAAAGACTTGGGTTTAATCCACCCTCACAATTTCATGGTGCTGCTTGGAGCTGCCAGCGCTGCAGGGCCCTACTAACCTGCTCCACAGCACGTGGCTCGGGATGGGGCTGAGCAGAGGCAAGTGCTGGCAGTCCTTGCCTGAAGATTGCTGTTGTCTAACACTCACTTCCTGTTTGCTGAGAGAGGTTTCACCTGTGCAAGCTCTCACTGCAAGCAGGAGATTCTGTTGGTTTCAGTCAGAGTAAAATGAGCCCTGTGAATAATTTCACCTTCCACGGAGCTCGTGGTATGACAGTGCAACCTGGCAGAGATTCAACATACATAGATTCTTTTTCCTGGGCTGGAGAAAAGTAACTCCATCAGTGCAAAAAGATAAAGCTTAATGAAGACATTTTTCAGAATCTGTTAGGATAAATGTAATATAACACACACAGGCATTTTAAAATACATAAGCACCCTGTATGAACACTCACATGATCGGTTCTATTTGCTTGGGTTTTTTTTTGGACAGAAATGTAATTGCTCTTGTTGCTGCAGTCTGTGGTGTAGGCTGGAAAAGCAATTTGTGCACAAAATGCTAAGGTGAAACTTCCAGAGAGCAGTTACTGTGACCACAAGTTGTTCCTTTTCCTCAGCTGATATTGTGCCTGCTTTGCTGCCAGCCTGGTCCGTGACAGCAGTGGGCCACGATGTGTGCTGCTGCTGTGCTCTCTGCAAAGTGCTCAGAGTGGAGGAACTGAGAGCAGGGCAACATCACTGCTGTGGACTTTGATTTATGAAATGAAAAATCTCTCCTTAGTGCAAGAGGGAGTATTTGGACTGGACTATTTGCTCTAAAATTTATTTTAAACCTGGTTAATCGAGCATTTGGAATCTACACCTTTAAGAGGAAAGATATGTCTCTGTATATTTTCATTTTCTGCTGTTCTAAGTAAAGTTATGTCAGGAACTTCAAAATATTGGACACTCCAGCTGGCAACAGGAGAGCGCACAGCACATTTTCATTTTGCCATAAGCAAGGCAGTTTGCAAGCCATCACCAATCACTGCTGGAGGATGACGAGGTGAGTACAGTCATAAATTAAATCTGGTTATACAATAAACCTGTCCTGTTGGGATGAAAGGAGATGTACTGAAGTTTGTATTTATGAAACTTCAGCATGGTGCAACTTCCCTTGCCCTGCAGCTGGGAGCTGTGCACTGGGAGGGAGAGGCTTTGCTGCAGACCACAGCTGATCAGAAGACAGCAACTCAACACATGCCTGCAGTAGTTCACCTCCATGCTCCTCATTGCCGTCACCAGAAGGGGCTGGGTGCTGCTGAACCCATACCGTGCAAAATGCAAGCAAACACACGGATGGGCAGGAGAAAACACTTTACCCTGTGACTTTTTAGAGTTCAGCAAAGCCTATCAGAAACAACAAAACAGAATAGTTGAGAGGTGACTTGACTCCAGAGAATAAATACTTACTGAGGGGAAAAAATAATGGGTACCGAAGGGCTTTTTAACTTAACTCTAGGAAGTATAATGAGAACCAGTGGATGGAATCTGGAGCCAGACAAATTCAAATTGGAAACATGACCTACATTTTTAATAGTGAATGTGATTAACCATTGGAACAAAGTACCCACAAAATAGTGAATTCGCTCCTCTTGATGGCTTCAAATCAAGACTAGATGCCTTTTTGGGAGATAAGCTTTAGTCAAAAATAGTTATGCTTTAGTCAAACACATGTTAAGGGGCTCAATATAGAGGTAATTGGGGAAATGTAATGGCCTGTGATATCCAGGAGGTCAGGCCAGATGGTATAATGATCCCTTCTGGCCTGAAACTCAGTGAATCTCGGAATGAATATAAATGCTATCATCTGGATGTGCATTTGAAATAATTGCAGGGAGAGATTAGACACGCAATTGCATATGGTTCAGAGTTGATAAACTTTCCTCCCCTCCAGAACAAAGGCCCTTATTTATACCTAATTACACGGTGCTGTTGTAATTCAGATAAATATCCGTTAGGAACTCAGCTGGGATGTCAGCAAATCAATTTTTACTACTGTGCATGCATGTTGTGCGAAAATCTAGTTTTTAAAGCTTATGTGCAACTCCAGACTTGCTCACATAGGAAGGTATCCAGGAAGAGCTCCAGCGTGGACATTTTCTCCACCCAGAGAGTGCCATTACACGCTTTAGCCCTGTCGACTTTGAAGTTGCCTCGGTGAAATCATGAGGATGCGGAGGCCCTGGTCTCCAAAGCAGCTGGGTGCGTAATGCACACGACTGCCCGCACACTGCTGAATGTTACGGGAAAGCGTTGTCAAAAGAGTAATAGCTGGAAACAAAAAAGCACGAGCTCCTAAGAGTAGCTTTGCTCGTGCTGACATTATCGCAAATGGCATCTCTGCTTGGGCAATGCAAACGCACCTGCAAAATGGCCAGCTGTTGCAATGGTGCTGCAGAAAGAAGCACGAAATAGTAACTGGTATAAGAAACCGCATTAAAACACAGATAACTTCTAATATGAATGTCATCATGTTATGTAGCTTTCAATTTTAGTGTTATCTCGCTCAAAAAAAACATTCAAAACAACTGCACAGGTAAGCTGTGAGGCCACGCAGAGGAAATAGCGTTGTTAAAGTTCAGTGAAATGATATCACTTATGGTATGCGTGTGCTTATCTGTGCTCAGAAGAAAAATGTTGAGGAGCATGAAGGGTTTCATTCATAAAGGGCCTTAACCTTTTGTACTCTCAGTCTCCTCCAGATCCAACTCCCACAGGCAGTACCAGACGTTTGCCCACCTTGCCAGCGAGGAGAAAGTTTATCTTATCAAGTTCTGAGCCCAGTACAGAGCTCCAGACAGCACCTAAAGTGCCACTGGAGGACTTAATGTTCCCAGGTAAGGAGAGCTCTGCTTGATTTGAAGGGCTCTGCAACCTCCCTCATGGTTACCCAAAGATTTGGGCAGTTCTGTGACAGGCCAGTCTTACAGGTTGGCCTTTCTCAAAAGCGAATGTGAACTGACCAAACTATGCATCCTCTAGTATGAAGTCTGGAACCTGCTCCCGAATCCAAACTTTATTTATTATAACCATCTTCTACTTTTTTCTTCCTTTTTATTTATTTTTTTTCCAAGCAACATCCACTGAGCATCATGACTAACATGAAGGCTGCAGAAGTGTATGCTGATGTATAAGCTGTACGACAAAATGTCCTCGGATTCTGCTTTGCTGATGCTCAGAACCCTGCAGTTAATTTCTCATTAGCTAATTGTAGCTGCATTTTTCAATCTCGTTTCAGCTCAAAAAGGAAATGTGATAATGGTGACTCTGCAGGTACCCTGCAGTGAAACCAAAATTTTAATGAATCTCAGTATTACTTTTTTATGTGAATAACAAGGCTGTCTGCAAATACTATTCTATACAGTTGTTCTGATTATTTTGTTAGATTACACTAAAAATGAAAGTGACAAGAAATAATGAAAATTACATTTTAAGTTAGCTGCATTTTAATGTGGCTTTTTGCCAATTAATTTTTTCTACAAAACATTGCAATAGCTGGCGATTCTGAAGCTGCTTTTTCAGTACTTCTGCAGCGATGGCCTTTATGATACTACTGCTGCATCAGCAGAACTACAAGGCCTTTCTGTAACAGTTCTGCAGTAACATTAATTTCTTACAGGTCCTAAAGGTCGTTCGTATTTTCAGTCAAATAGCAATATCTGCAAATTTTAATGATGCTTCTTCATTCATGTTATAATATCCAGATTTGTTATAAAATTCAACAACGTATGAAAATGTCATCACTAGGGATGAATGAAGCAGCTCATCTGAAAATGAAAATCGGCTCAAATCTTTGCAGGTGTTCAAAAATCTTGAAGTGATTTTATTTTGCCTTCCCTGCCTCCACTTCTCAGGCCCTTTCACAAGTACCTGTCTAAAATACCATGATGGTGCTTAAAATACCATCCTAATTTACTTTTATAGACAAAGGAAATGCTTAGAGCTAATTATCTAAACGTAAGTACCACAGTTGGTACAGAGCCATATGGGAAATTATTAGTTAAAATAAGAGATTTGTGCAAAAAAATTGGGAAGTGGATAATGAAGTAGTAGGAGAGGATTGAGTCTGAGAGAAAATAGCACAGTTTCCCAAGTGTTAGTCTTGAGCCTGATATAATTCAGCATTTTTTATTAACGATGATGGCATAAAAAATATAAGCATGTGCTACTTGAATTTACCAGTGGCATCAGGTAGGGACCTACTGTCACTGAAAAGACTTCTCATTTGGGAAGAACTGAGTGACCATGAGAACTGGGATAATATAAATTGGATGAAATTGAGAAGGATTTGAGTGCAAGATCATGCATGTACATTTGGGTACTCAATGGTAAGAACTTACTAAGATGGAGAAAGGCACAGAGCATACAAAGCAATGTATTTTACCTGGGGAAAAGGTTAGAAGGCAGCCAGGACAACACACGCTACTCACCAGTGATTCACTTCACATCTGGGAAGCTACCAAAAAAGATAACAGTGACCATGGGAAGGGAGAGCCTAAAGTGTGAAAGTAGCTTGGCAAAACGAAGGGCAGGAGAGGCACTATAAATACTACATGGGCATGAGCTCCACAAAGAGGAAACCTCTATTCAAACCAAAGGACAACACTGGCACAAGAGCAAATGAGTATAAATTGGTCACGAATAAATTTAGGATAGAAATTGGAGGTAGGTTTCCAAACAACAGAATAGTGATGTTCTGCAATTGCTTTCCAATGAGAACAGAGGGAACAACAACAACAACAAAAAAAAAACCACCCAAGTTACTTTTAAGTCAGAGTATAATGAGTTTCTGAAAGGGATTATGTGCTGTGTTTGGCTAAGATAGCAGGGAACTAGGCTTGATGACCCAAGAGGTGTCTGCAGCCCTGTCTTTCTAAGCCTGCTTTTCCTGGCCAAATATTTCAGAGCGCCGTTAAGTATTTCCTTCCCTTCATGTATTTTTTAGATAAATTTTTACAGTGTTCTCCAGGGACTGCCAGCTGGACTGATTTAGTGAAGGACCGAAAAAACAGTGTCCAGAATATGTTGAATACCATGCAAACCGAGCAAGAGAAAGGGACATCCAGCATCCTACAGCAGACATGGGTGCTCAAAGGGACCATCAGCGCACTGCTGCAGAACTCAGTATTTCCATTACTTCTTGAAGCTGCATATTCCCTTGTCAGTGTGCCCATGAAAGGATGCATAGGGAAGCCCTGGCTTCAGGATTGGGTAGCTGGATTTTTGTGGGTTTCTCACCCGCAAAAGCAAAGGTGGGCCTTTGCAGCTCTTTTTTTTTTATTCTGTAAAAGCTTCATCAAGCTGCTGGGAGGAGACAGGCAGGTCTGGATTAATGCAGTCACTCCCTTATTAAGAGATCTTCTTGTAGTCACAAGTTTTATGATTTTCTATGTCTGCTTCAGTTGAAAACCGATGAGGGGGAAAATGAGATCTGCAGCAGTGGACAACTCTGGTGGTTTCTCCTTTCCAACTAACGCCAGAAACCTTTTTCTGAAATTGGCTATCAGTGTCAAAGATAGGTTAGGACACTGGAAACAGTCAGAAGAAATCCACAGTAGTGCAAGTAGTTTGGAAAAGGAGAAAAGATAGGCGGTAGCTTTACCAGGGAACAGTCCTTTGCTTAGTCCTTGTCACCGTCCACATCAGTCACACGTGCAGCAGGCAGCAACTCTACTTTGTTGCACAAATACTTCAACAATCCATTAAAAACAATGACCAGGATAGCCCAGTGCTCAAGTTCAGGAAATGAGGCAAGGAGCACCTGCATCACCAGACAGAAGAATCATTGAACAGTGGAAGCGGTCAGACTAATTTAAGAGGAGGTTTTCCTGCCTCAGCCCCTGGGTTGGGAGCAGACACCTGCCAGGACATGATGCCCTGGGGATGCTGGAGCCTGGTGCTGATGAGAGGGTGCAGCACCCTGATGCCAGCTGCACAGTGACATGCTGTTGGGACTGCCATCCTGCAGGGGAAAAACCTCTGTTCAGAGCAACTCCGTAGCAAGCACAACCCGTACTTACTGCTGTGTTTCAGTTCATGCCCTTTCCCCCGCACCCAGCTGTGGGAACATGGCTGCAGCAGGGATGCTTTAGGGGATACAAAAAGCAAAGTTTCAACCATGAGCTTTTGAGTAGGAAGCATGCTGAAGAACTGTGTGAGCACAGGAGCTGGGAGAAGCAGCTTTTTTCTCAGAGATGTCTTTGGATTTCAGGGCCTGCATGACAGCAGTGCTCATGGTTTCAGGAAGGATGTGTGGGGCCTCCCTGCCTGCAGTGCGGCCTGCCTGCCTCCAGCAGGAACAAGTGCTAGCAGTGATTAAGTACCACCGACCAACGACTATGAAGACAACCCCTCAGAGGTAAATCAGCCTGGGGCCTGGGCTGTGGCTGGACACTCAAGCCTGCAGCTTGAGACCAGAAGTCTGGTGTGGCCACAAGCCCAAGCTTGCTGCCTTCAGTTTCTCACTTCTCAGGATTTTGCAAAAACAGAGGTTTAAGAACTCCATCTACAATTAGCAGAGAATCCTCAGGATCCTACTTTCCCCCCTTTTGTCAGCACTTCAGCTCATGCCAGGCACCACATCCTGCGTGGGCTGAGCAAGGACACTTGGGCAGGGTGGGCTGTGAGATGCCTGTGATGCTGTCACAGCCTGTGAAACAGGAAGACAAAAAGTGGCAAGGGAAAAAAAACCCAGTGCTTGAACAAAAAGCAAAAGATGCAATGTTCGTTCTTCACTCTTCCCTCAGTGCTGCCTTGCCCTTTGCGGAGGCTGAGAAGTGTGAACACATCCTGTTTATCTCAGCAGCACCACCACCGTGCTGGGTTCAGTGGCAGCGGTGCAGACACAGCTGGCGAGGCCATGGAAGCGCTGCCCATCTACCACGGGGGCATCACTCGAGAGACTGGGGAGAAGCTGCTGCTGGCGGCGGGTGCTGATGGCAGCTACCTGCTGCGGGACAGCGAGAGCATCCCGGGGGTCTACTGCCTCTGTGTGCTGTGAGTACGGGTGGCGGAGGGCTGGTAGGGCTGCTGCAGATCCCAACTTGGGAATCTGCATGGTGGGGGAGTCCCGTGCAGTGAGGCTGAGCGCACTCTGAGCACAGATGGGTGGGTGAGGGGCCATGGACAGCTCAGCTTTGTGCCTGCTGATTGCTGCTCCTCCAGCTCTTGCTGGAGAGGGCAGTGAAAGCATCGCCCCTGTGCGTTTTCACTTCAGGGTGCTCTTGGTCAGGGTGCATCCTATAATCCATCAGGCATGGATTAAACTACCTTTAAAGAATGAGGACTACTGATGGGTAACAGACTAATTGAAAACATTTCACATAAAGTGAATGGGGAAATATTCAAGGGGGTGACCTGCCAGAGAGGTATTAGTAGATATTGCCCTGGGAGAGCTGGAAAACGATGAAGTCACAGGACCTCATTTTAATGAGCATCTTAGTTTCCCTACTTTTGGTAAAGGCAGAGGAATGAGACATCCTTCGAGAGACTATTGTACAGCCAAGTACCAATGCACTGTCAGAGCAAAGATTTGCCCATGCAGATGGTTGTATCTCTCTTCAGTAGAAGAAAAGCAAGAGAAAACAGTGCTAGGACTGGAAAGAAAATAGCTAACAGTGAGCAAAGAGAGGGCAGAAAAAAGCAGCGGAGGAAGAATTGTTAGTCAGGTTTTCCCCAGAGGTCTTGAATACATTTCCAACAATACGCAATTAAGCTCCAAGTGAGCATTATTATTCTCCTGTTGCAGACCAGTAAATGGAGAAATGCAAGGAGGTAATAGGCAATCCACAAATATACCACCTCATAGCAGAACGTCTTCATGGCAGAAGATATATTCTTTCTTCTCTTCACGAAATCAGAAGATGAGCCAAGACAGGCACTTCTGCTAACAAACACAGCCCTTAACAGCTAGAAGAATGTGAAATAAGAAAATGGAATAGAAGTAGCAAGGGGTAAGGAGTGCTATGATTCCTGCAATGGCAACAGGCAATAAAAGCAGAATCTTTTTAAAATAGCCATCAGAGAAAGTGATGATATACCTCCTTAACACTCAGAAGTCAGTCAGTGCAGATGGAACACCAAGGCGTTAGAGAAAGGGTCAAGCAGAACATTACAATGCTGCATAAAATAGGGAATTTTTTTTATTAGTCTAAATCAGGCTGTAAGTACATAACGTGGTCTTCTACCTACATGCAATCAGTTGGGATTTTTTGCCACGTTAATGACACATCTTCAAGAAGAAATTTCGTGAATTAAATATATAAAATAAAATATATAAAACGAGATATATAAAACAAAAATAGGAAGAACAGAAAGGATTGCTAGCTATAAAGCTCTGCAAGCTTTGGGGAAAGAGCAACAAGACCTACCTAACTGTATCTGGAAATTATGGGCCTCTCAAGTCTTCTTATCATGTCACCTTCAAACACATATATGCTATGCAAAGGGAAAAAAGAAAAAAAATTGCTGATGAATTTTATGCAGGTTTCTTGTAGAATAGAAATCATGAACATTTTTTCTTTTATTATAATCCTCAACGTATGAGGGAAATTTCCAATAGCATCTTGGATAAATTGTGAGAAAAAACTAAATGAAAAAATGTGGTGAAAATGACCATACAAAGATGGTAAGGTGGCTGAAAAGTGGTAGAGTTAAAGCTTGGATCTAATGCTTCCTAATATTTTAGCTCAGATAAACAACATATTACACAATAACTTGGAGGACAGTTATCATAAAGGCATCAAGGAGTAGCCTCTCACTGGAGGTAGCAGTGACAGGTTAGACAAATGTGTGCCATAAACTACAGAAGCGCCTTAATGGGCAAATTTACTAAAGCTAAAGGTAAAATGTCTCTTCAGAAGAGAGAAACTAGAGAAGAAGGCAGGGAAACCATTAGAGGTGTAGATATATATTCAACAGATGATGCCAAGATGATGCCTGGCTTTGCAAAAATAAACCCATCAGTCCAAACCCTCTACATTCAGGTCCAAACAGCACGCACAGAGATGGAACAGGTGATGAGAGTGTATGTGTACAAGAGCTTGGTAAAATCCAAGGAGGAATCACGCGGCTCCCGTGTTCACAGTTTATCAAAAGGAAAACAAGAGTCAGGAAAGTGGCTGCCCTGCCCACCCTGATGCTGGTGAGTCCTGCAATTGCCTCCGCCTTTCTGTGGCTCAAGCAATGCCTCCTTTCTTGGAGAGACATTGTAAGTTGATGGTGGCACCCTGCTCTCTGCACTCCCCAAAAGCCTCAACGTAGTTTGGCAGTCTTTGAGCACGCATAATAAGGGCAGTGGCGTTCACAGCCAGGTTCATTCACCTTTTGCTTTTTCAATTAAAAAGTGGAGCCCTGACCTTTAAAAGGGAGAAGAGTCAAAGATTCACGAATCCCTTGCGCCTGACACTTGATTTTACAGGGCAATCATAAAAGAGACAGGTGGTAGCATAAAACCTGACCTGTAGAGATGGGTAGCTGTGTCAGGCATGCCCCTGTTGTCAGAGCATTTGTCTAGAAAACTCTGCTTTTTCTCTGTTTCTCCTGATGTATTCTCTGTCTCCCTGGAGTGCTGCTTTCTGCCAGCCCAAGTCACAACGTACACGCAGCATGCCTGCCAGTCTGCAAAGGAGGAGCAGATTTTGGTGTGGCTGTGGCAAAGCACAAAGAACCCACTTTCAGAAATATTTTATGACCACAGTTATACTTTGCATGGAGGGGTAGAGGGGTAGAAGGGTTTTGCTTTGGACCAGGGTCACCTGGGGCTCCCGCAAACAAAAATGCTGCCTGCAGTCTTTGGCGAGGTTTTCTGTTTCAGATGATCTTCATGGTACCTCATGATCTTTGTGGTACCAATGCCATCATTACATTGATAACATATACTTTAAGGCCGTCCTTTGTTCCTATTTGACAGTGACAACAGAGGAACACACTCATTGCCTGGAAATTTGTTAGGGAAGAAGGAGGGAGAAGACTTTTACTGCTCCTGAAAACTGGAATAGAAGAAATATATATGCTTTAAAAAAATGTACACGTTTTCTCTGTAAATGTGTGCTATGTGCAGCACTCTGAGGTGTTGCTGTCAATGCCTGGCTGTTCCAGAGAGCTTTCTTTACTGATACGGCTTCCTCGCCGCTCGATATTCCATCTGACGTTTTTAGCACTGTCAGAAATCCTCCGTGCACATTGCTCCTAATGAAGTCGATGGGGGACACAGGACTCAATAAGGGAGGCCAGCTTGGGATGAAGCCTCTTCAACGGCGCATAAAAACGCATGGAGTGAACTCCTGAGAGTGCCAAAAGCACCGCTTTCCTTTACAGCTATATGACAGCATGTGCAGAAACAAGCAGTTCGTGCCTGAAATGGCACAGAGAAAGCAGTTTGTAGTTTGGGCCTTAACATTCATATACTTGGCGTGTTAGTAGCTGTTTCAGACCTTCAAATATTTCTTGGTGAATGTTCAGCTAAACATGATGTACTTGTCAAATCCTATGTTCAGATCATTTGTTTGGAATCAGCCCTTCATGTGCTGTGATGCATTCAATTTGCAGACAATAATCAAAAGCCAGAATAGAATATTGTTTAGAGGACTTGAAGCAGCAGCAATGGCACTGAGGATAGGCTGTGATATCTGTGCTATCAGACTTTTACACACGCAGTTATTTCTGTCACCGTTACCACAGTGCAATGTGTGGAAACTTCCTGATGAAGCAGATCTATCAGGTGTGCAGTGTGAAGGTGTGAGGCGGGATCACGAGTCATTTCAGCTCAGCATTTCCTTTGTTTCCCATGTTTGACAGAAGTTACAGAATAATTGCATTCATTATAACGCTGCACATAATAAGCATCGTCCTTTGGAACAAAAGCTTCTCTCTGTGGGGGAGCTCCTCAACTCAAAGTTGATGTTGTACATATCATGCTCTATTTTCAGCTTTGAAAAAATCTTTTGCAGCAGAGCAGAGGTATTTCAGCTCCCTGCTGAATCTTTGCTGAGGAATAACTTGTCCCATGGCCTTCAGCTATTCCAGTGCATTTTCCTGGAAAGATTTTAGGTCAGCAGCCTGAATGATGGCTAGTCACCGTGCTAGGCAGGCTGCACACAACAGAATGAGTGCAGTTGGTAGATAACAAAATCTAGATCAGCTCTACTCGATTTTCCAGACCTGAGCTTTGAAGATTTAGTTCAAGCAGTGATTTCAGCTCCAGGGATTTTATGGTCAGAACTGTGCCTCCCTGCTCGGAGAGAAATGGGAAATCTAATTACGAGCTACAATGCATCACTCCCAAGCAGTCCTACAAACGTTTCAAAGGTATACGAAGCTATGAGATTTTACCTTTGTGATGTGCTGTTCTGTAGGACATCATCATTCACAAAGCTTTGCTACTGCCCCACTGGAGAATAAGTTCCTGCCTTTTCTTGTCTCAGATTGAAATCAATTCTTATTCTATTTCCAAATGTCAATAAATTCTCATTTGAGGCATTCCTTTCGGCTCTGCTATCCTGTAGCAGACCACCACAATCACACCTGCACGTTGTCCCTGCAGGTGAACCAGCTCTTCTGCTGGTCATCAGCAGTGCTCAAATGGCGATGCTGACCATCTTTCACAGCAGATTGCTTGCATATAGACTCACCGGCATTTCAGAAGCTTTGACATTCCTTTTTTCAGGCTTTTGCTCATTTTAGAAAAGAAAATCGTGAGAATGCCTTTGCTTATAATGCTGCAGTGTTATGGTAAATCTACACATTACAGATTTGGTAGCACGAGTAGGGAATCAGTGACAGAAGTGTAAACTCAGGTGGGCGTGTATGGAGTGCTACTGTGAGCTTGGTTGAACTTTTCAGACCATGTAAACACTGATTTAAACTATTCTGTGCACTCTTGCTGACAGAGAACTTGTATCTTGCATATCATCTCAATGCAAACGCTATTTCTTCAGCTTGGGTTAGCTGATGGGTGGTAATTGCTAAGCTGCTGTACCTTGATTGTGTGCCTGAAACCTAAACAAGGCAGGAACCAGGCAAGCTGCTTGTCAGCCAGAAAATACACATTCCAAGACAGAATGAGGAGATATAAGCTTTAGCAGAATTTTCTCCTACATTAACTAACAAGACTCTTTGGCCTTTCCATGCTTAATAAACCAAGTAGCAATATAACAATTAAAAGAGGAAAAAGAAAGCTGTTTAAGAGGGTGTCTGGATCTGCCTATCTCTTGGCAGCTGTCCCTACAACAGCAGCAGGGATGAGGAGTGGGGGTCCCTCACGAGCACAGGTGGGCCTGCAGCCCCCAGACATGGCCACAGGGCAGCTGAGTCCCTCTTGGAGTTCAGTGCTCTGGCAGTGGTCTCCCACAGCAGCATCCACTACCACCACCATGGGCCCACTGGGGTCACCCTCTGGGGTGCTGCCTGGGGCTGGTGCCCAAGCAGATGTGTGGGAGCCATCAGGCTCCTCTGGATGAGGTGGAAGAAGCTGTCACCAGACCCACTCAGTCTCTTGCATACTGTGTGTCCTCCAAGCCCTGCTCTGCATACAGAAGTAGTGATTCCCCCATGGGCTCTCTTGTACTCATCTCCATAGTGTTGTGTGTGGTTTAACACTACCTCAGTTTGTGAGATGAAGAGCTTGCTAACTCTGTTTCACACTTGAGAAACTGTGACACAGGATGCTCAGGGCTGCAGCACCTTTTGGCTTTGGCTTTCCAAGGAGAGTGGGACAGGAAAGCTCTTTGAGAATACTCAGCATTACTATCCTGTACAACCTGCTGACTGCTTGAATTGCTGCAGGCTGTTTCATTGTTTTTTTTCCATTGCTTCCTAGCTGTTCACTTTCTCTGGATGATTTTTTCAGCCCTCCCCACCTCCAGCTCTTTGTAAGGCTCTCAGCTGAAGCCCTCAGGCTTCATTTCCCTGTTCCCCTTCCTGGCTCGGCCCAGCTCTAGCCCAGCACTTTGATTCTCACTGCTGTGCCATTGCCCAGCTTATGAAGCAGCCTCCCTTTTTCTCTCGTGGCATTTCTTGACATTTCCCATACTTCAAAAAAGATTGAGACAAACACCCAAGAAAAAAATTTCAGCCTGAAGTGCAGAGATGTGGTGAACATACAAGAAACCAAGCATGGTCAATGTGCAGTGCTGCGGGCCACTGCTTGACAGCTGCAGCTCGTTCCTAAGCAATATCATAAAGAGAAATTCTCAAGGAAGATCAGGATGCAAGTACACCAGGTGAGAGGAGTTGATTAGTACATTGCAAAGACATCCAAATAAAAGTTTGTGAGGAGGAAGAAATTGATGTCATTTGTTGCTGACCCGGCTTTCCCTCATCTCTCCATCTTTCTCCCTTTATATTTGCTCCATTTTGGACCCAGAAATGAATACAAATTAGTTTAATAAAATTTCCCAACTGAGACACAAAACATTTGGAAATGATTTTAAAATACACCATGCAGCTGAAATGTCATGGTTAATTTTAAGCTGCAGCATGCAGCTGATATCCTCCGGCTATTTCAGCAGTGCAGAAGATTGTAATTATTCACCTGCTAGAGCAAATGAAGCTTTAACAAGCCTGATCGCAGTTGAAAAGGAGGAGTGGAGAGGATGGGGAGACAGATGCTGTCTCGGTATGTCATCTGTGAATGATGCCTTTGTAGCTCTTTGGGAGGAATTAGCCAGCTATAAAGAAAAAAGCTATAATACAAAATGGACCGTTCTCTGTAACAGCAACTTTTTCAGATTTCCCTTTGACAAAGTTTTCCCAGTTAACTTACTGCAGGATAGTCGTGACAGTACAGTTCCCAGCTGGTATAACGCATCTATTTTTATGGGGAATTTAAAAAAAAAAAGTGAAATGAGATTAAAAAAATATTATCAGTGGTGACCAAACTACTGTTTCTCAAGTGCTACCTAGTATTGTCTTTACAGCAATGGATGTATTCTACTTTTGATTTTTGCCTTTGATCAAGAGTCTGTGGGGCCCCTGTTCATGTTGCTGTTGATTCAGGATTGCTCCCATCTCTGGGAGCTTCCTAGGTGTGAATGAGGAGCTTTGTGACTGTGAGCAGGGCTGGGACCAGTCCTTGAGCCAGGAGAAGGGGCAGGGAGCCTTGTGCTGGGTCTGTCCCAGGTGCAAAGAAATGTTCCTCTCCCAAGAAGTTCTGGGAAGGCAGTTTCACTGTGAGTGCTCTCCCAAGTCCTTCTCTCAGTGACGTGACCATCTCCTGATGATTCTCTCCAGCATGTAGATGAGATCAGGGCCCTGAGCACAGGTTTGGGTGGGTCTGGTATGCCTCAAGGTGTGCCAGTATGAGAGGCCCCAGATGACAGTGCTGTGCCTGTGCTGTCCTGTCTCTGCTATTTGCATGTAGTTTACATGGCCACGCTATATAAAGGACCAATGTGTCACACTGGGAGCTTTTTTATCTGCCATAAATCAAGAAAAATACAGACAACTGAGCTGTCCCTTAATGGTGGCTGGGGATTTTCTCATCTCCTTGTACTAATGCTCCAGTAAATGTATTTTTCCTCTTGCTTTTGCCTGATGTTTTGTAATCTGCAGTTTTAGAGGCAACATTCTGCTCAACCACAAGTTTAATTTTTCTGTTTAATTTTTAAGAGAAACAGCTTGATCTTCCTTCATCCCACACTGATCTCAGTAAATATTAGGTACTTTGAATCACAGAAACCTTTCTCACCGAGGCAGTGCCCATGTAGCACTGAAAAGAGCTTGACACGTCAAAATGATGTCGCTTGCTTGCTTGTGCATGGAAGTTAGAAAGCACTTTGAAGTGGCAATGAAGTAAGTTCCTGCTACTTAACAGAAAGTTTTGATAAGATCATATTTGTTAGCAGAATACTTACCAGAAGAGCTGTAATCCACTGTTCTGTGGAAACAAAGATCCTGATGGAGAGCAGCTGGTCTCTCCTTAACAAATCCGTCCTCACTCCTTGCACGTTTCCTTGGAAGGAGCTGGGTGGTGGGTGCTGGGCTTGGGCCTTCGACCCCCTGCTGGGTGCCTTTCTTTCCTGATGTCTTCAGAGCCAACAGCAGGTGATAACACTGTGTTTCTCAACTTAAGCACCAGGAACCCCTTCATGCCTTGCTGTCTCTCCTCACCTGAGAAAAATGTAGATTTGCCAGATGATTTGAAGAGCTCCCACTTGTGATAGGAATGTCAGACTCTCCCCACGCTCGGGGCAGGGATCAGCACTCCACAGTCCCAAATTCTTGTTGCTTTTTCTGTGTCTCATTATCTGAACTACCCTTTATATTTTCTCTAGGCTTGAGTGAGTGATTTTATAGCTGAAATTCTTTTTATACGAGATAGATGTCTGTAGCATACCCCACCCTGTTTTGGTCCTTGACATTACTTAAGCTGACCTCTATTTACCAGTGTCTTACTAAACCCACCTAGCAGAGTGCTAGGAGCCACCAGACATTTCAGAGCAGCACCCCAGTCTTTAAGTCATGCAATTGCTTAGGAAAAGAAAGAGCCACGTCTGGAAAAATCAGACTCTAAAGAAACTGAAGCAGCTGGAATGCTTCAGAAGAACAAAGAACAGGCACTGGTAACATGCACAGAGTGTTATCAAAAGCAGGAGGCAAGAAAGAAAGTCTAGATTTTTACTAACTGATCCTATTAGAGGCAAAAAAATAATTGTGGAGATGGTTAGATGCCTTCAAAGAGAGAGGACAAAACATCAAGATGCCCCTGGTGTTCCCCAGAGCACTGTGGGCTGTAAAGTCCTGACTTCAGTAACCATAAACTGACTGGCAATCTATGTGCACAGATGCAGGGAAGCCCCTTGTGATTTCCAGGAGTAAGACTGGAGTGAGCATCGTGACATACTGAAGACATAGGCACAGCTTGTGGAGGTTTTAATAAAGGACATAATAGTGCAAGATAGTCTAAGGGCACTGATGGCACTGAATTCCCTCAATGTGAACATGTACAGTGGCTCATAAAGACGTGCTTCTGAAGAACCAGGCTTGAGCCGTGGCATCAAGCAGCAGTGGCTGGGGTTCCATGGGACAGACAGAGCAGCAATGCTCTCCTTCCATGGCCTTCCTTCCTGCTGCAGGCACAGCAGGCTTTGCACACCTCGGGCTCCTTTGGGCCCATCCGCAGCCCTGATGGCTGCAGCAGTGGAGGTTGTGGTGGGATGGCGGGGCTGTATTCTGCTCCTGGTGTCCCACTGTGGTGCTGGGAGCTTGGTCCCCTCATTCCTGGCAGGAGGCAACAGTTTTGTGTCTCTGGGAGGTGAGGAGTGGTGAGGAGAGCTCACAAATCATGTCAGGGATTTTTGCCCCAACTTCAAAGGGTTACAGCAATGTGACAACTGCTAACAGCTTCCTGTGCAGGTAAATTATATCTGAGCCTGCTTTGCAGAGGTTGCTCTAATGACTTGCTAACAAGGATTCATCCAGGAGCCATGACATGGAGCGTAAGTAATTGCAATCATACGGTGCCTGTGTCATTGACGCTTTCTGCTATTCTGTAATAACTACTATAATACTGTGTATAATTGGAAAGAAATGTAGTGTATTTTTGCTTTCTGAAGAACTGATGCTGATAGAGTGAATGGCCTCTAAAATCCTTCTGGGTATTCATGTATATCTCTGTAGTGTAATATATGGTCTTCTTATCTGACACTGCCTAAATTAATGTTGAACCAGTGGAACTACTGTGAGTTCTCTCTGCTTCTGAGTTAGATTTCTGGATATTTACCATGTAAATCATTCGCTGCATTGGGCTCTCAAGAGAAGCAGGACAGACTCTGAACATCAGAACACCTTGTGCTGTTAGTGGATGGCTCCTTCTTCTCGAGGGACTCAAATTAGATTTAAAAAGAAGAAAGATTTCATACTCTTTCACATTCAGTGTTTGAGAATTAAGAATGTACTCACGAAGCAAAAGGTAATTTATCTGGATTTTGTGGTTCTAGCTTTCCAAACAAATTGCAGTCACGTTAATTTCTTCTGGGAACATCTGCATTTAAATAAATCATAAAACAGGAGGTTTATATGCCAATATTTCACTTTTTATTTATACTTTTTTCCCCCCCAGGGAAAATATTCTTGGTGTTTGTCAGTAAAAGAAGGTCAAGAAAAGTTAAAAATAAAAGTGCTGAAGCAGGAATCAAAGCATTGTCACTTAACCTGGAATAACAGAACATTGCCAGACCAGATCTAAGTCAGACCAGTCCCTCATCCAAAAAAACCCCGTATGTTAAAGACTGCCTCTGATCTGAGTTCCAGTTTTCTATTGACCTTGAATGTTTATGGGTGGATTTATTGTTAAGGAGGGGTTAGCAGATGAGCCGACACCCCTGTAATGGAGTGAAACCTGGCAGTAGAAATGAGGAATAAATAGCTGTTGGCTTTTTTTCCCTTCACAGGCACCAGGGTTACGTTTATACCTACAGGGTATCCAAGACAGAATCTGGGTCCTGGAGTGCTGAGGTACGTGCTTCTCTTTTCTGAAAACTTCGGTATCCTGTTTGGTGTTGGTATTGATTTAATGAAATGTATTCAAATTATTCATGCTTCTGCAAAGTCTGATTTTCACTGAAGGTAATCGATGTTGAGTGAACCCATCACAAAGATGTCTTGGTGCCACTTCTGACAATCTTGAACTCATAAATTAATTCCCTGTTACATTTCAGCTGTTGCATAATGCATTAGTGCATTACTTTGCATCATTTTCAATGGCAAAAAAATATTATGTTTTTATAATTTGACAAGCACAATCAGTATTCAATTCCTTTCTATCTCACATGCCATTAACACTAGAATATTTAAGGAAATACTTTTCAGTGCACAGTGTTTTAAACTCAGTTTCTCTTCAGAAACTTGTTACAAAGTGTATTTTCACTTGGTTGATAAGAAACCAGTAATTCAGGCATAGCGTAACACTATTTGCAATACAGATGACAATTTAGATTGATGGAATCTAAATGATAACCTCAGTTTCTTTTATGAAGATCTTGTTCTTTGGATGTAATCTCCATATTGCTTTATAATTGTATTTCTGTTTGCACATTAAGCCTGATTTACAGACACTAAATAATTGCTAGGCAGGCATAATTTCTTGGTTACTGTGCTAGCAGAAGTGGTTGCAATGCTCTGGAAGACAGGAGTGAGTCGTGGTGCTACTTGGAATCAGGTCAAGAGATAAAGCATGCACATTGCTGCAGCTCAGTAATTATCTGCCTCAGCCCTGAGAGCAGTGCTGAGGAAGAACTCACAACTTACTGCACAAGGGACATCTTGAGGATTTGTGCTGCCTGGCGAGTGGGTCTGGAGCAGTGCTGGAACCCGTGGGGCATCTACCTGTCAAGGGAGCTTCAAGGGAGGCCGCAGCATGCTTTGGCCCTGATAACAGCAGTATCTGCAGTGAAACCTCTGTAGAGGAAGTGCTAGTTATGACACTAACTATTCCTTTATGCAACAGTAAACCTTAGTGCAAGCAGTGTCAAGACCATGCTGGACTCTACTGCTAAGAACAGGAGTCTCTGTTTTGCCCTCTTTCTTGTCCCCATGGGATGTGCCTTCAAAGCTGATGCTGGAGATTTCCCGTCTCTGCTTTCTGCTCTGGGATGTGGTGTGTGAGCAACCCCAGATCACATCCATCCTTCAGGAATAATGCAGGGAAATGAAAACAGTGCCAGTCAAATCCCTCTTATTGGAAACCTCTGGCATATAGCAGTGGAGGCGGGATTTAGTGCAGCATTTGCAAAGATGCTAACATAAAAAGATTGAAAAAATCCCATTTTTTATCAACTAGGTAATGTCTGACTGCTTCCTTTGCACCAGAAGATGGGTGGGAATACTCAGTGAACACATTGAAAAGCAGTGAAGGCTTAAAGGCTTGCAATTGGGCAGTATCTGTGCCTGAGATTAATGGTGTGAGGTGAATGGTCAGTGCCAGGCAGTTCTCACAGTCATCTTACTGGTGTTTCCCAGGGGGACTGCAGACTGCCTTGACTTGGGATCATAAATAGCAAAAGACCACTTGAGAATGTGCTCAGCAAGAACCACGGGCTCTGAGTTTCATTTGCTGAGGCAGTGTTGGAATCATACTTGGATGGGAGGAGAGCAGGAATGGCTCATAGCTTGTTGTCAGCTGGCACCTGGAGGGGCTGAGGGAAGGGCTGGCTCCATCCCAACGCATGGCTGCTTTTCTGAGGACAAGAGCTCATCACCAGGGCACTGACTGCCTCGCCTCCCCTCACCTCTCACCTTTGGGTTCACAGACGGCACCCGGGGTTCACCGGCGGCTCTTCCGGAAAATGCACAACCTCATTTCAGCCTTCCAGAAACCCGACCAGGGCATTGTTACACCCCTGAAGCATCCGGTCATCAACCATGCGAAAGCCAGGTGTTCTCCAGGTACCCATGGGGTGCAGGCAGCCTCAGCTGTGAGGGGCAGGGCCCTCCATGGGGGTGGTGATCTTGAGCCTGAATGAGCCAAAAATATGACCCATTAGGGACTTCAACCTGATGAGAAAATCCATTTAAATACGTATATTCCTGAGTAATACATCAGAGGTAGATACTTGCCTTCCCCGCTGCTGTGGCTCTGGTAGGGGTGGGTCATCTGATCTGTTCTTTTTCATCCTTCTGTAATTCTGTGATTATTTTTCTCTAGGTAGAAATGACGGTCGTGACTGCCTGCAGCCATCATGAAGACGTTTCCCCGTGGAATAACCCCAGCTCCCAGTAGTGCCTCCGGTCCTGCTCTAGAACAGCACAAGCTATGATAGTTAGTACAACTCTGTGAGTTTTCTTGTAACATTTGCTGAAATGTGTTTCATAGTATTTCTAGCTCAAAGTTTAGAAGTTTTAGGTTTCAGAATGTTTTTTTTTAAATTTTAGTTTTATTTTTTTTGGTAAGAGCTAAGAGAAAAGCATCAACAACTAAATGGTGTCATATCTTTTTTTTTTCTTTTTTGCAGTCCTAAGTGCAAAATATTTTCTAATCTCAAGACTAGTCACTCTATTTTACATAAACTGACTTTCAACTCTTCTATGCTTTCTTCTGATAGGCATTTATGGGCAATACCCCTTTTGTAGGCTTAGGAAAATTGCTTATATCGAGTGTCCTTTCCTTGAACTCAGACTTGGTGTCTGTGTGACTGTCGTACAGTTCCAAAAGGTATTCCAGACATGGCCTCAGGAGAATTCCCACTAGCTGATTTCCCATCATATCAGGCTCTCTGCAATCCAACAGAACCACTCAGTGCTGTCTCCACGTACAAAATTTATAATTTGCGCAAAGAATTGAAAGCTCAAGTAACGTTCTGAGTAAATGAGAACAATCACTAGTGGAGAACCTCATACTTTTTATTTTTCCAATATTTTCTCTACTTGAAAAAATCCCCACCACGTGTAAATAAATAAATAAATAAATAAATATGTATATATGTTTATGTATTTACATAATATTTACTTTTATTTCATTGTCATATGTTTTAGTAAGTTGCTGCTGGGCTCCTGTAGGAGAGGCTTACATCTGGAGGACTTGTTGCCTTGCAGGGTTAGCACTGTCTCCAGTGCTGGAGCACTTGGCTGCTTAACTTGGTGAGCTGCCCAGGTTGGCCGGCAGTGGGGAACACTTCCCTACAGACTCGATGTGCTGGAGCCCTCTTGGTTTGTGTTGTGTTACTTTTCACCAGCAGATATGGGCCTATCACAAAAGCACTCCCTTCAAAGGACACAGCTAATGTTGATTGCAATTGGGTGAGCATGGCCAGCAGGGCGAGGGAGGTGATCCTCCCCCTCTGCTCTGCCGTGGTGAGGCCACATCTGGAATGCCGTGTCCAGCTCTCCTCGGTTCTAAAAAGACAGCATCTCCTAGAAGGAGTCCAGCAGAGGGCCTGAAAGGTAGTGAAGGGCCGGAAGCATCTCTCGTATGAGGAAAAGTTGAGAGATCTGGGGCTGTTCAGCCTGGGGAAAAGACAACTGAGGGGGGTCTTATTAATGTTTGCAAATATGTAAAGGGAGGTGGGAGGCAAATGGATGAAGACAGGCTCTTCTTGATGATGTGTAGCAACAGGACAAGGAGTAATGGCCTAGAACTTGAACATGGGAAGAAACATGCGGAAGAACTTCTTTATGGCAAGGGTGACAGAACACTGGAACTGGTAGCCCAGAGAGGTGGAGGACTCTCCTTCTATGGAGGAGGTTGTATTGCTTAAATGTCTAATGCTTGAATGTTTCATGCCTGTACTTCCAACTTCTTCAGCACAGCTCGGAAAGCTGGAAATTTCTGAGAAGATATAGAGAGCTTTTCCAAAACCACCAGGCTGCAGGCTTGGGAGATCAGGACAGATCAAATCCCACCAGAAGGGGGCAAGCTGTGAACTAGGGGTATGGGGAAAGGCAGGGCTGCAGCCATGTTTGTAGCATCAGGCTACACTGGGGGGCATCACCCAACCATTCTACCAAGCAGGCAGACAGACTTTCGTAATCCATTTAGCTGTTTTGTCCCAGATTCTGGCTTGTTGTCGCTTCACTGAAAAGGAAACAGTGAAGAGTTAAAAGGGCAGCAAGAACAGGCACTCAGCAAGGTTCAGCCACTTGAAGCAGCATTTTAGTTTGGATTTGATAAGGCTGCAAGTTTTATCTTTTATTTTATTCCTATAAGTGGCCATGTGTGTACGAACGAGAATGAGAGAGAGAGAGAGAGAGAGAAAGAGCAGCAATAAAACATTCATCATGAAGCACAAAATGCTCCTTGTAAACCCTCAATGAGAGTAAATGCAATAAATAAACAGCTGTGTGATAACAGGAAGCGGTGGACAATGCTGTTGCAAATTTGTGACGATTGCTGTTCATTACTCAATGTCTGTCTAAATTAAGGCCACATTTCATATGTAGTGAAATGTCCTGCTTCCCCTCCCCTCCACTTTGCATCATATTTTACTCTCTGTATGTTTTGCTCCATGTCTCCCTGCTACTTATGCTGATTGGTTGAAGCAAGGGTCTTATCTTCATACAGTGCCATACAGTGAAAGATTCAGCATGATTTACTCTTTAATAAAATATTTAAAAGCTGTTTTTTTTTTTTTTTTTTTTAAATATTGTTAGACAATTCAGCAAATGTCAGCAGGAGAGGCACAGTGCTGAACGCTACCAGCTCAAAGCACAACATTCCGCACCAGCTGATTCTGGGGCTGTGCTGATTGAACCCCTTCACTCCTTCTCTGTGCCTTAAAGGTTTCCTGCTGCATGTCTGTGGCGGATGCTCTGTGGCTGTTCCAGGTTTTTGCTCCTGCAAACCTTCCTTTCCAGGTGCAAGCAGTCGCAGAGTGCTTACTGGGGGAGCTCCTTTGCTTCTTGGAGTGCTGTGCCTGAATCCTGGTTTAGGCTGGCTTTCTCAGGACAGAGGAACAGGGTGTGCTGAGAAGTGGTTCCTGTAAATGACAGAACCATGGTGATAAGCATGGTGGTAAGCAATGTGCCTGAGGGCTGTTCCCTATAGAAATGTCCTGTTGACTTCGAGTGCCGAGTGGTGCAAATCCTGTGGTGCAGTGAGATGAGGATAGCTGCTTTGACTATGGGTGACTCCAGAAGAGCAATGTTATTTTTAAAAATAGATAAAATAGGCCAGAAGTTCGCATTTTAGAGCTAAAGCTGAGAACACTATGTGAGTGATTAAGATAGAGTCTTGGTTGTGTTGTTTCTTTTGGGTTCCCTCTGGAATCTGGAATTGCTATACTCTAGAACACCTCTTGTTTGAAGACAGGTAGAAGAAGCTGGGGTTGCTCAGTCTGGAGAAGGCTCAAGGGAGACTTCCTTGCAGACTTCCAGTGCTTAAAGGGAGCTTATAAACAGGAGGGAGGATGACTTTCTATGTGATGGTGATTATACAAAGGGGAATGGTTTTAAACTAAAAGATGGGAGATTTAGATCAGAAATAAGGAGGAAATTTTCCAGCCAAGAGTGATGAGTCCCTGACATGGCTGCCGAGAGAGCTGTGGATGCCCCATTCCTGGAGGTGCCCAAGGCCAGACTGGATGGGGTCCTGGGCAGCCCGATTTGAAGGGATGTGTCCCTGCCCACAGCATGGGACAGAACTGGATTATCTGTAAGGTCTGTTCCAACCCAAGCCAGTCTGTTATTCGGTGCTTTTACAATGCTATGATTAAACAAGCTGCAGACAGTCAGAGAAGCTCACACTATCCATCACAAAAGGAGCTGGTATTTGGTTATAGGAACAGTAACATGGCAAGTACACAGATTTCATGCATTTACTCTGCTAGGAAGAGCTACAGATCCTTTTAGAGAGCAGCGTGGGCAGGGCTTCATCAAGAAACATCTGTGTCCCCTTGTTCCTTTCTACAGCCCCTCTGGGCTCAGCAGCACTGACTGCTCCGTCCCCACCTGCCCTGGAGCTCCTTCTCCTCCTACTTCCCATTTGCAGCCCTGTCTCTGGCTGCTGCTTTGGTGGATGCACCAAAGGAGTCTGTGTCCTGCCCCCCCCCATGCAGTCTCCTGCCCAGCGCAGGAGATGCTGCTGCTGGTCCCAAACAGTGCTGCTTTTACCTCAGCCAGACCCTTCCCTGCTCCCTGGCTGGGCTGTGACAGGCCTTCTGCAGCAATACATCAATATCCCAGGCCATTTAAAAATTCCTTTCTTACTACAGCATCCCTTTGGCCTTGCTGCCTCCTCATCCACCCAACACAATCCTTGTGCTGGGTCAGCACCCAGCCCAAGCTGCTCCCATCAGCTTTCTACCATGTACCCCTTTCTTCAGCTTTAAATGCTCCTTCTGCTCCCCCCCTTCACTCTCTCCTCCTCTCTGCTGCATGTGCTGTTTTTTTTAAATTTTTTTCTTGCACAGACTCAGGCAGTAGTTTATCAGCATCTGTTTGAAGCAGGCTGGGAAATCAGATCTACTGAACGAGCAGATGCTTCATCCATGCTACTCGTCCCTTAGCACCACTATCTTCACCCACTCAGTTCTGGGAGTGCAAAGGCACAGAACAACACGCCTTTTCACTCTCACACTTGCTCTGATAAGAATCCGTGCACAGAAACAAGCTGTGGACCAGCATGTAGTGCCACAGGAGTTGTACACATGAGCCCTGAATCAGAAGTATAATTCAACACTGCCAGCAAACCCACTGCGACATTCACACTGAGAAGTACTGTTTGAGGACCTCAATTTGATGTACGGAAGCACTTCTTCGTGACACAACCAGTAAAATCCCTAAGGTGTGGTTTAAAATAAGACAACGTCACATGCTGTCAGTTTGCACCTTTATTTTTTAAAAATGAAATAGTCAAAGTACTTTCTTTTTCAAATATCGACACATAATATATTAACTTTTAATATTTACAGCGTGTTGCTGGGATGTTCTTGTAGAAAATGCATGCTTCTGGTCTGAAACCCAGAGCAAAATGCATCAGACCATGTAACTGCAGCCATGTAACATAACGTGTACAGTATCCAGTCACTATTCAGCACAGGAGTTAGAGCAGGAATAAAAAATTGGGATCTATTGTTTCCTAGCAACAAGGCTGAGGCCGTTATAACACAATTTCTGTAAGATCAGAACCTCTAACTGGTGTCGGACAGAAACCAAGATCTTGGCATACATTGTAAACATTTTACTGTTCATGAGAAAGCGAAAAAGGAACGTTACTTTGACATATATCGTATGCTATGCTTCTCTTCTCTTTTATCGACACTTCTGCCCGAAGAGTATGAAGACTTAATGTGTTATCATGGTTCATACAAGTAAAATACTGTCAAGGACACAATCTGATATACTAACATTTATTAAAAGGCTAAAGTCCACCACGAGATCTAAGGAAAAACTGGGAGCTGCCGAACGCGTTTCCTTAGACAAGGAATGGCTGGTGGCCAACGTCTGGGCGCGTGCCCGATGCCAGCGCCCCGCTCCTGCTGAGCCGTGGTTCTCCTCACAGCCGGGACGCTTGTGACCTGGTGATGGTTTGTGTCAAGGACAGCTTGAGTAACAGTCAGTGTTTGTCGGGAAACCCTCGCGGCCGGCGGTGTCAGCTGTGCTCCCCGCAGCAACCAGCACCTAGGCAGGACCCTGCCTTCGTTCAGCTCCAAGCGCAGCCCCTCTGCCGCCTCTTTCACCCCGAGCTCTGTGCCTTCCCGCAGCACCGAGCAGCGCCCCGACAGACGGACGGACAGCCGTGAGGACGCCGGCAGGCAGCGCCCAGAGCAGCGCCCGCTGCGGCAGGGAGAGGCTGTGCCTGGTGGGTGCAGCTGGGAGGGCACTGCGGAGCTCGGCCTGAACAGCTGGCACATGAGCACCGAGTCGCACATCGACCAGTTCATATATAGGTATTTGGCTATGTTCTACATATAGAGCTATATATATATTTATACCTTTGAAATGTTGTAGGCTGGCTAAATAAATAGGAACGCAAAGGAAACGTTACTTGTACACACTATTGATTTGGCTGTCATAAAAAATACACAGCACGTGTCTCTCATGGTAGGTACTTGGCTACAGGATAGTGTGCAATAGTGGGTCTTATTTTTTGCTTTATTTTGTTATTTTATAATTTTATTTTATTTTTTCCTTTTGCAGAACCTTGTTTGCAGTGCAGAACGCTAGCATCAAATTATCTGATTTAAAGAACAATACACATTTCCATGCACTTATTTTTCCTTTGTTTACTTTTACTCATTTGGGTCTCTAGGTGATAGTGCAAAATTAAAAAAGCAAGAAAAAAAGGAAAACTACAAAACAAAACCCAATGCTCAGAAATTATTCTAGCTACTAGAAGAAGGAAATGGAGACTGAAGTGTTCCCTGCCTCCATCTGAGGTTGTTCATGGACACAGTGGCCCACAGCTGTTTGCTGTAGCTGCAGTTCTCACAAATCACTGCTGGCCTAAGTGGTGCTACGACTTCAGCCCCCAGTGCTCATTCATTAATGAATGCTCTTTAGCACTGCCGACTCGACACGACACTTCTTTTTAGTTTCCTGAATTTCTGAAACTGTTTTGATAAAGGCATTTTTTCCTGTTCTAACAGGGCCGAGTAATATCACCAGATTCTTCATTCATCCAGATTCTTGTAAGAAATACTATTCAGAAAGATACCATAGACTGTCCACCCAGGAACAGGGAAAATGCCAAACTTACTCTTAGAGACAAACTTGTAACACTTCCCGCTCTTCGACCTTTTGGCATTATCTGAGAACAACAGTAATCAAGGCAGTATTAAAAAACACAGCTGTAGGTAATACAAAGTGCATTTCCTGCATATAATACAAATATAACTTTAAGAAACTAAAGGCACAAGCTAACTAAATAGGTATTACATACTAGAAATGCACAGTTCAATCTAATAGCTTCAAAAATTTGTTTATAATGGATATTTAAAGCAGTTTGAAAATGATACGTCATTATTGAATTGCAAAAAAGTATAATTGCTTAAAATATAAGTAAAATAGACTCTAATATTTGACATCTTGGATCAGTGATAAAATACATCATCACGTTTATGAATGCACTCTCTATATACAATTCATAAATTATTTTTCCATTGATTAAAAGCATATTAGAGGCTCAAGGATTCAAAGGTCCATTTTTAGGCTGGTGTGGAGGTATTCAAATTCTCCATGATTTTATGGAAAATTGTGTCAAACGGAACTGCTGTTGGCAGCTCCAAATCCTGTACAACAGTTAATGATGAGCCTGAGCAAAATGCGTTTTGGTCCACGGGTCCCCTTGGCTGTGATGGAGGGTGGTCAATGGGCCAGGATCTGCTCAACCTGACCCCGAAGCTCTGAGCCAGACTCTGCACCCCCAGAGCTGCTCTGGCTGCAGAAGGAGTAGGGGGAGTCTGTGTGAGGCTGAGACCCAGAGGGTCCAGGTCTCAGGTTCCAGTTCAGGCTCATCCCTAACTTTGGTACAATCTGCTCCACATGCCCAAAAACAAGGTGAAAAAAAATGAAAATTTGAAAGGGAAGAAAGACAAAGAAAGCACTTTGTTGGCTTCAGGAAATGTGAGCAGAAATTACTTCAATATATTCACCATGTCTGTTTTGAAAGGAATGTGCAATAACATCACTGTTACAGATAAACAGGTTCTATAACAAGACTTCTAGCTCTTTTGGAAAGTCAGCAAAGGAAATGTGCTTACCCAGCCTCTCTCCCAGGCACCCTCCCCCTGCCCGTGATAATCAGGTCTATTAAAATGACAAGTGAAAAAAAGGATCTCCTACTCTGCTATGAGAGAATTGTGCCAGCAGCGCATGATACCTTGGGAAATAAAAGTTTCTGCCCATGCAATATAATGCTTTTCTATGAGCTCTAGATATTGAGCTGAAAAGTGAAGAGTCATCCCCGAAATGTTCTACGTTTGTACAACATATGTACTATCCACACTTAGGTTCATCAACTCCCAACCCACCAATCTTCTTCACGCTTGGAATAATGATCAATACAGTGGGATTATCAATTTGAGATGAAAATAACATGATGCCTAAACCCAACACCACCACAATGATCTGTGAAAAGAAGGTCCTGGCCCAAGGACTACAGGCAGGACTGATCCTGTGCGGCTGCTCATTGCTGCACCGGGCGGACCCTCCTGGCTGAATAGTGAAGGTTGTCCCAAAAGCACTGAGCTAAAGCCCGTTCTGGAGCCTACTGATGTAGGTGGGAGGCTCGTGCTGACTCTTTGCTCACCATGTGCTGTTCTGGCCAATCCTGGAAGCTAGCTGAGCCCCAGTCGTGCAGGGCAAGCCCTGACCCCCTGCAAGATCCGCAGCTCCACGTGTGCTGCTGGGCTCCACAACCAGTGCCAGGGGAAATCTTGGGGAAGAGGCCCCTGAACGCAGATGCAGACACAACATGGTGTTCCTCACCGAGTGAGAGAGAGGCAGCTATGGCCCGGCAAAGACAAAGCTCACGTGGGGCAGCCTTTAAGTACTGCATCCAATAAAAGTACTTACGTACTGTATCTAATAAAAGTTGGGTTAGAAAATCCCATAGATCACAGCTGTGACAAATGACATGTGCAGGGTTGGTGAGCAACTACAAAGTTTCCATACACAGTCTGGTTTTTGTATGCAATCCCTTGAACCTATGGGAGATCTCAATGGGATAAAACTACCCAGTAAGAATAGGTTGCAGAATCAGGCTCTGTAACCTCTTAAATAACCGGTGAATTATTAAACCACCACCAACAAAAAAAAAGAAGTAGTGTTTCTTTAGAAGAAGACAGAGCATGCTGCGCTCACACCTGCCCTGCGCGCTCTGCTTCTGAAAGGTTTGAATACTGCCACACAAGAACTAAAAATCTTCACTGTAATCTCTTGAAGAATTAAACGAACAATATTAAAATACCATCTTCTGTCACATTTAAAGGCAGTTGGATATGTTTTTTCCTCTATATTTATATATACAGAGTTCTGATCTAGAAAAACCAATACAATAAACCATTTTACGTTTAAAAACAGGCAGTCTTTGGTGACGCAAAGGCAGAGATTTTCTTTGTTACCTTCTGCCTATTTCACTCTGTCTCATAAAGTGAATATTATTGGCACTGTCAGAAAGTTCGAGATACTGCTCCACTGACAAAACAAAATATCCATCGTAACCTTGTACCCGCCCAGTGTTTAGAAGCTGCTGTTTCTCTCCATCTGTCCATGCCCTAATCCCCTCTTCCCCCTCCTGCAGCCGTCTCTGCTCCTTAGTCCAGGCCTGAGCCACAGCTCTCTGCCTGGCTACCTCTAGGACATGGTTCTTTTCCTCTTCCACGGTCGTTCCGTAGCGAACGTTAAAGCACAGTGCGCCGTGCTGCAGCTGTATGTCAGCGAAGCGTCTAGTCCTCCCATTGATCACGGAAGTCATTTGCGACACTGTGACATTCACTCCGTTCTCCAGGATGCGTCGTCCTCCAGTGTTGCCAATTAGGGCCAAATCTTCTTCCAGAGACCCCAGCTTGATGAAGTAATGTGTGTCCCGGCCGTCTATGGTGAAGTGCAGGTTCTCCAGATAGTGAGCGTTGTTGAGTATGGCAGCGATGCGCCGGCTGTCCTCGTTAGCCACACCGATAATGTCTGCTGTGACGATGCCATCCTTGATAGCAAATTTGATGCCTTTTCCAAACACTGAAGGAATAGCTGCAAACCTCGGTTGCTTCACTCCCTCATAGCACTTGCCATCACTATACCTGGGGGTCATAGGAAGTTGATCCAAGGATATAAAGTTTCGGAGTTGCTTCTGTAGCTCACACTGAATACCAAGGATAGTCTGGAAAAGAAAACACCAGAAAAGTTTGCAGGAGAGAAATCTCACAGTCTCACAGTCCCTACCAGTATTTTAACTGCTTAAAATGGATTTGCAATTAGTTTGCAAACCATCGTACACATCTATAGAGCATGGAAGTACGCATAGGCTTTCTAATTACCAAAGGTACTACTTTATATCTCTTGGACTCTACAGTTTCTAGAAAACAAAAAGAAAACGTATTTATCACAAATGCTATTCTCATATTTATCTTCCCTTTTTTTTTTCCCCTCTCTCCTGTTGTCACTCTAACAGCTGGTCTTTTGAATTGTAGGCATGGGGAAATCTGAACTCAAATCTGTACTCTCATGCAATTCTAAGCAAATCACTTGTTCATTATATCTTCTGTAAAATAGCACTAACAGTTCATATTGCCCACTCTTCAGGGAAGGCAGGCTGTGAAGGTCTCAAGACGCTAGAAGAATAGGAACCAGGTAGGCACATCAGATCTGCAGATCTTCCCCCCACATTGTGCAGAAGAAAATCTCCCTCCAGCTGTCTGTCCATCAACACAATACATATCATTATACTCTTCTTGTGCCTTTGTTATAGCTTCTTCAATATCTCACTGACAATTCTGCATTAACATGCTCCACGGACATGACCCTCCAGCCTTCTGCACTCTATGTGGTCATCTATGCATGGGAAAAGAAGCGTATTCAATACTGCTGATGTGAACTCACAGCATTTTATGCTTCCTTTTCCTGGCTGAATAAGAGAAAGGCATCTATTCTACCTCTTCTATGTAAAATTATGTTTCTCTGTTAACAGATGCTCTTATGATTAAATGCAAAACACGAACACCCGCTCAGAACATCAGTAGCTGGCCCTTACAGTGATTGCTGGACCCTGTGAGCTGCTCCATAGCACTTCTTCAGTGACAATTAGCCCTGGAATTTTACAGACCCTCCACAAACCTGTAGTAACATTACTATTTTCCTGCAGTAACTATGCAGAGGAGCAAACTTGTACAGTTGTTTGCATTCTTAGTGATTTCGCACCTCTTGAGGCTTCTTTACTAAAAGATAACAGTTGTTTTAATTCTTAAATTCCATAAAATTCTCGCAGTTCAATTTGTGCATGCTTTTATCCATTTGCTGCAAAGTTTCTTCACTGTGTGCCTAAAAGCTTCTCATTAAAACTGTCCTCCACTTGATGCCAGTAAATAATGTGACAACATGAAGGCTTCTAGTGCAGTTAGACTATTATTTGTCTTGTCAATCAAGCAAAAATACAGCCACATTGTTTCCTTGGTCTCCACACTTTCTAATCAAGCTGCTTACTTTAGAAACAGAAGCGACTGAACAGAGTGTTTGCTAACCTTTCCAGGGTCCCACTCCTGGGTTTTTGTTTGAAGCTGTAGAAGTTCATATGTTGTCTCCAAAGCTTCGATCTCTGGTTTTGGAAACCCAGGCAGTACATTGTGCAACTGAAAACCAAATAGCTCTAGCCAACTTCCAATGTCTACAAAACAGACAAACAAAAAAAGGGATTCTGGAAATGAGGCATGTAAATCCTAGAAAAAGTCAGTGTAGTTTGCAGAAATCCAAGCTACGCAGAAAAATGATTTCATGTCAGTTTGTTTTCAATACTGGTTACAGCATTTATTGTAGGAAAGAAATCATGTGATTATAAAGCATGGCAATAATCAAATCAATAGTGTACTTACTTTCTATTTATAATGGAAAAAAACATTTTCTTCCCCTTATTTTAGCATTTAAAAAAGCAGCAGATACAACTATTAATTATTTTACTGGTTACCAAAAAGACTGAAAAAAAACAGATAAAGGTCAGTGAGGTGTTGGCTCCCAAAGGAGTACAGTAGATTAGAGCCAAATACTAACTTTAGATGTCTGCAAAGGATTTCTGGAATCTTGAATCCATACCAGAATCTCACCAAGAGTGTATTTTCATGAGAAATGTGTTACTTTTACCTGTTGTATACTTAGCAACATCTTGGATCCTGCCAACTGGGTAGTTGTTTTCAAATGAGTAGAGATTGAATGGTTGTGGGACAGCATTCAGGTGTTTCCATATGTGATGGTTTGGTGTTGTCCACCGGCCAGCAATAACATCGTAATCCCGCTGACCCAGATGAACCAATTTGGTGAGAGAATCATAGAGCCCTCCATGAAAACCAATGACAACCTGGAAATCTGGATTAGTGTCCTGGTAGATCTCTCCATATGGAGTGTACAGAATTTCTTTTATGACTTGGCCCCGGCTGCTAAATACAGCTAGAGGTGTTCCTGTGTTATCGCAAGCAACATAATATTCTTCTCCACTGCTTAATTCCATTGCAATGAGATGACCTTGAAGATCATAATACAGAGATGTTATTTCTGAGCTGCTATGATTGTACAAGTGAGTAACTCGTATTGGGTTGGAGAGATCAGCATAAAAGAACTGCAGGTGTTGTCCCAGGCTTGATTTGCTTGCAACTCGTCTTCCAAGACCATCGTAACAGTATTGAACAGTCCAGCCAGACACTTTGTTGTATGCTTTGTTCAGCAGACCATTAGAGTTGTACTCAAAGATCTCATTGCCTCTTTGCCTGAGAAAACCATCTTCATCCATTTTATATTGAATTTCTCCAAGTCTGGTAATGCGATCTCTAAGGTCGTACCTCAGAGGAGTGAGGCGTGCACTGTTTCCATGGCTCAGCAAGTTGATGTTGCCATTAAGGTCGTAGCTGTAGCGCCACTGGGTTTTATCATTCACAGACACGGTCTGAAGCTGACCATCAGCATCATACTCATAAAAATACCGTGTGATATTGGCATCTACACCAACGCGTGTATCACAGATCACCATCCGGCCCATATTATCATACTGGATGGTCATCCAGTAAGCAATTGACTTGAGAATTTCATACTGAACTTCAATCACCTGGCCGTTGGCACTAAAAATTTTGGTATGTTTCATCACAGTGGTGGTTATAACTTGATTTAAATCATAATTAATTACACTGAATTTCCCAAATTGTTCAGTCCTGCCAGAGACATCAACGTAACGGTACAGATCAATGGGCAGAGGCGTCTCGTTTATCATGGCCTGCATACTGGTGACACGGAAATTGTTGTAACTGTAGTCAAACCTGGCATTGACGAGCCCTTCTTCACTAAACCTGAAGATCTGGCGACCGATAAGTGGACCTGTGCACAACAAGCAGGAGAAAGAGGAAAAGCAAGAAGAAAAATGAATTACGTCTATAGAATACTTTAACCTACACAACTGGCACAGACAAGCTGCGAACTCAAATGAACCCTTGAGCCTCATTGCTACTTGACTGTCTCAGGCAGTACCACTAACCATGTTAGATTATTCTCTCACAAACTTTTATTAATGTTTGCTCTATGTAATATTTATATTTTATTAACGTTTGTTTAAATGAATGCTTTTTTATTCATAATTATGATTTCTATTTACTTGCAAGATAATTCTAAACTGAATTTATTTTCCATGCTGATCTCTTTCCTTATATGAACAGTTCTCTTGAATTTATGTTACATTATGGTATAAACAGGGAAACTTGAAAATGCAATCAATAAAACAACTTGATTTAGTATTTAGCAAATATCCACACAGTGGAATAAAAACAATCCAACACTGTAAGAGCTATTCCGAACCAAGCAATAAAAAGAAAACCGTATTTCAAATGGGGCAGCTATATATGCCTGTGGACACAGACATAGACACACACACACACATTTTTCTATTGAAACATAAAAAATAAGAACTTGTAGACGTAAAAATAATGGAATTTCATGACAGGTAAGTGCAGAATCAGGGAAAAAAAAATTAGCAAAGTAGTTATAGCTAGACAAACCTGTTTGCCTGTATCTGATGGTGCAGATGAAGCCATCATGCATTAAGTGTATGGTTTTAATAACGCCAGAAGATTCCTCGTAGGTAAATGTGACTTGAGTAGTGTCATAAAGAATCTCAGAAAGTCGAGACTGTTTGGAGTACTTATAGAGGACTCTGCGTCCCGTCCCGGGATACAACGTCTGCAGAAGCCGTCCATCTCTGGTGACGTCCTGTATGAAGGCCGCACCACTGTCCGGCGGGGTGTAGATGTTGCGATAGTACCCAACAGAGAGCATGGTCTGCAAGGCATGGCGTACCATGCTGGGCATGGTGACCGACAGCAGGTAGTCTGACTGGTCATATTCAAAGATGTAGCGGCGCTGGCTGTGCAACAGGAGCATCACAGACTGCAATCAGACAGGAATGGCGGTGTAAGAGGCTGATCAAGCGCTTTATTATTCATCAACTAGCTGCTCTTGGAGGTTGCTCTTACTGTCTGTTTAACCCCAGGTCAAGCTTTCAGCTCCAGCAGACCTGGCCAGCAAGGTGACGTGGAACAGAAGGAGAATGATAATAGGGCTGGAGGTAAGGACCCCCAAATTGGAAGGCAGATGTGGCTCTCAGTGGCATTTCAGCCTCATGCTGACTTGCTGCACAACTCTGAAACATTTAGGTCATCCTCTAAGGAAACTCCAACAGAGGGGACCTCACTCCTAGGTAGAGCATCTGTACCAGCAGATGTTTCTACAGGAGGTGGAAAGGAGAAACGTTCAGTGTTGTGTGCATGGTGTTTAGTTTTTATTGGAACTGTGCACAGTTCTAGCCCAGCCCTACCCCTTTTTTGTACATCTTCATACTGTCTCACAGCATGCATGCTAACTCTGCTTACACAGATGGGTGAAAATGGACTGCAAGTTCTTTGGTGTGACTACTTCTGTCTCTGTTTTTTTTGTTTTGTTTTTGTTTTAAAATATATACAAAGATTGGGTCCCCAGCCCGCAGTAAGGTACTGGCTGAACTCTCTCCTAGCACCGATGTGATGCTGCTCTCTACATATTGCTCCCGTGCCTGTTTTTAAGCTGTCTGCCATTGACAGGGTATGAATAACAAGATCAGTAACATCACTAATACAACTTTAGTGCCCCTCTGTGTCATTTTACAGCACTTTGAGGCTTTTCCACTTTTGTCCAGAATAATGAAAAGACAGTCCATAAAATGGTTGGAGGCTGAGTATCTTGTCTGGCTTATTAAGGGACACTATAAAGAGAAAACAAAATAATTCCCTATTCATCCCAATAATATTGTAGTAGATTTTTGAACTATTTGCACAGACGGGGTTCTAATCGTTTTAAGGAGTTTTGGAGGCGGGCTCTCTGTGAAACACCTCCCAAAACTGTCACTTTGCCAAAGGAGCCAGAGCCTGGTCAGTGGCACAGACTGGTGCCACATGGAGTCCAAGAGCCGCTGGCAACTCCTCGCGGCTCTGCTGGGAACAGGCAACTGCTGGGCACGGCCGCTAGATGTCATTTGTGCCCAACACATCACACAGCCCTCGGCCAGCTCCCACGGCAGCGAGCGGCAGGATTTGGGAAGGGATCTCGGAGTGAGCACAGATTTGGGAACGCCGTTGGCTAACGGAGCAACGTGAGCCAAAGAAGGGAAAGAGAGAATTGCGTGCAGGGCCACCATCACGGCGCCTCTGAAAACACAGGAGGCTGGGACTAGCCCTGGGAAGTGGAAATCTTTGTGAAGATACATAATTAACTCATCAGGTGCTAATAGATGGGAAAGTAAATAAACAGGCGTTGGAAGAGAACTGTGTAATTGATTTTTTGATAAAAGGAATTATTGGTTCTTATGAGGTTTCAGACAACATTTAGTAATCATTACTTAATTAACACAATGAGCTATTGACTTTAATGGGCCACAAAATTATATCTCCATGTCTAATTCTGACAACGAATTCATCTTCCTCTGGCACGAGGAACAAATTGTGATGGAAGTACATTAAATAGCTGGGAGATTATGTCCATGGTGTGTATGACTTTCAATAATTTAATGACAAGTTGCAGCATAAATCAAGACTGCCGCTACCTAGGCCTGTAAGCTTCAGTCATTTGCTTCGACACGATCAGGATCTGTCCACTTGTGCAGGATTGCAGAATGACAGATTTAAGTCGTACGACTTCATTTATCAGCTCCTCATAAACTATGAGCAGACAAAGGAGTTGGAGGGATAAAAAAAACATACATCTTTCCAAAATTACAGTCCATTAGGCCCAAAGAAAAAATAACAGATTCCTCCAAAAGGCAAGCTGCCCAAATATTTGGAGGCTGCACAAATGCCTGTTTACTTGCAATTTGCAGAGCATACAGACAAAAGGAGCCCTGACAAATTTATCTGAACCGAACTTCTGAAGCTTCCAGGGTTTGCCAATCTTGTTAACAAGTGCGAGAACCATACTGCATGCAGACAAAGAAAGAATCACATTTTTATGCATCTTTTTTTTTTTTTTCCTCTGGGTTAGATTTAAGGTTTTGGTTTTTTTTTCTTTTTTTTCTTTTTTTTTTTTTGAGAATCAGGCTTAAATACATTCAAAATAAGTACAGCAAAGTTTATCTTAAAAGTACACATTTGGAACTTTTAAAGATATAAATAACTTCAAAGCTATTGGATTTCTTGCGTGTAACATCCGCTATCAGTTTTACCTCACCTGCCCCTTCCTTTCCATTCCCTGTGGTAAACAGGTTCAGAAAACCGTTCTGCAAATTCAGAATATATCGAGGAGTCTGAGATGCTGCCATTCAAAAATTAAAAAATTTGAAGGACACTGAAAATAACCTCACACTGAGTTGCGAAAGCTTTCAAAATACAGATTTTTGGATTTGAGAGACAAAACGATTCTGAATGAGATGCTGCTACTGACGAATGTGATGTTGTTCTTCCTAAGACTATGCAGCATTTATTCCCCCATTTCATGACTATTACCTACAGTCATAAATGAAAATTACAACACTCAGGCAGTTTAGACATGAAGTCACTATAAAAGCATGGCAATAACTCATTTTGTATTAGTTTATGTTTTTTCCCCATAATGGGCAACATAAATAGTAAAGTAATCTTTCTGTTGGCAGGATCAGTCCCTTTTTGACAGCAGAGCACTGAGCAGGCACTAGCTTGCCCTCACCGCTGTGTAATTCTGGCTTAAGAGAGCTGTGTTTGTTGGGAGGAAACAATTCCACTTCAATGCCTTTTTTCTGACTACGTCACACAGAGCAGCAATGCATTTTTCATCAGTGAGAGTGTCCTTTGTGCTTGGACAGAGACGAGGAAGCCTTTTTACCAACTGATTAAACAAACCTGAGGTGCTGATAACTTTCTTCTGAACTAATCTATGGCAGACTCGAAAGGATGACACGTAAGTCTGAGACATTTGTTCAGGTATGCATTTTCTGTAAGTCTTATATCCTATTGCAAGAGATTAAATACTAACACAGCTCACAATATGGTGCCTGTATCAAACCAAACATTCTTGTGTTGGTACAACAATCCACTTATAAAGTGATTTACCTTTTCTAAGTACGTGTAACTCCATATTTTGCCATCTGCCCATGTTCTGGAAATGATGTTTCCACTTGGATCATACTCCATTTTCTCAGTCCAGGTTCCTCTTTGGATATAGGTCACTAATCCAGAGTGGGAATAAGTGATGTTGACCTCATTGTATTTGCTGATGGGTGACCACAGAACCGGCCGCCCCGTCTGGTCATACATAATCCGAAGAGTGAATTTTCGATGATCATCATAGATCTTTCCAGTTCTGGTGACATGGTCAAAATCAATGGAGAGCAGATTTCTATTGTGGGCCTAAAAACAAAGACAGAGGAAGAAGATGATATACCTTAATTCCAGATGACGGAAACATTTCTGCTTCGGCTCTGATCAGAACAGGCAATGCTTTAACAGCATGATGGACAATGTAGGGCACACTAAAGACAAGAAAATAGAAAAACGTTCAGTTGAGAAATAGGAGGACCAACGAATAAAATGCTGCTTGTGTTCGGTGTTACATATCACATTGCAGAATGCTTTCTATTTCCATATGCTCAGCTTTCTTTTCCCAAGCTTTTCAGCTTTCATCTCTCCTACAGGGTGTGTGATCCCAGCCAAAGATGTGTAGTTAAGCCCACAAATAAACAAATCTCTCCTAACTCACCTCCTCTCTCCTAAGCTCCACTAGTGCCAATGGGTCAGCTGCTGCTTTGGAACAGCCCATCCAGGTCTCATACCAGTGTGAAAAAGGAAGAGCTGTGCTTTTGGCTCCCAAAGACCCTACTCACTAGTGTCCTCACACTTCTTCACAAAAGCAGCCCACTCCCAAGGCTTGTGAAAGCTGGTGCCTTGGCAGGGGATCAGGCTGACTGCCTCGACCTGCTAGTGCTTGTAGTCCCATGGGGGGGGGGGGGGGGGGGGGAGCAATCAGAAATCAAAGACAAGGCAGACTTCTGAAGACAAAATATGCTTCTCCAATGCTTCCACCATCTACCTCCTAACATCACTCAGCCACTGGGCAGTCACTATTCAACTTCATTTAATTCTGAATTAGAATTTAGGGAACCATAAAACACTGCTCGTTGACTTGTCATTTTCAGATCAATGCCCAATGAACTCTTTGTATTAATTGACTGCATTTTGCCTAATCACTTGCATTAATGTATTCGGATTAATACATTCCTTACAGCTGAGATGATGTCAGCTCAGGTGTTAGAACTGCACAGCACAGTGCCTGCCTCTCCTTGAGAGCTGGAGGCGTTGCAGTAAATAGTTAAAAATATCTGTTTAATAATTCAAGCTGTAATGGTACGGTGGTTGTGGTTAGAATGAACATTATTTTCATTCCCTTTTCTGTTTTTAGATACAAAATAATTTGAAAATCTAGAAGAAGCAGGTGTTCTTTCTTCAACTACCATTCCTGTGGTTTTATATACACACATGTCTAACTTTAATACTGTTCATTTACAATAGCTGTAAAATACCTATACACCCCTGTAGACTGCTGTAACTATTACAATTTATGCTCTAATGATAGTTAAGGAGCTGAAGTAAAATGTGATGCTCAATTCAACTATATTTGCTTGTATACAGTCTGTTGGATTAAGTTTATGTTAATGTATTTCTTTGCAAACTTCTTGCAATTTCTGAAAAAACCCTCTTGGTGGTAAAATATCTGAAAAGCAAGCAGGAGATATGCCCTGGCTCATGCTCATTTACTGTATATGTACATACTTATGCTCTTATTGCTAATATTATTATTATTATTGTAAAATGCAGCTAGAAGAAATGAAAGTCTTGAATACAAATTGCTTGCAATCTAATTTTCAGAGACAATATAATGAATAAGAATGGAAAATACAGAGAGACAGAATTAGCATTGAAGAAAAATAGCAGCATCATTTAAAGGCTCACAGTCGATGCACTGGGCGGCCTGGGCACAGGTTGTCTGGAGAGGTGGTGGTGCCCCATCCTCAGAAACACCTGAGGGAGCTGTGGAGTCCCTGCTCATTGCAGAGGGGTTGGACCAGATGGCCTTTAAGGGTCCCTTCCAACTCAAAGAGTTCTGTGATTCTATGATGATCCTGTCATAGTTGAAACAAGGTTCGGAGAGGCGCCGTTGCTTCTTTTATATTCTGTATTTTATGCCGTTTGTGTTTATTTTTTTATATTAGATTTAAGTTAAATTTAACATCCTTCTTAAGACGAGATGCAGTGATACACGAATAGCAGGCTGCATTTCAATGCTGTCATTGAAATGCTGATTTCAAATCCCAGTGGCTTCCTACAGATAACTCCTCCAATGTATGTGCAAGTCTACAAGGAGCCCCTGTGAGAAACTGGAGCTCACGTGTGCGGTTACAAGCCGGTAAAATCTGGTTTCTGAAAGCAGTGTTGGGTCCAAATTCCAGCTGATGAAAATAGGGAGAAAATTCAGCTGATTTCAATAATCATGTTAGTAGTTCATAACAAGATACGTTATATATTTTTAAACATTTTTTGGCTCTATTTCTATTGATTTGCTTGCCAGAAATTTTGCAGTTGTCAATGATTGCATAAATCTTCTCTTGACATTTACTCTCAAATCTAAACTGTCTCAAATGTGAAATCAGATGAGATGATTGTGTATTTCCTTGTCTGTGTCTGGACTTGAGTCAACGCAAACTGATACAGGGTGACTGAGGATTTGACCTTACCATTACAACTTGCTGCAAGGCTGGTAAATAAAGGGAGATAATTTGCTAAATGTGATAATAAACATAGCTGTCAAAGCCTAAATTCAAAAGACTTTTGACTTGAATTGAGGCCAATGAGTTACTTCCATTTTTGTTATTTAAAAAGTAAAAAAAAAAAAAAAAAAAAAAAAAAAAGGTGAGACTGGCCAAGCATTCAATTTTCAATTTTGTAGATATTCAGTTATAAAACCTGGCCTGCATCCAACGCCAAGTTCCTCTAACTTATGCAAAAGACAGGAGGGAGCAGAGCTGAATTCTAATCAGTATATTACTATGCACCATGCTCATTGGTTTTAACAACAGCTCTGCTTCATTTTTAGAAGTCAATTAAAATAGCACTTCAATTGATAAAAAGAAGTCCTGCTAGATGAAGACTGATGTTAAAATGCCTGATTGTACATAGATTTATTATTAATATAAAGTGCATACATGCCTACGGACTGTTTTATGTACTTTCATGAAGTGCCAGGGCAGGCAGTTCTGCACTTAAAGGAAAACTCTGATTAATTCCTGTTTCCAACATTGATTTAGATGCTGAGATAAAGTTAGCTGTCTTTCCCAGCATTTCCATTAACACACTCATTTCTGCTTTAATTCTGGAGCAAGGAATATGTATCATGGGAAAAAAAAAACCAACACACCCTTTTCAAAACCCAACTTTTATCACATTATTGGGAATGTGCTAACAGTGGCCTCTTTCCACAACTTATTTTACACTAACAGTAACAGTAACTAACACGGTTTCAAGATGGGTTTTAATTGCGGTTAGGAATTAAAAATGTTAGGAACTGGCAGAAAAGGAATAGCTTTCGTCTCTTCAACTAGGTCATCCTTTATCTCATCCCCAGTGACCTGCCTTCTAATTTACACCTCTTAGCATTCAAAGCCGTTTGTTTCAGTGACAGTATCAGGACTGATCTTTAAGTGACATCTTTAAACTTGATTTCTATGCTTTTTTATTTCCCTAGAAAACTTCTCCATTGTACTGTTTTCTTCCCTTAACTGAGGGCGCCTGCAGATCTGTTCATTTCCACCGAGAACTAGTCCAATCCCCAGAGCTTTTTTTTACATTTATTTTCAAAGTTCAGCATAGTTCTTTTTGCCCTACATTGCAAGCTTTCTAACACACTTCCTATTGTGTCAGTCATGGCAGATTAAGTGCTTAACAACTTTTTTTTTTTTTTCAAGCTGGAACTCACTAGAACTCACTGGAAGTTTTCTGTAGGTCTCATCAGAACCTCATCCTTGATAAAGGCTGCTACTGATGCTATGTTTTTTTTCAAGCACTACTCATGGAAAGGATTTGTCAACAGTGGGCCTTAAGTGCCTTTCAGTATTGGCTCACTGATTCACTGTACATAGTGGCATTTTTGCTCCTGATGTCCTGCACGTTTCCTCTTATAAACAAGTTTCCAAGAAAGACAGCTGTCTGTGGGCATGTTCTGCTGCTTCTTTGCCTCCCTCTCCAGCTGCACTGTTCCGGCTTCTTTACACCAGTGCTGGCTCCCAACTCCATCAGCACTCCATGCAAACATCTCAGTGCTAAAGCTGAACCCTGGGAATCATGTATTTAACCTCTCCTCCAAACTCTATTCATCGATCACAGCAGCCTCAATAATCCATTTGTCTTCTGTGCTTATTTGCATGGTTTATCTTACGTGCAGAATACATCTGCTATCAAATCCTTCTTGCTATCCCACCAGATTTCTTCCAGCCTTTCTCTGACAGCCCTGACAACTCTAAAGCTCAGTGCAGTCAGAGAAGGGGAAACAGCATAATGTAGGCAGCTGACTTTCTTTTGGGTAGGCAAGGGCAATGCTCAATCCCCCATCATCTTGGGTAGGTATAAAAGGAAATCTATAATTCACAGAAATAACAATGCAAATGCTGCTGTGATGCTAGTGGATACTTCTGGAAGGACAAAGCATACAAATGGCATATTGGTATTGTTCTTACACCACAAACTTTCTTGCTGGAGGGAAGATGAAGGAGGAGGAAGAGAGAACACAAGTGCTTCTATGCACCAGCAGACTGACTTGGAGGCAGGTCCCTCAGGTGAACTCAAGATAGCTTCAGATTTTCAATATTTCTCTGAAAAATTTATGCCTCCAGCCAGAATCCATCTAATCCTGACCAGTTTCCTCCCCTTTTTGGCAAGCATTATTAAGGATCATGCAGAGGCAAGTGAAAATGAGATAAAAGAACTGGCAATCAATTTCAACAACAGAAAACATAAACTGAATAACAGGGAAGCTGTGCAGGATGAAGTACTTTGAAATGTGACGGTGATGAACAACTTGGCCCTGGCAGCGTAAGCAGAACAGATGACTGGCAACGTCCTTTCCATTTGAGACTTTTATTCCGTAAGATCTTTAAAAAAGTATGTGCCATACAGTTACTTAAGCACAAAATCACACAGGAAACCATTTGATTAGATAAAGTGAGCCACGGAGGCCACAGCTTCAATCCTATGATCTTAACAACACACCTTTGCAATGACAATACATTCAGCTGCCTCCCTGGACAGAGAGCTGGAGAGCAACACTAGGATAGGGCAGATGCAGTCAGAGGATGAGCAAGAAACACCACATGAAGATTTTTTCCCACTTGCAAGACCCTTGTAAGTAATTAATTGTGACTGCCAAGTCTGAAAGATGTCGTTTCAAATGTTTTTTTACACATGGTGGTAATATCATGGCCACATCATACAAGTTTTTTGTTTCTACCTCATAAGCACAGCTGAAAATCAAACTGATACATTTTTAAAGCAAAATAATATATGGGATATGATAACCAAAAAGAAATCCAGTGATTTAGTAACCATCTTCATATTTTTAGAGCTAACAGATGTACCTTCAGAGATAATACTCATCCAGCCATGTTGCAGTTAATAATGTAATATTTTAAAGTCCAGAATTCCCAGTTGTACTACTGGTACAGGTGCTTTATGGACTATTCATGTGAAAAACAGAACTGATTTTGTAAAAAAACCATCCTGCAAGGTAGTTGTCTCTTTGAGCCTTGGTGTTACCTAATTAAATGCTGAATGTTGACCATCTGTCATTGTAAACTGCGAGTTCTCCTGAAAATAAATATAAACCATGGATGTACTGTTAAAATAATTCTCTATTAGAGCTGTAAGGTAATGCAGTCAGAGGGAAGTAGGGGGGCTGAAAGCACACAGTGGAGGGCAGAATCCACAGAATTGTGGATAGATGGGGAGGCTCTATAACATCATGGCTTACAGGAGATGCCCTCGCACAGACACCCAAGGTATGCCCTGAGAGACCTCTGCACTGAGCAGCGGCTGGAACCTGCTGTATCCCCCAGAACAAAAAGGTGGTTAGATCTGAGAGGCAGAATCTGGCTCCAAGTCTGCCACTGTACTGCAGGAACTATGATTCGTCTGTTGCTCGCAGCTTCTTTCAAAGACATAATTAAGTTCTTAGTTGAAAAAGAAGAGGAAGAAAAGAAGTAATTATGTCTTGAAGTCAAGTCTAACAACCAAAATCAAACAGAGATTAAACACCCCTGCCAGTATTGGAGGAGTTTGGTTTTGAAATTCATGGCTGGGGCCCACCATTGATACAAACTTCCTATTACACTTCTTACAAAGTAGAGCATTTCAACATCATTTTAGTTCAACGGCTTTCAAAGGGAACACTGCACTTCACACAAGAGGAAACCTTACCCTTAGCCTTCTCTCAAACGTGGAGATATTGCCTTTGGTCTGCTCCCTCCTTTGCCTCCATTCAATGAGATTTGAGTTATGCTCTCCAGGAAGGGAGATATTGCACTTCCCTAAAGTGGGACTGACTACTCCTGCTAGAATATGAGGCTCTGTGTTAAGCGTGATTTCCATTCCACTGGCGAAGGTGACTCTCAGAGACCCATCTGGGCTGACCCGGTAGATATTCTGTGTGTTATCTGTCAAAAAAACAACAAGCAAAAACAGGGAATACAGAGAATTTCAGATTCACAGGTCTATGAAGAAAACGGGGCTTTGTTTGTCCCAAGTTTACAGACTTCTGTTCATGCACTAAATGCAGTGTGATTTTTGGAATCTGTAACCTCCAGATCTACACATCCACACATGCCTAAGCCTCTCTTTTTTACACTGGGACAAATGATTTCCGCTGTCCAGGTTTCCTAGCAGGAGTAAAGAGTTTTGCTTTCAGCATAGCAATACATGAACTCATAAGCTGCATTCTGACCACTGTTATTCCTCTACTCTTCCCCACTAGCATCAGGACCCTGGGGCAGAGGTTCCATGATGGCCAGCCTTGAGACTGAGTTCTACTGTTTGCTTAGGACTAAGAGACAAAAGTGAGTGTCACCCTTAATAATCAACTCCTCCTTCCTACACGTGCTGCCATCAGATACAGAACTACCAGAAAGAATTCATGGCACTGGCCAAACACGGCATTTCACTACCAAAACAGCAGCAGAGCACATCACTCTTTGGGCACAGTTCTCAGAATTACAAAGCTTGGTGTATTATGGGTCAATCCAATTCCCCTAGATACTGGCATGGTTAATAGCATGTAAAGCTTGGAGACATCAGAGATTTCAATAACTAGAATCTACCCACGGGATTTTTCTCGGAGGAAAAGAATTCACTGGTGGTTTGTTCCTAGCAGGAACCTCAGGAGAAATGTAAGTACTATCGAGCTATTTGTACTGAAACAAGGAAGAAACAAATGAACTAATTTCAGTGTCTTTCCATCAAACAGTTAAGAATGCAACAATATTCAGAGTCTGAAATGTGAAGACTAGGAAAGAAATAACAGAAATGCCTTCATTACCTTGTTTTAAAGTATATATTGTAGAAGTAGCTGAGAAGTTTGTAGCTGTGACCACGTTCTCCCGGTTTGAAGTATCAAGTTCCACTCTCGTCAGTTTTTCAACATCACTGTGGAAACTGCTGACTTCCCCAGTTGGGAATGTGGCATTGGTCAGGTGGCCATCAGAGTCGTACCTGCAAGACACAGCATTAACACCACAGGAATACTGTGCCTGCAGACACTGCTGACATTTTTTTAAAAAAGAGGGGAAAAAAAAAAAAAAAAAATGCATTTTCAACACTGTTCAACAAGCAAAAAGGTAAGAATTGGTGCATGTTTCATTCTGAAAGCCAGACCTTAGGCTACTGCAGCACTCCATAGTGTGAGGTGCTGGAACAGCTGCCCAGAGAGGTTGTGGATGCCCCATTCCTGGAGGTATTGAAGACCAGGTTGGACGGGGCCATGGGCAGCCTGGTCTAGTAGCAGATCTGGAGGTTGTGGACTTGATCCTTGGGGTCCCTTCCAACCCAAGCATGATTCTGTGATTCTATAACTGCCTTTTGCTGCTGATGAGCAAAGCACATAGTATGAATGGCAAAAAATGAATTGAAAAAAAAAGGGACTTAAAGCATAACAAGAGCAATAAAATTAGGTGGAAGTCTGTTTGGTCAGCTGTGTGGCTTTCACTCATGTTACGTTTCTCAGGGGCCAGAACTTCTCATCACAAGTAAAATCACCAGAATCCAGAGTGCCCCATTTCAGTTAACCTAAACTGAATCAGTGCTAAAGAAACCGTTCTTGTTTAAGGACTCTACGTAATAATCAGGCCACGTTATGAAAATGTCAGTGAGTAATTCAAAAGCTGTGGAGCAATGTTTCTAATGGGTCTCTTCAGTCTACAGATAAGTTTGTTCTTTCTGACGGTTCACACAGCAAACAACGCAGAACAATGGTTGGTATTTGATATAGTTCCATATTAGTGCCACCCATCTTAAAAATCTCATTGATCCTGAGACATTTTTACTCATCCAAGGGAACTCACTGAACATGCTGAAGACGCTTTTGCATGAGTAAAATCGACAAATGTTCATAAAATAGAAGCCCACTTGAGCAGGTAGGAAAGCATAATTAAGTTTTCATCTATTATTATCTGTCTCTCTTGCACTCGCAAAATGTATCCTCAGCTGGTGTACCAACTGGCACAGCCCTGCTCCCTCCAAGGGGAGCTCTTCCAATTCACATCAGTAGACGATCTGGCAATGTCCTTCACTTTAATGGGTTAGCATCCTTTCTTTCAGGCCCTCACCTATCCCTAATTAGACAAAATCTGTGTGCCACAAGAGATATTGATGAACGAAATCAGGAATTCCCTTTTCCATTCAGTATGAAAAAGAAAACAGAGCAGCTGTTCTTCTCAAATGAAACACTGGAAAAGGAACTTGCCAAGCATCTTGTATGTTTTGACATGTAATTTCATTAAATGTTAAATGCAGTATAATCTCTCTCTCTTTCACCTCTTACTGCCCTAACACATTTCGTGTGACTTCTTTCCATCTCACCCTGATGTCGGTTCTGTGCCAATGGACTGAGTGCCACTCTCTGTGATTAAAACAGATTAAGACCACCCCTCTTCATCATTAGAAAACTCTACAAACACTGGGCAACTATATTTCATTTACTACTTGATCAAACAGCTTGCTAAGTTATTTGGATTTTCTACATTACTACACAAAAATCCCCAAATGACAAATTTTTATGGGATAAATGCAGCCAGTTTGTTGGAATATACTTGTGCATAAGAATCAGGATCCACCTCTGCGATGTTGCTGCTGGATGCTGCTGATGAAGAGGTACAGAACTTCCTGTGTAGCTGAAAACAGGACTGGATAGCAGACCAGACTTGGCATTGAACAACTAACATGAGGCTGTAGAGCACATGCCCATGTACCCTAACTCAAGTAGATGGTACAGCTGACTTCAAGGTCAGTGTCTCCATAATGGTTTCACAGTGTAACCATCTAAAGGGCTTTTTTATTCCAGATTGCTTCAAGAAACCTAGCCCTCTGAGGACAGGTTCTGCCACCTTTCACATGATGAATAACAGCACACTTGGTCTCAGTTCTTGCAGAGCAATGTCCTACCCATACTAGTAGGGGCAGAATCATGACGTATTTCTTAATGTTAATTTGGTGCCCAGTTATTGCACTGTTAATCATTCTGGTGACCATTTAATCATGCAAATAATTGCACTGATTTCAGTACTCACATGAGGAAGTGCTCACCAATATTAGAAAAGCACACTTGGGTATAGAGCTTCACAATCTATTTGCATTTCTATGTGTAGCACAGTTAAGAGTTATACCATTTCAAAGGGAAAGCAGTCTAATTAATTTTTTCAGAGAGGGCTGTTTCTTGCAGATGTTTTCTTGTCCTTGATTTAATAGAGGCCCAGTGCCCCCCCTCCCTTTTTATGGCTTTAATGATATAATATTAGGAAAAAACCCTACATGACTGAAATCGCACATTAGTACATAATTTTATGCAAGAGCTCTTTCAGTGCTTCCATTCTATCAGATTAGACTAGATGGATGACAAGTACTTTTGTAGGTGGTTTTCTACCTCTTAATAATTTCCCTCTGAGCGAATCTGACACACAGGTATGTGTTCTGAACAGTTCATTATCTTTGCTCATATTCCCAAGTATGTGTGATATGTGTTGTTAAACAAACTCATTCCTATTTCAGCTTGATAGTGACATGGATTGAACTTTTGGATGTAAATGCAAATCTAGCTTAAACAGAAAAGTTGATTGCAGGCAACTGGAAAGTTGCTTGTATGTTAATTCTCTAAACTCTATGTTTATATATGACTAAGGACCATCATCTACCATGAGCTATTTATAGTGAAAAGGAAAATCAGCTTCTGAAAACACATCCACATTCAGCATATCATGGATTGTACCAATTGTCCCTCTGACATGGCATCTCAGCCACTCAGAAAGCTGTAACACATTATGAAGATGACTTAAAATATTGGTCTGAACAATAAATATTAACAATATGACTTCACCATTTAATATTGCTGCTATTTTTGTAATGTTTGATCTGTAACTCTGTTAATTTTGCTGGCAGATCTAGACTGGCAGAAGTGCACAAACATACGGTCTGTACAACTGAAAGCATCAGTGTGGATACTGTCCCTTCATGTATCTCTGGGTGAGGAAATCAGTACTACGTAAGTGGGAGGACCTTGCAAGCAGGCAAAGTCCTTTAAAAAGAAATCTTACTGAGTCCTGCATTACAAACTACTTGCCAGAGGATAACAGGCATGAGCAGTAATTGTCTGAAAAGGTTTACAGCCGATGCCAGCGGGACAGAGTAGGAGTAGCAATATTAAAGCCACTGAGAAGCACAGGACTACACATTATCCCCTCTAACATGCTCGAACAATAAAGGCCCTGAAACAATGCATAGTGTTCAGCATTTTAGGAAGCAGCAGACATGACTTGGAGCTACTGTGAAAGCTTTTTGAAAGTGTCATCTGTCCACCACCGGAATTGATCCCATCCTCTGGAAGGAATTTAAATGAATCCCTCTTCTTTCAAAGAAGCACATATTTTAATTAATTCACTTCTGTGTAGAACAGAAATCTCTCTTAGATCAGTGTTTAAACTGCGCCAGACAGCAAGCACCAGCCTTGTGCTCTTGCATGAAACTTGCAACTTCTACTGCTAGATGCCAGATAATGAGAACCGAATCAGGGAGGCTCTGTATGGTTTTGTTCTGAATATCGTCAAAAACGGCCCCAGTTGTCTATACCTAGAGCAACTCTATCATTTATTCTGTTTTAGTGGTATAATGGAGGATAAAATGGAAAAATATCCCCTTCAACAACAAATCCCACACTCTAGACAGCAGTTTCCCCTGCTTTTATCCCGTTTGCAGTTTAATAAAAAATAATTCTAAATAACCTATAATGATGGTGACTCAGCTGCCTTTCCAGGTGACTTATGCAGTAGCTTAATTTCTATTCATATCTCACCTGGATGGCTTTTCATTTTCTTTTTTGACAATGGACTCCTATGCCCTACAGAAAGCAGGCATTATTTTCCTTGAAGAACTTTGAATTAGTAGTGCAGTGTTAACACATGATTTCCATCAGTCACTTGCCATGTTCTCAAACAGGAATTATGACAATTATAAATAATGAGAAATCCTGATATATCACACAAATCAAACATGGCTTTTCTCTGGGGTTGTTCTCTCCCAGGGACCAGACTCTAATGTTCTGACTGCATCTGTACTGCCTTGTCTTGCCCTTTATGAGTCCTGTCAAATGTCTCAAAGCCCCTTCCTTATAAGGCCATTCCTATACCACTAATATATATCTTTTCCCTATTAGATATATGTATATTTAATTATATATCCTCTTCCTCTAACAATGGAGACAAGTCCGTTCTTGCATTTGAATGTTCCTTCCACCAAGATTCTCTGTTTCTTTTGTAACACTCCTTGCTCCTATGAGTATGTTAATTTTTCCCATTTTGTCTTCCTCAGGGTTTTTGCAAATCTGTGATTCACATCACAACTGGCCTCTACTTCTTTAGTTACCAAAAATTCCAAAACCATATTTGCATTTAGAGAAATAGAGATTCACACTAATACGGTATGAATGACGTGTGGTTCCAGGCAGTTTTTGTACATGTAATGGGCACTGTGTACATTCACACTGCGTACATTTACATTTGACAGGCTGTAACACTTAAGAAATGTTTTACTGTTTGTAAGAGCTTGTATAATAGCTTTGTCTTTTGTAATTACTAGAATCAAAAAAAAACCAACCATTTGTTTAAAACAGGGCTCCTTACGTCAGAAATTTAATGCCATGGACTTACTCATACACAGTGGTCCATCCATTTTCATCACTTTTGGTTGCTAGAAGTCCTGTGTTTCCAGGATATGTCATCAGAGCCAGGTTGTAGCCTTGGGCATAAACCCTTTTCAGAACACCATTGCTGCTTATTGTCAGCCAGTATACCTGGCCGCCCGGCACCACGACCCACAGGGGCAGGCCGCTCGTGTCTCTGCGGATGTGCACCGAATTCCCATTGCTGCTGGTAATGGTGACAACGTCCCCTTCTCCGCTGTAGGTGAAGTTGTAAATGTAGTCCCTTGTGATGAGGTTCAGGGTGTGCAGGTGGGTGCCATTGATGGTGAACTGATACAGCTCTTGGTCTGCTGGTGACGCAATCTCGTACAGATTCGTGTCACTGAGGTGAGCCTTGTTTCGGCTGATGGCGCGGATGCGAACGTTGCCAAGGTCTGCTACATACAGCGTGTCATCAGCAGAGACTGCTAGGGAGGAAGGTGCTTTCAGCTTTGCATCTTTGGCATATCCACCGTCACCTGGGACATAAATGGCAGTGTTAGTAATCTGCAATGTCTGCATTTAAGCTGAACCTCAAAGCCTGGCTTACTGCTTCTTCTCAGCATTTATATGTCAACAGGAGAGTATCTGCTTCCAATTCATTAAACCTCCATTATTTAAAGCTGGTGCAATTCTGGATCGGTCTCAGTAAAAACAAACTAGAAGACAAATATGCAACTTACACCATTTTTACTAACTCCAAAGCCCTGATGCTCAGGGAAGCATCACATACTGAAACGTGAAAGAAAAAATGTTAACAACAGGTGAAGTTTCATTTCCTACTTCTTGTATGCTGATATGTAGTCCAAGCAGAATTGTGGTATAAATAAAAATCAGTAATTCAAAGTAATTAAGGGAAGCAAAGATTAGATTGTACTTACTACAATCTCAACATTATAGAAAAGTAAATGAGATTAATAGCCAAAAAAGGCCTTGAAAATATACCCCCTCCTATATCAATCGTAATTGTACTTTGTACTTATAAATGCTATGTGTTTTAAGATCCAAAGAGGATGTTTTCATGATCATGGGCTATATACCTGAGTATCTAAATGACTTCAGATGAACAGGATTTTATGTAATCGGAAAGGAAGCATATTAAACCTCACTGTTAGAGAGCAGCACATTACTGTTACGACTGCTCCCTTTCTCCTGACTCAGAAATACAATTTGATGGAGAATTTGAGCATATCCTTTGCTGCCTTGGAAACGGACAAATGAGCTAGTCTCTGCCAAGCGGTGTCTGCCTTTCACCAGCCCAGCACTGGCACAATCATTAGCTTTGCCACAGTACTTTTCTGTGTGTGTGCTGAGGGTAGATTCCCTCAATCAGAACCCTGGACAGGATGCTATTCAGCCCCGGTACGACAGAGCCATACCTGAAGCTGGCAGCACGTGGCAAAGCTCATGAGATTTTGATTATCCATAATGGGTCAGGAACTCACCTCCTCTGGAAGACCATTTACATTTTTTTTCCTCTCCTTCTTGACATACTTTATGTTTTCTTGTCAGTCATTAACCTTTTACTTGAAATGGGCGGCTTATGAATTATGATAGCATTACAGAGCTGAACAAAGTGGTTCTTGGAGATGGCAAGATGACAGTGTACTGCCTTCCTCTGTGTAAGGGAACATTCTCTTTGGTTCCATCATGAAATAGGTTTATGTGAAAAAAAAACGCACAACAAGAAGGCGTGAGATAGCACTTTTCACAGGACGTGGAACATTTTGATAATCTCCTTGGCAAAAAGGGCTACCACATCCAGGAGTATTCAGGTGCAACCTGCACAGGGGCTGCTAACATCTTCAGAACGAGCAAAGCTGACATAAAAAGCCATACTTAGAACTCATTTTGAATGATGTGTAATCTCTGTATCGAAACAGGAAAATCTGTGCCCACTCAGAGGTTCTTCCAATGCCAGCTGGAAGACTCATGCCTCTGCACCCAATGGATTAAACAAATTCATGCGGAGCTGCTGATAAGGCTTTCTGCTTTCCAAGGAAGTTGAACCAGCCTGTTACTCCTGTCGCTTTGCTAACCTGATGCTATGCCAGAGGGTCTTGACAGTGCAGCAACAGGAAAGTACAGGATAGCGCTGTCTTACCTGAGAAGCAGTCACAATTAGGATCAATCTTGCAGTCACAATCTGACGGGGCTCCGGCGATTATGGAGATCTCGCCGTTGGTTGTGACCTGTTGTATGCGGTTGATCTTTCTTTCATCAGTCTCAGCAATGTAAAGAATCCCGCTGTGGGACACAGCGATGGCTCGGGCTGACTCCAGGGTGGAGTGGATGGCCACCTTGCTGACGATGAAGTGGTCGATGCCGGGCACCTGGCAGTGAATGGGGCGCCCTGCGATGATGCGCACACGTCTGCTCTCAGAGATCTGCAGGACGATGTTGTTGTCCAGGACGTACAGCGAGTTGTCCAGCGGGTTCACTGTCAGGTCTGTTGGCCACTCTAACCGCACCTGTGAAACCAAACCACGGGGAGGGCAGGTTCAAAAAAACAATGAAGACATAAAGCAGTTTTGTTCAACCATCTCTGAGGACCATGTCATCTAGGGGATTTACCCGCTGCTGCTGTGCTAGGATGTACCTTCAATTGCGTTTGTCAGAACACATTTCTACAAGCATACCCTTTTTGTGAGATCCAGCACCAATGTGGAGCTAAATTTGATTTCAAAAGTAATTTAGCAACCCCTGAAAGGTATTTGCAGAAGTCCATTAAGGGCGGAACTTTATTATACCTATGCATTCATGCAAATAAAAGCATACACTTTGTGTCATGCAACATCAGCCAGAAAATTCTCCAGGTCTGAATGTTATTGTTTCAAGGTTGCACTCAACACTGGCAGAGTGGGAAAGTTAGAGGTTGTCAATGTCCTAACACTTTAATTGACCGTTAGCACAAAAGGAAAATGACACGGTAGAAGAGCATGACACATTGCCACAATTTATTTACTAAGCCAGAAATGTTAATAAGACTTATGTGCCATAAAATATATAAGCTCATTAATTCTTTGTAATGTAATAATGCACCGATATATCAGACTTCACACAATACAGTAGCCCAGCCATTATATATATAGCCACTTATTTTAGTTTGTGAATTCAGTATTTCTGTCACGTGGTAAGTAAATTTGTCATAGTTAAGGTGAGCTTTTTGCCTTTTGCCATGAAGGTCAAGGTATCAACCAAGCAAAGTTTCCAAACAGCATTGGAGAAGATGCTACAAGAATGACCTCACTGACTTGATGCCTGTCGCATCAGGACATGGAGGAATTCAGCATGTTCCCAGCTGGAGGTGGGCAGCCTGTCACCCTGCAAGACAGCTGGTATGGAGGCTGCTGACCACAGTGTGTTCTTGCAAAGGCTTCAAATTCCTCCTACAGAGAATGCTCTGCAGCCAGTGCAACAGTTCTAGTCTGGGAATGAGCAGCTGAGGAGACCGGTGCTTCTCCCCAGTTAAAGGCTGGTGGAGGATTTAGTTTGCAGCTTGTCTATGGAAAGGTCACAGAACAACTGAGTTGCAGGGATTGCAAGACAGACTATTTTTATCTCAAGATGCTTTGCTTGTTATCTTTTGTGAAGAGATGGCTGCTTTTATCTGAATGGAATTTCTATGGACTAAATATTTCAGTCATCAGAAGAGAATAAATGCCAAACTAAAATGCAATGGTTTTATAGGCACAGAAGCTTCCACTATTTCATGTACTGTTTTTGTTCGTGTTTCCACTGTGCTAATTAAAAGATCTATGAATGCAGAGCCCACAGATGATGATACAATGCTCAGCACTGCAGAATACCATATGGTAGAGTGTGTGGCCATCACAGGCCACCTGCTCACCCGGGGTCAGCTCAGGCACCAGGCTGAAGGCCAGCTTCTGCCTTTTGCAAGCATTGGTACTTCCAGATAATCTCATTTCCAGAGGCACGTTGCTGGTTTGATAATTGATGTTTTAATAAAGCGAGGGCACTGCGGCTCCTGTGTCTCGCCCTGCGTGGTTACGCGGTGCACCACACCATTATGAAGGCTCACAGAGTAATCGAACTCCTCCTCGTGCCCAGTCCATTTCACTAGACAACATAATAACTGGCATTAAAACTAATGCTGCTGGGTTCAAGATCTCTTCTGAACCAAGTGGCAGAGTCCCTCCAAATGATGATAACTGCGGTGAGACAGCTGGAAGCAGATTCCTCCCATAAAAATGCTGAACTGTGTGTCCCACCCAACACGTATGGGCTGCTGTGCACTGAGCTGCTAGCGCATGCCTTCCTCGCTTCAGCTGAGAGCTCGATGGGGCCTGAACAAAACTTCAGGCACATGCCATCCTCTACAAGGCTAGCTGTGGGAAACTTGGGAAGAAACATATCTGCAGTGTGCTTTCAATGCAGAACACTTGATTGCTCTGTCAAACAGAATGGATTATTTGCAATGGCAGACACCATAACACCCCCTTCACAGATCACTCTGCTGTAAAAATAATTTGTGATTAACTGTAACTAGATTATTAGTGGGAAAAACTTTGGGTTGAAACTCCCTACTTTTGCCATAACAGCTACGCATAGCACCTGCCATATCTTAATACCTGGTTTGCCTTCACAGACCAGCCACATTGTCTTCGCCTCAGTGAATAAATTGAATTCCTCCCACTGTGAAGGTATGTCTGGTGTCTTGCAGATAAACAGCGTCTGATCTGGACCAAAACAACTTCTTCTCTGGTTGATTTGAGGCTGGTTTTGTTTATTGAGGTAGAATAAGCTTTATGGAAATGTCCATTTCACTTGCAGCAAGGTGCCTAAAACCTAAGAAGAAGCTGGATCTTAACAGCTGCCATTATCTGCAAGCGCACTGCTTTCATATGGATTGCTTCTGCAAATCTAGCTGCATTATGGTAAAAATAGATCAAATTTAAATTGAGGACATCTAAACAGTTCTGGCTACTAAACCTGACCTCCAGCTAGCTCTCTGCAAAGCTCGCAGAAGGATGACTGCACTCATTCCTGGGTTTAAAGCAGTTGTGGATGTATTAATGGTCTAATTCCAGGCAAAATGTTAAAGCTAGCATGTACCTGTCTAGAGACTGCAGTAAAAAAAACAGCTGCCACTTGCTGCTGGAGGGGAAAAAAAGGCCATGTAGGCCAATTAAAAGCAATCAAACGTATGAACAAATGCAAAATGCAGAATGTTCTGAATCCAAAGAAGAATCTCAGATTTGGAAAGAAATCTGCACTGCTCTGGTCAGGATGTGGCTTCATGGCATTAAAGGAGTGTGAGCTGGGGCTGCTGCTCACCCCTCATCTGCCCCTGCAGTCCCCAAAGCAGTGCTGAGCTTTCCCTGCTCCTGTGGTGTGTGGGTTCAGGAACCGTGTCTGGCTGAAAACTAATCACCTCAATCAGCTTAAGCTGAAGTGTAAGTGCACCCTCAGGTTCACTGTTACCTTGAAAAGTCACCGGTTGTTTCTTTTCTTTGAAAGCAAGCTGCCCTCTGGCAGGTTTCTGTGACCAAACCATCAGTTGTGCTGCGTTCAAAGCCAATAAACATATTACAGAGAAGCACTTCAATTCTCATCTGATATGACTATGCCTATTAAAAAGTTTTTCCAGACAAACACTCAGTTAGGGTTAGAATATTAAGTCAGTTAATATACTTTTTAATCTGAAGCAGCACTTCATCTGCAGAGTCCTCTCCTATAGACGTATATTTTTCTTATAATTAAAAATTGAGCCAACTGCCAAGTGTGTTTGCTTATACCTGATGGGTTTTTATTTTTAAGCAGTGCACAGAAATGGCTTTGCAGATTATCCCATTATGAGCAAAAAGATAAGATTTGTTCAGCGGCAGTCAATACCTTACTTCACACATTGAAATTTTCAGGTGACAATCTTGGTTTGGTTCACTGGAGACTGAGCGTATGCAGTGGAAATCACTGTGTAAACAAGTGAACCCTTGAGCAATGAGACCTTTTGCATGTAAGTATTAGCATGCCAGCTTCTCCAGGAGTCCAGCATTTAACTGTCAGCATAAGGCTCCAGCTATAGGTAATAATCAATGTCTGGTTTGAGAAGTGCAAAATTAAAACCCACTGGCCTGGCTTTCTAACAGGTTTTTTTCATGTCAAGTGTTCTGGAAAATACAAAATGCACTGAGATGGCTTTGACTTAAATACCTTTTCATGGGGAGATCTACATTTAGGTAGTTAAATAGCTCTCAGGCTTGAATGGTTGGTATATTTTCTTTCTTGCATCAATATGCATGTGCCTGTATAACCATCTGCCTATCTATCTATCTGGTTGTGAAAATCTTTTGTGCAACAGAACATTGGAACTAAGTAAATACTGTGAGTTTTTTGCAAAGTAGCACTCACATCAGCACATTCACCCATACACCTCTTAAGCACACAGAGACACACATGGACACATATCAGTGTTAGCAAAGAGTACCATTTTGCTTTTTGTTTTGACCACACGACCAAAACATTCTGCACAACATTTTACAGCTGTGGCTTTTTTGGTGTTACTTTACAGAAATCAGATCAAAAACTGTTTTACTGTTCATATCAAAACAAGAAAAGTAATGAGGGAAAAACTTATCCTTGTCCACAGATGCAGATTTCAATTCACATGTTTGAGATGCTGGGGTAAATTTCACTGGGGTAAGTTTAATTTATCGTGGGTTAAAAGCAAACTGCATAAATCCATAGAAAGTCTTCACAGTTGCTTTGATTTCTTGCCATGCACTGATTGTATGTTTTGATTCAATTTCATGTAGTAGCACAAAATTCATGCCAATTGGTTCTGATAGTCCTGACTGATGGATTACTTCCTATCGATACTGCTCAGCCTCAAGCATTTCTATTTATGCTAGCTTTGTCTTTATTCTGCTCTATGACACGCATTTGCAGACCTCATCACAGCCTCCTCTATATTTCTCTTTTGCTGCTAACCTCATTCTCTCATCTCTTTCTCTCCACACTCACTTCAGATGTTGCTTCCAGCACAGCCATGTACGCACCCCACTGCTATGTGGAACAGTATTTTCCTCCTCCTGCTGAACCCCTTCTTTCTCCTCCTCCCCTGCGTACAAAGGCTCAGAGAAAGGACTTGCTTAGGTGGGGCTCTAGAGGTGAACACAGCTTACAAGGCTGGAGGAGCCTGCTTCTGCTTCCCTGAACTTTCTACACAATGTCTCACTATATATATTCCTCGCTATTTCCTCACAGTTGACAAGCACTGATATTTTTTTCATCATTTTCTGACAGTTTGCTCTCACTTCTGGGCTCTCTCTTTTGTTGACACTGACACTGTCAGCGTATCTCCTTCCTTAATGGCACAGAGACAGAGCTGTGCTCATGCAGCCTGACACAGGGAGCACTTGGCATGGTGGGATTACAGCTTCCTCCCACTCGGAGCCAGCCTTTGTTTCCCATGCTCCTGACGCTGCCTACTACAAAATTCAGAATTATGCAGTTCAGCTGTAGCGGTCCCTGCTCTAAACTTCACAAACGTTGCTCTCTATGCATTCATCGTTCCCCAGTGCAAAATCCAAATAAATGAGTTTAGCAGCCTAACGACCGCTGTTTGCTGCTCTAGGCTAGGCAAGCAGCTGTGGCACATTGACAGAAGCAGCTCGGAGCTCTGAGACTCTGATTCCCTGGGATCACAGGGTGGGCAATGCTTCCCCCAGCCTGCCCCTACTCTCGCTAATTTCCAGTGGGTGAGGGCCCAGCAGAGGAGTGCAGAGCGAAGGCACACACCACCAGCCTTCAACACTCCTCTCTGCTTTGCTTGCTGCAAGCTCCACTGTTCTCTTTCCAGCTCTCTTCCATAATTTCTTTTTTATGCTTTTTTTTTCCTACTTGACATCTTCAAAGACTGCATGAGGAATCTTGGGTTGACTAAATCGATAGGGAAGTTGATTTCTACGGGGACAGGTTTCACACTGTCTTTATTTAATAACAGACAGAATATTATCTAGAAACACATAAGCCCATTGACTATGAAGATCAATGGGACTCAGATTCCTAAGCCATTTAAGTCTGTTTAAACATAGCATCCATGGTTTATACAGGTTAGGAAGAAAATACTTCGTTAAACACCCAGAAGGAATTACAGTGTTTCAACCAGGCTGGTGCCTCTGAGAGGAGGAATTTGAGACTCTTCACTTAAAATGTCTGAAAATAAATCATGAATCTTACTCAAACTTGACTCCTTGCAGAAATCCTTCTGTGAGAGTATTATTTACATTCAGTAGGTACTCACAAGAAAACCCATCAGAGAGCCTTTGAACCTTGCCTGACACTGTAAACAGGCACTGATTTTGTCAACTGAGGGTATTTGTTACTGCTGTGATGCATATTTGGACATGCATTATCAGATCATGCCAGAAAAGCACACAGAAATAAATTTTAGGACTAGTGCTCTCAAGTGAAATTCAAGACATTTTCAGAATGGTTCTTGATATCTCTAGCAAAGTTTTCAATCTCTGGATCTCAGGCTCTCAGGAATTTCTCAACTTAGAAAGCAACCACTGACCTCTTCCAATTCGCTCTATTTCTGATGTATCTTTCATGAGCAATTCAGTGCTCTTATTATTGTTCACACTAACCACCAAAGACATTGGCTTTGTTGTTTCCACTGACGTGGACTCAGAAATCTAACTGAACTGGCAAGTATAATAGAAGAAAGAAATACATATGGATGGAAGACCTAGAGGGTTTTACATCATATCATGACTTTCTCCAGTTTTCACCAGAGACAGCTACATGCTGCTCAGTTTTCCATTTTGCTTTGAGCAGTTGATTGAATGGCTATTGAGTGATGTTCAGACATTTATGATTTTCCTGCAATGTGACCTACATTGCTAAACTTCATAAATTTATCCTCTAAGGCAGTGTATCATTTTGCATGCCATACCCATCCCAAAGGAATCTATCAGCAGGAGATGAGGCCCAGTTTGTACACGCCGAATGTCCTTCATACATTTTTAGCTAATTTGTTTGCAAATGTGTGTGTTATTGTCAGCGTAACATACTGCATAAAATGGCGCTCTCTATCATCCTGTTTGCATTTCTCTGTGTCCCAAACTTAATAATTCACAGCCATAAACATAATCTCTGTATGGCAGGCTACAAATGGGTGCAACCAATTTCTGTCTTGACATCTGCATTTTTTTTTTCCTGCACTGACACAGTATCTATTCTCATTTTTGCTCATGAGGAACAATGGTAGAAAAGATGCCAAAGCAAAACCAGTATCATGAAGAGGGGAAATCAGACACTCCTCCTGCCATTTTATTCCTGAGGCTGCCACAGCTTGCTTTCATTTGACTTCAGCAGCCTGTAAGATAACTCAGTCCTAACAGTAATACTGGAGATATCACTAATTCCTCCAAAGCAACACTTCCTGGTGCTAAAACCTTTCCAGTCCTTGTTTATAACTAGCAGTGAGACCCAGAAGCATGAGATAGCAATGAAACAACACTCTCTAGAGTTCCCTCATGCTGACATGCTTCAAAGCCCTGCCCTTTGTAAGCAGTTATTATTACAGCATTGTTTTGACACCATCTACAGACTTCCAGGTTCCCCTTAGCACCTGGAGCAATTTGCACACCAGAAGTATTGCCATGCTGGCTTTTCTGAGCCTCCTCCCCGTGGTTACCGTGGTGCAATGCTTTCCCACATTTGCTTATTATAGTTTCCAATGCAACAGTTTGCCACCACAGAAAATTTCAATGGTCCAACATAGAACTGAATACCCATTTCCCTTCCCCCACCCCCCCCCATCACTTACGCACTGGTATTATTCCTGTAATTTCTGTATGCTTTCTTCTGATCTGCTATGGAAAGACCAAAATCTCAAAGACCAGCCCTCACTGACCAGCAGGGTGTGATACATCACTGCAGGAAGCACACCATCATCCCTGGTGACCATTGCCTTCCACACTCTCCTATACAGAAGCTCCAGACTTGGTCTCTCTCACCCTAGCACTGTGCAGTGTTTCCAGATGCTCAAAGCAGAATATGCTGGGCAACCTGAAATACTTGGAATAGAGACAAGACAGATCCAGCTGAAATAATTCACTTTTTACAACATGCAAAATTTGTGCTTTTGACTCCACAGATTGTATTGGATTGGCTGGTGAGAGGAGGAGAGCAACACACACATTACCAGCCCTGCCAATCCTAAGAAACGGTGGAACAGTAACCCACTCCATCCAAGCACTAATTTCTTATATCATACATGGTCCTTACATCAGTGGGTGTGGATGAACAACTGGATTAAAATAAAGGAGGGACACTGCCTACTTGGCTTGCTTCTGCATGCTCCTATCAACAGTCACATTTCCTCCAGGTAACTCCAGGTTGACAGGGACTGCTTTACAATATCTGAACAAGTATGGGAGCTCTGCAGGGTATATAAAACCCAAGAAATATATAAAAGTATATAAACAAAAGTATATGTATACATACTTGCAAATGGAAATATTTCCATATGCATCTATAATATATAGTAAGTATAAATTTATTCTTCATGCATACATTTTGTTCACTACATCTCCTTAACAGCTGAAAAAGTCAGATACAGTCATCAATATAACTCAACCCACTGCAGGCTCTCACCAACCTGGCAAAGCTGTGCTACCAATTCGCAGCAGTGCAGTTCAGCACTGCTGACACCCCTGCCATAAATATCACCATGTTCTGTCACACTGAAACCATCTTTAAACAGGAGATATAATCAAAGATGACTTGTGCATAAGGACTAAAACATGCAGCAACCAGAGACATCAGTTGCTTAGGAAATTGCAACAGGAGGTCCTCAGTGCTGGCCAGCCCTGCTAGCACCTGAGAGCACTAACATGGCACTGAGATGCTACCTTCGTGCCAGCACCCAGATCCTGTAGACATTACTTACTTTCTCCAGTCTCTCATTAGGAAAAAAAAAAAAACAAACTAAATCTGTCTCTAGCAAAAAGTAGGGTAAAAGCCATGAAAGTGCTCTGCCACAACTCCTCTTTGCCATGGGTCACATGAAGCGTCCAGTGCCTCCTGCCTCGACAGCCAAGGAAAAGGCTACAGGTGCTGAAAGCTGATTAAAATGTACATAGTATTTTTACTCAGTAGTAATGCATTATTTATGGCAGGTAATTGAAATAGATGGCTGTTTTGCAGGTGACCAATAGAAAACGAGCACTTGGGACTTTAAGGAAGAAATTGGAGCGTTTCTTCACCGCATGGTATCTCACTTCTATGAGTAATATTTCAAATCCAGTGATAGAATAATTTGATTAGAATATAAATTAGGTGTGATGAAACCATCCTGCTCTCTGTTTGATATTCTAAAAATCACATTATACACCTACAAGTTTGATTCATGAGCTCTCACAGATTCTTTTCCACCTGAGGTCCTAATCCTATGAGACTCCTTTCTCTCAGTCCCTGTTAAAGAGAGGCCACTTAACCTCTCCTCTACGCCCAGGAAAATATTATTTTATCCTCTACCTGAAGATACCTTTTTGAAGAGGCTTTCAGCTTGGTTTTGCTTCAAAATATGAATACTAGCAAAGTCTTTTCCTTGCAAATGCGATTATGACTGGAATTATTTTGTATAGGTTTCTGGTTACAGGGACTAATTATTTGAGCAAGGGCTTTTCTGGATGACTATCAGCTTTTCTGGACTACTTCATATATCCAAAATCAGAAAAAAAATAACAAAACAAAGAAAGCTCTGACCATCTCCTGTAAAGGAAGACCACAAATAATTAAAGATCCTGTAAATCATCATTTTAGCTTTAATGAGCTTTAAGTTCAGTGATTTCAAGCACACATATAATACCTGCTTCTGCAAAGCACCAAAATGGACAGCACAGAGAATCTGCATATTTTAGGTGCACTAACTACACTTAATTAGAAGACTGTATCAAAAGCCTCACAGAGATAGAGGACTAAAAGCAGATCAAGAGCAGGAGTAGTTTTGCTATAGGGAGAACCAAGCCTTTGCTTTTTGATGGCATGTATCTCTTTAACAGAGTAACAGTACTAAACACCTACCACTAAAATAAGGCAGCAAGAGAGCATTCTGTGCTTTCTGCTTTTATAAGAATGCAGTTTATACTGTCATGTTTATAGAGAAACACCTACAGGAACAGTATGTCTTCCTCCAGCCTGCAATACTAATTAATTAATGGGCACTTTGTAATCCTGTAGTTCGTTTGTGCTATCCTACTCTCACCCTGGCTTGAAAGCGTTCAGCCTGGAATCCATTTGGCTTTCATGCCGGTAGCTTGCTCCCTCTGCTTCTCACCCGCTCATCAGATCATGGCTTTGTCTTTGTATTTTCCTTTCCTGCTTCCGATGCACTCAGGGAGAGTCCTGTTGAGGCTGCTTGCTCCGATGAGCAGCCCTTCATCGCTGCACTCAGCTGAGGTCACTGTGTCCTGGGAGCTTTTTGTTCTGCTCAAAAGGCATCCACAATGCCACTGAAGCGTACTGTGCCTGTGCAGATGCTGGTGGGGAATGCCTGCAGCATGTGTGACTGCGGGAGCAATGTCAGTGTTTGCATTTTTGAGAAACAAACTACATTTTAAAGTGATTTTGCTCATCTTCACTCCTGCTTTTCAGCATTCTTTTCTGTTTGATGTGGGTCTTCAGCAGAATTACTGCTCTCTCCTCTCTCCTACACATCATTTGTTCAAGGTAGGCTGCCCAGGATGTGGCACTTGTGCCACGTGTGGGTCCGTGTCTAGTCACTCCCCTTTAAACCTTGTTCTAGAAATGTGCCTTTTAATTTGACCTATGCAAGCAAATTGCCTACATAAGTAACACTGACACATTTTTATGAGGGAGCAAAACATTTTGCAGTGTCACTGAAGTTTATGTGAAGCAACACAATATAGATGGTTCCCTCACATGGAGAACTGCTGAACAAAAGCTGATGAAGTGCAAATGTCAAGAAAAAGTCTTCAAACCAGACCTTTCATTTTGCAACACAGCAGTGACAGTTATTAACACCATCAATCAGGCCGGAGCTATTGCTTTGGCACAGACTCATGCCTGCTGGGACTGACATCAGCTTGAGAGCAAGGCCATGGTTTCAGGCTAAGAGAAAGCTCTTGGGATTCATTTTCTGTTTCCTTGCAAACGTTTAGTCTCTTCATTCGCAGGGAATGTGCTCAAGATTGGTTTACGCTGTTCCAAAAACTAACTGCAAAAATATAAATGACTCGAGGTTCAGAGTGGTGGAAATTCAGCCCACATATTTCTCATGGGAGGAAAGATAGGAGGTGAAATTGCAAGATGGTAGAAATACCTGCTCATTCCCTCCTCGGCTCTCACCAAAGCAAGGGAGGCAGAAGAGAAAGAAAGCTTATTGCTCAACCGGAGCTGAAATACGTTTCCTTTGACACAACACCTCCCACCATGTCAGTATAACTTTTAGGAACGCTGGATCTAATGAAGTCCAGTTTCCTAAGGACTTGTGTCTCATGGCTGCCTGACTTGGGAGTTTAATAAAATCCAAGCACCAAACGAAGCTCTTCCTGTGAATGGGGCATTTATTAGATCCTGAGTGGATTCTCTAGAGTTTAATAAAAGAAAGCCCGTGCTGCAATATTTCCTTTTGAAAGGGCACTTTAGGTCTTTCTCCCGTAACTGGATTAATATTTTGTATGGGACTTGTAGGAATTTAATTGCTGTGAAGGCAATTTTCCTCTGCAAATTTGTTGGAAATCAGCCAAAGATTCTGGTTTGCTGTATATTAGTGAGCTGAATATTTATGCTCACAGATTGAGGGAATACTAGCAGCTCTTCTTGATATTCTTGAAAAATATTTTACCTTAAAAGCTTAGCCCTTGTTCATGTGGCAATATTCAGAGTTCTGGGGTCGGCATTTACAAAAAGGATGACGAGCTCTACAAAGGAAGATACTGGATAGCTGACCTTAATGTAGGTAACCACCAAAATTTTGGCACCCGTGGCGAGTGCTGAGTGTAAATACTCAGTGTAAAGCATGTTCACAGATCTGGTTAAGACATGCAGCTTTCTTTAGATTGGCTTCTCATTAACAAATGAATTGCACTGCGCTGAGAAGTCACTCAAGCTAGCTTTGCACACGCAGAAACAGAACTGAGGAGACCAGAATACCATATAAATACCTCAGCCTAATGTCCCGTTCCTTCTAAATTCAGATTAACACCCTCAGAGTGAAGTATGAGATCAAAGCCATTAGTCAAAGCCGGGTAGTTTATTTGCCACAACTCATAATCTTTTCAACCCCAGCTGTCCTTACCCCCACCCCTATCAGTTATGAATACAAAATTCTCTCATAAGAATGAGAAAGCACTGAATAACAAACAGAGAGTGATTAGAAAGATGTGTTTCTGTCAAACCTGATATTGGAATAAATGATTAAACACTTTCATAATCAACTCATATATTAAAGTGAATGCCTTAAAGTGAAAGCATGTCATTTATAGTAGTTTTCACAACAGGCAGTTATTCTATGTGTTTACTTCAAGAGTACATTTTAGTATTTCAGTAAATCAAGATATATTGATTTTGAGCAAGTTGTTGATTTTATTGTCAGAGCAAATTTAGCTTTGAGAATTGATTTTATTTGCCTATTTCGTAAGTCCCGCTAAACACACAATTTGTGAGCAACCCACACTCACTTGATGTAAATGCCACTTGTAATTTAGCCAAAAAACTATCTAACTGAAGATGGCCAAATTCATTTTTCATTACTGTTGATGCCAAGCTGGAATAAACTCAGTGGTCTTGCAAGGACACAAAATTATTTTGACTAAGTGAAAATATCCCTTATTTTCTTAGATATAATTTCAGATTAACATGTTTGACTTCAATGGGGTGTGATTATTTCTCAGTTTTCTGGTTATCAGCAACAATTTTGAAAAAAAAAAACCAACACCCTATCAAGCCAATTTGATAGAGCTACTTTTCAGAACACGCATTCCGGGTATTCATTTAGCATCTATGCTTTACAAAATATGTGAAAATACTCAAAATTCTGGATTTTGCGAAAAACTTCAGCAAGAAGAAGCTGTTAGGAGCCCACAAAATAAATGTTCCAAACAAGAAATGCTTCCTTAAGCAACATGTACATCTATGCTGCAGACTGCTAGCAGCGTTAGTTCACCTACCAGTGACAGAATTAGACAGCAATTACTACTGCAGCTTACTTTGCTGCTTTCTAGGTTTAATTTAATGGCTGATTTAATATGCCATCATTTATTTTGTTGTTTCGAATATTCACTGACATGCATTCTCAATTTATCTGAAGATTATCTCACTGTCTGTGATAAGAAAGTATCTCCATTTCCCAGAATGCTGAAGCCTTTGCAAACTTTTCAGAAATTTGTTGCAACAGAAGCCTGTAGGTGCTGTGAAATGGCAGCACAAGGCTTGTTCATGGAGAAAGAATTGCCTTTCTGCTTCTATGGAAAGAAGACCTTATCCCAGCTGAATGCCCATGCCCAAAAAGCAATACAAAGAAGAACTTGCTTTGTGAATGCATCTTCTTATCTATGATACTGCAGAAGTTTTTTTCTCTTTCTCTCTACAGTATTGGGCCTGTATTACCTTGTACTAAGGTAAATCTGTTTCCAGCAAGTAGCCAGCCCACCATAAAACAAGATTTTAGGGGACAGAGCTATTTACAACTTTGGTATGTTTGATTTCAACCTGAAGAGTTTTACCTTTTCAACTTCATTTTCATGTTAAAAAACAAAGCCATTTTATCTCCACATTTGCCAGACCCCCTGTTGAACGTAATTTGCTAAAGGGTGTTTGTATTTTTTAAAAAGGAATACAAAACCATCAACATGAAGCACTGCATTTCAGATTTAGGGAGGCATTTTGTTACTGAGCAAAATGAGGGAAATAAACCAAAATTTGCACGTAAATACACACTCACAAGTTATATGACCAAAAAAGCAGTTATGTGTACAGCCTCAGACGCGTATCACAAGGAGGAGGCAGGGAGCAGACAATGCACCTGGCTCCATGCCATGTCCCTCCGAGATCTCTAATCTGGTTACTGATGCCCCAGGCATTTGTTGTGTGTATCCAAGAAGCAAGCAAACGTGCTTCAGGCAGCAGTAAGTTCCATGAAGCATGGCTCCTGCCAGCAGGTCTGCAGCAATGGAGCGGAGAGTCAGTGCCTCCAGCTGTGGAATACTGGTTGCTTCAGTGGGTTCCTGCTCATCATCTGCAGGACTGGCTATCCTACAAGACGAGGTGCCGGAGCAGAAGTCAAGGTGCCCAGAAGCAACATGTCCTTAAGACAACTACTAGGCTAGTTTAAGCTTGGGCTTAGCACAGCTAACTCAACTGACCCTGTTGTTCTGCTCTACATGGAACAGCTACATATCTACTGAACCAGAGAGAATAAGAAGGTATATATATCATTTCCCTGTCCTGCATTTTCAAATGCTTAGTGACATGTAAAGTGGAACAAGGACACTATCTTCAGTTTTGACCCTAGTAATACAATCCTCTGGTGCTGCTGTGACGAGAGCACTATATTCCATTGTTTGTCCCTGTGAAATCTGATTAAAAATATCCAAGGCATTGACTCCATATTCCACAAGTACGTTTTTACTGCTGTAATTCAAACTCTATTCAGAATCCAGGAGCAAGTTCTTACCCCTGTTATTTCTTACCACTGTTACGCAGTATATTTTAGCTGTGATTTTGCAATTGTGAAAGACTGAGGGAAGAGCAGGGAGAAAATGAAATGCAAAATCAACAGGATGGCTGTTGTTAGCTTTCACAGTCCATAATATTCCCTCTGTGTGCTACATGAATGCCTCAAGTTTTCTTCAAGTACTGCTTTTCTGTTTTTCCCCATGTTGAAACTGATTAATTCAGGTTTTTATTGGTATAGGGCAATTCCTTCCTTGTGCTACCTGTAAGGGTGGCTCACTGACTAGTCAGGAGTACTATTTATGTTTCTTCATGATTATCTAGATATCTTTTTAGTGTAAACTAGAGAGACGGTAAGTGTGCTTTAGTTCAATTTCTTTCACTCTGCCCTGAAAAGAACTGAAAAGCACTTGGAGAAACAGGCTGAAAGGCAGCAACTTCAGTACACTACTGTTTTGTAATTACATACTGTAATGCTCTTCCATGATTTAAAACAGATGTCAGCAGAATATATATTTTTTCCATTTAGCAGTTCAAGCAAATTAGTCTGAATACTGGACTAAAGGAAAGTACTCTAAACATCCCATAAACTCCTAGGAAGCTGTACCTGAAATTAGCTAGCAACTTTCTAAAGCAGCAAATATTCATTATATACTCCCTACACACTCACATGAAAACTCCTGGATAAAATCAAACACACAGTTTTGCATTTACATAATACACCTTATACATTTATATAATACACCTTGAAATAATAACGTGAATGAAAGATTCACTCCACACTGTGCAGTTCAGAGTTACCTGATTCACCTGGCATATTCTGATATATAATCCTCCTACAAGAAACCAATTTTTCTGTCTCCACAATGTGCAGAAGAGTGACAAAACACACAAAAAAAGAGGTGTCTACCTGAGTGATGTCCATTCCAGAGTCACAGCTCAATGGCTGGGTTGATGTGAGGCCGTTGGAACCTATTATTGTTGTGATCACGCCATTCTCATCAATTTTCCGAATCATGGTACCGTCAACAAAATAAATAAATCCATGCTTATCTATAGTGATACCTAGATGAAAGGAAAGGGGGAAAAGAAAGTGTTAGCATTGACATTTTCCAGATTAAAGAAATATTTCCTCTCCTCTTAAGGCCCTGAAAATCAGATGATTAAAATGAGTACGGCTCAGTTTTTTTTCTACCTATTACTTATTTGAGGCTTATTCAAATTGTATATGGAAAGATCTTATCCAGACATCTGACTGTCTCTGACTCACAGAAAGAAGGAAAATATAAGGAAGAAACAGAACAAAGCACCAGATGCTTTTCTTGTCATATATATAACATAAAATTATGCTCAACAGCTTCATGGCCTTCATCACAGAGCGGGACAAGATCAGCTTTTCGAAAACCTTATCTTGCAGTTGATTTTTCTTCATTTTCCACTTTCTTAATTCTCATGCAGATGCAATTTTTTGTATTACTGCATTGTGTGACTTCCTGGAGCACCTGAACAAGGAGGAAGCACCAACAGAAAGCAAGAATGACTTCTGCAGTGCAGGGGCTATACATACTAATGGTACAAAATGGGCTCTGCTTACCAGGTGGAAGGAATACCTGTGCTGCAGAATGTACTGCAGTGTGGTGTTGCCCAAAGCACAGGGTCACCTACTGGAACCAGTCTCATGACAAGAGTGGCTTCAGCAAGAGCTGGTGCTGCTGGGTCTGCATTAGCTTTAGCATCACTACACTGCAAAGGAGAGATGGACCCTGAAACAAACACGAGGGCACTGCAGAGTTCACGGTCTTTCCATGTTTTCTGTATTTCACTGGGGAAACTGGAGCACAGAGTGCTTGCTGCGTCCCACCAGCAGCGTGTGGTGCCTCCCTGTCACAACCCATGCCTGACCCTGGTCTATCCCAGTCTCATATTTTTTCCTCATTTCTCCCTGCATTCAGTATTTGTCAGACGTTCCTATATTGCGCAAAATGTATGTAGGATCTTTCTTTCCTGAAATGTTGAAATAGCTAGAAGAGCACTTCTATTCAATGTTAGGTTTGTGAAAATACTAAACCTGCTCGATTTCTTGCTTTAAACTACTTCATAATTTCCCATTAAAAGTTGCATAACTTGCAATTATAGCAGCTGCTGTGCACAGCCAAGCTATTTTAATAATGAATTTATGTTCTGCTACAGAGAAATGAAAGGCAGAGGGCTTGAACAGATGGTTTGGACAGTGGCTTATATGGTTCTTGATTTTTGTCCCCTGCATTTAGCACAACTGAAGGCTGCATGTTCTCTGAGTTTACAAAATACTTGTCTGCCTGCCAGCTAAGGATATCAAGCAGCAATTCCATGCACCATTATGTAAGAAAAAAAAAAGAAAAAAAAAAAAAACTTTACCCCCATCTCCTAGTCCATCTTCCTGATATTTCACTTCTCTATATACTTAGGAGCAGTGGTAGCTGAGGGTAGTGGGGAAATAGCGTGGGGGACACAGGCAGGACCAGGCAGCTGTGATGGGCATCACACAGATCTGTGAGGCTGACAGTCCCTCCAGGCCCCTGGGTACATGTGCATCTGGCAGCTGGAAATGTGTCTGACCTTCAGGCTGCCTCTTACAGTGCTATCACCCAATGGCAGAGCCCCAGAATAAATCACCCATGGATGCTTTTCTAGCAGAGAGCAAGAATAACATCAGCACCAGTCTCTACAGAGGGGCCAGCAGGTTACAAGGGCTTGCCTTTCCCCCATACCAGGCAGACTGATGGCCCCGGTTTCATGACCTGATCTTTGGTTTGTATCTGTGTAAATGAGAAGGGCTATGTTCACCTCCTTCTACCGCAGTGTGGAGCCACAGAGCAGGGGGAGCTCTTGGTATCTTCTCTTGCTGAGGCACTCTGCATACCTGAGATCCTTCCTGGGCTCTGCACTGCTCTCAGCAGTGCTGCAAGGTAAAGTTAAAGCGTTAAAGGTTTTCATTAGAAAATGAGAAAGCTGTTAGGAAACTATATTAGGATTTCTTCTTGGATATGGGAAGGTCTCTTCAGATCCAGCCCCGTAACTCTTACAACTTTCTTGGAAGTCTCTTCAAGGCTCTTTCTGATGGAAGGGGGGGAAAAAAGCCTTGCTGTGTAATGGATGGTGTGTGAATGCAGCTATGATTGTCGGAGGTGTTTCTAACCTTCCTGATAATGCCTTATGGAGCTGTGTCAGTTGGTATATCAGACACAGAAAGGTGAGCTGAGACTTGCTTTGCTTTTCAGCTTAGCTCATGCTTTGAAGTGAGAAAGCTGATGTAGGTGGGACCTACAGCACAGCTGCTGTGCCTTGGGGCCTGCCTTTGCATGGGCAGCAAGGAGCAGTACTGCTCACCTGGGCCGGATCCATGTCATGGATAACCAAGGCCAGGATCCATCATCAGGGCAAGTGCATCTTGTTTTACGCAATTTCCCTGCAAGCAGATGGCTCTGTTGGCTGCAAACCAGCCATTATGTAAAAGTCAGAAATTAAGCAAAAATGAAGCAAAGCTACTCAGCTGTGTTGCTGAATGGATTTCAAACACTGCCTATACAAGAAAACCAAAGATTTTTTTTGCAATAACAACACACATTTTACTTTCCAGCCATGGCAGAAAGGCAGGCTATCTGCAGGGGAAGTACATATGCCAGTGTGGCATAAACAAGCCCATGTCTTCAGTATTTGAGCAAAAGATGATAAATGCCTAAAGAGGCTTTCATATATATATCATAAAAGATGATAAACTTAGCCTAGTTAGCTAAGTTTCTTCAAGTACTAGCATACAGATGTTCCACAGTGGACCTATGCTCACTCCTATATACTAAAAGAATGTGACTTTGCCTTTTTGAAAAAATTACTTATGCATTTAAAACGTGTTGAGAAATGCCCTGTGTAAGGCATCCATTAGAAAACAAAACACAGGTTTGTGACTCAACTTCCCCAGTTTATTCATTGTTACAGCTGGATTCCATGATGCTTCACCTAATCCGTACTCCAAGAGCTTATTTTAATCCTTTTCAGGTGTACAATGTAATTTTTAATCACTGAGGAAGTAGAGGAACCACGTGTACGCAATGTGTGATGATTTGCTGCTCTGGGTGTAAGGGCTGTCACTGCTCACTCTGTGCTCACTCTGAGTGGGAACAGTCATTCTTAGATGTTGCTTTGCTTTATCATTTTAATTCTGCTAACCAACATTTAGCAATGGAGTGCTGCTGGTGTGATCACATGGGCTACGAAGCACCATCACGAAAAAGACAGCAGCAGAAGTTTTGCTCTTTCTGTTTTCTGCACAAAATAATGCTTGGATGGGCTCATTACAGCCATGACGTATGGAGAAGGCTGACTGTTCCATCTCCTATTATGTGCTCTGAGGAGTGATTTTGGTACAGGGTTATTTCTCCTGACAGATCTTAGTGTGCATAGATACGCTATTAAAAATGCAAATAACACTTTGAAAGTTAACTGATCACTTCTGTGTGTAGTTCCCATAGGTATAAATTCAAGATACATATGAATGTTATAGATCTGACCTTTACTTTCACTCTTGAAACTTGGCCTTGCATTGTTAATGGAGCTAAACTCATGGTGGATTTATAATTAAATTTGAAACTACAGATTAAAATTAATACAGCCAGTTCCCAATTAAGACAGATTCTTTCTGCCTCACGTCATAGACCACAGTCATGTTTTAAGAAGCTTCTTGGGAACAAATCCTTTTCGGAACACAACAGTGAACAACAGCTAGAGCTACCTTCTACCTTCTTCTGAATATTTACTTTCTGCTCAGCTTAAAACTTTGCAAATGATCATTTCACATTGAAAACTTCCAATTAAGCTTCTGAAGTTTATACATGAACATCTAAAAGCACTGGTGAGGACTGATAAAAGAGAATGCCACCTTCAGCCGGAGAAAAATTGTATTTAGAAGAAACTTGTGATTCTCATAAAACTTTTAATAGGAAGAAGTGAATCAAATTGGTTAATTACCATTTTATGGTTGGTAAAAGGGCAAATTACATGCCATCTATTTCTAAACTTCTAAATGTCTCCGGTGCTTTTAATTAAAGCTGCCATCTAGAAACTACTAAAGCAATTTTATGCAATTAGTTATTTATATGTTACCATAATACACCACTCAAAATATGATTCAAATGATTTGCAGTCTGGTGCTTTGTGATCTTTGTCATCTTTACTTCATTACTGTCTTAGTACTAGCGGCAAAATTAACAATTCTTTGTCAGCTGGAACATGACTTCAATACTTGCACTTCACTGTTGTTCTCTTTGGAGATGTGGAGCAGCAGAGCTGAAGCAAACAGCATTTTTAACTACTGACTCCAGAATGTCCTGCTTCTAGTCACAGACATGCTGGCTGGGGTCACGCTTACTGCTGACAGTAGTTTGCATAAAGATGAACAACTAATGCATTCAAACAAAGGCTGGAGCAAGTTCAGGAAAATATACTTTCCCAAAAAATTCAGTTAGGTTCCACAGGCCTCTGAAATCATAGGTAACCCAGGCTGCTGAAGAAAAACAATGCATTTTGCTAAATCAAAAATGGCATGAGATGGATTTTTTACTACTGATGCACATATGATGATTTCAAGCTGCAAATTGGTTTATTCTTTACAAGTTGCTGCTGAAACATTCTGCTTTTCTTTTTGAATTGCGTGAAAGGTTTCAAAAGCTGCTATGAATTTATAAAATGGTAAAGATTGATGAATGAGCAGGAGATTAACTATGAAGGAATCCTATTTTCGTGAAAGAGCATATTAGGAATTTGGTCTGCATTCTACTGGAGCAAAGGGGAATCTCCAGCTGAGCAGGATCAGGTCCTAAATGGCCTATTGTGATTTGACAAATGTAAAGGTTTAATCTGAGCAGTTGTTCTTGCAGCTTTATTTACTTTAGCAAGAAGTGCTGCAGATGGTGAGCAAGAAGACTGATTATTTCAGGATGTAAGCTACTGGAGTGAACACATTTTCAAAGCCATGATTCTTTTAGTAGTATTTCCTTACTAAAATAACTTCAAGCAAAATGCATAAAACTAAGCTGCAGAACTGATTTTTAATTTAAGCTTTCATTTGTGTTGCACGGTCATGTGCCTGAGTGGAATGCTGATTATTATGCATGGACTTTAAAACTTAATCCAGCCTTCTACTTTTCCCTGCTGCCTGCTTTGTGGTCACTGCACTACATTCAGGTAGGCTGAATCCCGTGTGCGGTTCTCAATTTCTTCTGCAGCAGTGACTCTCCACACAGTGCAGATGTGACCCCCTGTCTTACAGTCCCAAAGTCTGGTCTGGACCCGGCAGTCAAAAACCATGCACTGCAGATGCTAAGATGGTAATTCTTTGGATTCAGTGCTTGTACTCCCAAACACTGTCAGTCATTTTGGTGACTTACTGTTCAGTCATTGGAGGGACTTGCTGGTTCAACTAGGTTACTCAGTTTGCTCTGCCATGCTAGTTGTCCTGCGTGCACGTTCTGAGAGTGTCTCAAAACACACAGTAATGCAAATCAGATGTTAATCTAAATCACCTTTCTTGGTATACTGATGCAGAAACACCATCTCAGCAAAAAACTGGTAACTTGATTGCCTCAGCCTTTCACCGCCTCTGTCATTTAAGCCTGGAAAGTCAAACCTATTTACACGTGCAAAGCCCATTGGTTTCAGAGGGTTAATGGTAAGTATCTAATGCCTTCGATATAGAAATTGCCTTTGCAGTGTTAAGTAGACAACTCTTTGGTATTGCTATTAATTTTAGTGCTTACTGCTCCAAAATTTAGTGACTAATCTAGTAAAATCGGGATGCTATTCCTTAGTGCCCTATTATAAATATTACTCAGGACAGTTTAAATGTTCCAGCGTTGGTGACTAGATATGCCATAAATACTTTTTAATCAAAAAATAACCCAAGCCACCAAACAGAATTCCCACCCCAAAATTAAAATCCGTTGCTTAGTAAAGTTCATGATATTAGAATTGAGTCAGTGATTAATATCTTGTGTAGTTACTACTTCATTTTCAATATCTTTTTGTATAATAAATGTGTTCAGCTTGTCACATATCTTACTTTATGTCCCCACCTTGTACCATTTCACATTTTGCTTAAGTACTTGGTCATCTATTACATGACTCATTACTCTGAGTTCTATACAGAATTAAAGAAAGTTGCAGTAAAAATAATATATTGAAGTTCAAGTTTCAACTACATCACCCATGCATGTTTAAAAACATCTTTCAAAGTCAGCTCCAACACACAATTGTGCAAGATTAATATTCAAAAGGCCCCATCGCCAGTTCTTTGTGGAGAAGTGGGAACAGACTGAATAAAGCCCCACACGTTTGTCAGGTGAGAAATGAAAGCTGGGGAATGATCAAATCATCACTGACTAGTGTGACCATGATGTTTTACTGTCTGACATTCGGTTCCTGGTCACTTGGCAAAGTCAGCCATGCCAGATAATTAGAAACACAAGTCAACAAAGGCCTTAACTCGTCAAATAATTACTCAGGACTCTCCAAAACTGAACTGAAAACCAGAACAACAAAGAAAACACCCTACCTCTATGCTCAATGAAGTAGAAAAACCTGAGTTCAAAACAGTTAAACTAGTATTTTTTGCAGTATTCCTTCAGAGAAGTAAATAAGTGTATATGAATTTCCACTCGCTCCCATACTTCTGAAGATGTTACCAAACAGGATTAAATTTCACGACAGTATTACACAACAGTTATTTCTTATCAATTTTAAAAGTGGATAAACTGAGTCATATAGATAAGGTTCTATTCACAGTTGCAAGCAGTCAGCAGCAGAAATGAGAATACAACTTCTGAGGTGTAACTAACCAAGGCCAGCCACTAAGCGACTAGATACTACCTTTCTACTACGCAAAAGTACTTTATTTATTGCAGAAAAAGGGAGCATTCAGAGCAACAATAAGGCAGATAGACTAAATGGAGCCAAAAGGAAGTTCTACACCAGCCTAAGAATAAATGTACATCTTGTCTCGTCAAGTAATGCATTTAAATATAATTAATATCCTTTTCTATTACTTTGTCTTTATCTGTGTGATAAGGTACAAACTTTTGGAATGCAAAAAATCTCGCTGATGATGAAAAATTAATTTATTTGGTCAAATACTACATAACATTATGTTGCTTTTTGTTCAAATATCTTTAAATGTGGAAAAGATGCTGCTGAGTCTCTGGGCTTACCAGCACCTCTGTCAATGTGTCCTGTCTTCTAGAAATAATATGTACAATTACATTTTAAATGTAATTTTAGTAGAAAGGTGACACTTCTAACTTAATCACGATTCTATTGACAAACCAAATGAATGACCCAAAATATTCATTAAATTGTACTTAGCTATGTAAGTCTTTCAGTTTTTTTTTTCATAAATGCTAAAAAGTGGGCACCAGGCAAGTACTTTCTATTGCTTCCAAGACTTTTCAATGTCTTTGTGTAGTGGAAAACAAGGACGTGCACTTATAAAGCCATCATGATAATGCACAGCTAACACTGCACTGTGCTGGTGACTGTGGGCTGATGCTGCGTTATCCCCTGCCCAAGAAGGGGCATGTGACACTCCATAGTGACTTCAAATGGAAATACAAAACCCAGAGCATAGAAAATGAAATACAAAACATAGAAAACAATTTCAATTTAAGCTGACATCATTTAGATGTGTATATCAGCTGGGAGCCATTACCTGAATTTGCCAATGTCTGAGCCATTGTCTGTTTATGGTTAATTTTTTAATTTTTGCAGTCTGCCCCAGCATTCATGAATTATACTTTTTATCCCTGTTACTGTCTTTATGACTAGAACCTGTTGAGGAAAACAGCTACGCATGCATATTTTTATAAGTAGATATATTACAGATTTTCACCAAGATACTGTCTGGCAAGAAGGTACAATGAAACAAGGAATTGTAATTAGATATAATCAATTGTAACCAACAACAATACATTGATTATTTTCCTGCTAAAGGATGCGAAAACCTTTCTTCTCAACTATTTTTAGAATTGATTCATAGCATTAATTAGCTGCCAGAAGATTAACATTTATTTGTTCTCGTCTCACACTTAACTTCCATCATTAACGACATGTTGAAGTTGCTCTATCTATAATTAAAATGTGTCACTTGCTAAGCCTTAAAACAGGATTATTTGCTTGCCCTAGAAATGTTTGTCTGTACATACATTCTACTTTCCTACTGATACACAAGCCTTCCTTTATTAGCTGAAGAAAAATAATTCCTCAGAGCTAGTCATTAGGAGCAGCGGTGTGCTGCAGGGGGAGCTTGCTAAAAGCCCACTTACAGGCTCTGCCATCAGAGCTGCTGCTTATCCTCTGTTCCAGGGATCTCAGCAGGAGCTGAGTTTGATCAGCTTGTTTAGATGACCAAATCCAGGCCCTCTATCTCAATTCTAATGCAAACTGCAGTTTTAATGTACCTTGTGAGGTGATTAATTATGCCACTAGTGGGGATTCAAGGCATCAGGTGCATTTTGCCTGTGACAATATAGAATGAACTCTGAAAGAATGGCTGCAGCAAAATGCCCCCTTCACGTGGAGCTCCTATTTTGGAAAGTGCATCTAATGGGGAAGGAGAAACTGGATCTCTCAGTACACTTAATCCTACTGTCTGTTTGATTTAAAAAGCCCTGACTTGAAATGTATAAGTAAGCCCCACTAACCAGACTCACCTGATTGTATAAAAAAAAGAAACCAAAACAGAAAAATTACAACAATACGATTTGCTTAGAAGTAAAATATGGTTAAATGCTGCCACCCTGCAATAGAAAGGTACTTAAGTAGGAGTGTAACAAACAAGGAAGGAGTACGTAGAATGACAAACCATGGGATGTGGGTTGGAAGGTACTTAAAGAGCGTCCAACTGTGATCCAACTGTGCCATAGGTGGCAGGAACATTTCCCATTAGATCAGGCTACCCAAAGCCCCCACCAACCTGGCCTTGAAAAATTCTAGGGGTAGGGTACCCAAAATGATCTGGAATAAACATGTTCCAATGAATCACCTCTCCCATAGTATAAATTACTTGTCTGAAAGTAATGCCTCCTCTTTATTTCCACAGAAACTACAACAGATAAGAAGAGTATAATAACACTGATAAAGCAAGTTGTCAGCTACAAAGCACTCTTTATCAACAGCAGTAGTCACCAGCAATATCTGTGCATTTCCACCAGTGATGAACAGGAGCCTGCATGCTGTGCTGATAAGTGGAAGTGCCCTACAGTCACTGTCACCGTTGCTAAAACCAGCACCCAGCCCTCACTGTGCTCACATCCACTGTTTGGTCTCCATCAACATTCAGCAAGTGTTGATGAATGTCAATGGGTGCCATTTTTTTCTGCATGGAGAAATTCAATTCCACAGCTTTGTTTCATACACCCTTCTACGTCAAATGCCATTCTGCGTGACTGCCCTCCTCCTGCCATCTGTCACATGTAACAAAATCTAATGGAATATTGATGGGAAGTTTCTGCCTTTGCTTCCATACCACCAACATTCACCTCTGATGTTGCTGAATGTAGGGAAATAACAGCTGACCACCGCATACTTCAAACATGCTCTCTTCTTACCTCTTGGGCTGTTGAGAGACGCCTCTGATGCCTTCCCACCATCTCCACAGTGACTCTGGTCAAATGGGAGGCACTGATCACCTGTTCCTGCCACCACATCCACGTTTTTGGCCAGGTCCTTTGTTTCAATGAGTGATTTTGCTTTGTAAACTCTTCTGGTATTGGTATCTGACAAGTAAAGGGATTCTGATACTGGGTCAACAGCCAAGTAATATTTATGTGCAGGACTTGTACTAGAAAAGAAGAACAACAAAATTATTATTTTTTCTTAATAATTTTTGTTCATGGTAGCCTAAAGCTTGTATACTCCTATTTAATTCTGCTGTGGAGATGAGAATTATAAGTGAGACCAGCTATCATGCAGCTCATCCAAGCACCACTGTAGAAGCAGCTGCAGAGCCTGCCCATCCTAGTTGGTGTCAGATAGTGAGCTCACCCACAGCAGTACTGCTGGGGTTGGTGTGGCCATGAGGACCAAGAGACCCAGTGTAAAGCTAACTGAAGTGACTTCAGCTTACTTAATAATTATTACTTTCAAAAGCAAGGCCATTTTTTTTTCCTATACCTTTTCTGTTTTAGTACACTTGACATTGGCATCTTGGCATTGAAAACACATCTGACTTGCAGCAAAATGAATCACAGATTGCTCTGCAAGGGTATTACTATTCACTCTTGGTTACTTTTATCCGTTTCTAAACCTTAGGAAATATGAAGGTATGAAATATGGCACCTTAATTCATGCCGACTGTATTGTCAGGAGCAAGGCAGAAGGCCAAGCACTGTCAGTGCAACTAGGCATGAATTAATACACCGTAATTCATGCACCAAAGTGCCTTATTGAGCTTATAAAATGCTATTTAAAAAAATATTTACATACGTTAATTAAATGGTGAGGATTATAAATTCCAATCAGAAAAACTGGGCTTCATCTTACTATCAAGTATAACTTCTTGCTTCGTTTTGAGCGCAAAGTTAATTTCCCGTTTGAGGAAAATGCCTGGGCGCAAACCTGGTGAGACTGAGCTGTAGTCCTGATGATGAAACAGACCCTGGATGGGTGTAGATCCTTCAGACCACTCAGACCATTACTGAAAATCAAGGAGCTGGGCAGAAGCAGAGGAGTGGCCAAAACTTGGTGTATTGTTCAGCCTCAGGCAGCATTTTACTGCTGTCGAGTTTTGCCTAAGGAGGTGATGGCTGACTGCTGCCTGTATGAGACATGGTGCTCCTGCCACTCTTCATGCAGCAGTTCTGTATAAACATAGGGATTGCTATGTAGATTAGAAGATAGTCAATCTCTATCCTAATGAAATGCTGCTAGCACCTAGGATTTCTGCAACTAAGTTAAGAAATGAGCTCTCCAAGTTCTGTCAGTTTTGTTCATGGTGGCTTTGGCAGTGTGCTTTGCCTAGCCCAGTTTTCTGTGCCATGACAAATCAGGACAGACAAAACAGAGCTGAAGAACCGGCAGAGATCCCAGGACAGCTACATAATGTCTGAAATGACATGGACTTACTTTACTGTCCAGATTCTGGGTTGCTGTAGCCTCTTTAAAAACAAGCTTTTGCTTGGCCCCTAACAGACAATCAGTTGAAATCTTCATTTGATTTATTAGCAATTAGGCCAATGCTGTAACTTTGATAAATGCGATGGAGCTCGGGCTTATTTTATTTCTCATTTTCCATTCAAAAAGGGACAGAAACTACTCAACACCTCTGAGTCATCAGCTAGAGTAGCTTAATGCTGACCTTAGTCATAAGCTTCTCCAAAAGACAGAAGGGGGAAGTAGAAGGAACGAGACATTCCCACATCTGTGGAACAGATGTGAAACCCAGCCCAAGGAAATATGGGGAATGGGAGATAATCAAAGCATCACGAAAAACGAGTAACTGGATGTGAGCAAAAGGTAATTAATGTTGAATGACACATCATCATTATTATAAAATTATTTGTTAAAAACATTTGAGAACCATTTGTGCTCTCAGGAGTAAGTTCAGAAGAGCCTGGCCAGCTAAAAAATGACTTTTTAATAAAATATTGCTGATGAAAAAATTGCAAGGAGAATTCTAGATGTTAAATAAACATATTCTCCAATATGTAGAAACTACAGAGAGCCAGGAGTCATTATATACCCTCCTTGTAGACACATTTTCTATCATCCTTGTCATTACATTTAATAGGCCGGCTGTTAGAAAATTCTTGATGTTATCTATGCTCAAAGCCTTGAATACTAAAATGTTTAAATTTAAAGAATATTAGCAAAAAATGGAACAAAATCAAACACTCCTTATTGTTGCAGAAGTTTGCAGTCAAACCTAAACGCAAGTTTATTTAAATTAGTCTATCAAAAACTACATAAAATAGCCTAGGATTCATGATTCGTTTTCCAGAACAGGCGATTATATCCTGTAGTGCAGTTCACCCCTGTAACCTCAAAGCCTGGCTTCTATTTGACCAGTTACCAAGCACCTTGGTTAGGTCTTATTAAAAGTTCGATGACAAAGTTCAGAAAACTGAAGAGGATGAACTGTTTTTAAGCAGTCCTTTAAACCAAGGACTGTCTCTTCTCTGTCTCCCAGTCTCCCAGCACTACCCTTTTTTACATGGTATTTTCTTTGTTCTGGCAAAAACTTCTTTTTCTCTCTTTTGTGCAGACCAGAGATTGTGTGGAGAACTTGATTGTTAAGCCTTCTCCTCCTGGGACTGTCACAAGCCTCTGACAAAATTCAGTTGTTTCTCCCAGGTACGTGGACATCACAGAAACGTCCAAGAAATGAATGACCCTGTAGTCATCCTCACCGTGGCCATTAAAGCCTGAACAGAACAGCATACACTGGGACTGACGAGTGCTCCTCCATAACCTCAAGGACTACAGTAACTTCAATTTACTTCCTCAGATCTTCCTCAGATTTCACTTGGACAGGATATGGATAGAAATAATTATTACTGTAATTACTTGTGCATTCTCACAACTTGATTTAATTAAGGCTTAAGCTCTTCTCAGAAAAAAAAAACAAAAAAACAAAACCAAAACCTATTCTAATGAGAAGGTATTTAAAAAACTCTACTTTCCAAAGAAATCCCCAAATTAAAAACCTGATAGAAGGTCTGAATGCACTATAGAATAAGTACATTCAATTTACTTCTTTTCATCAGTGTACAAAGATACTGATCAGTTCACCATAAAGGCAAATGGAAATGACCCTTCAGCTAAAATATAAAAACCTTGCACTTTTAAGCTAGGAATTATTCATTTTTAATTAATCTCTCATTGTAAAATATATGAAATATGACATCATCTACAAGCAGGCTGGCAAATAATCTGTAGTATTCAATAGCATCCTAGCGACTACATCAATTAATTCTGACCAGTGCTTTCAGTCTGCAAAGCATACACTCAGTCCATGCAGCACTTCCTGCTATGCCATGCAGTCATCAGCCTCAGTGGTTTATTTATCTCATGTACTGAAATTCCTGAAGTTTGCTCCTAAAGGTACACAGTGTCTCGGTGCCTTGCTCTCTCTTCCTAGTCTGCAATGCTACTTTTGCAGGTGGACTGTAATACCTTACTGTATGTTACAGAAGTCTCGTTTCCAACATTTCAACATTACTTCTTAAAAAAAGAAAAAAAAAAAGAAAAAAAGAAAAAAAGAAAAGAGGCTTTACATTGCAATGTCAAAACGTTACATAGAAATGGGAGAAGGAACTTGCTGTAGCTGGAGGAAGCAAGGTTGGAGATGCAATGTGCTTTGGTACTGCTTTGTTCTCGGTGCACACCTTGTAATTATGGCAGCTTTTAAAGCTCAGGTATGCTAGAACCTCTGAAGAATGGGCTCTTGGGGGACTCTGAAGCCCTTTTTTTATTTCTTCATTGGCAAAACCCCAGCTTGCTTGTCTAGCTTTATCTATGATCATACAAGCATAACATGAAAACTGTATGACAGCTCTGGACAGCATCCCAGCGTGCAGGTTCAAACCTCTCCATCTCTGCTTGGTGATTAATTGATTTTAGGACCAATCAGTTGACAAAATCAACTGATTTGTTCCCTTCAAAGGGAAAAAAATCAAACAACCTTAAAGGTGAATTTGATTAGCATTTACATTTATTAAATTCAGAGTTTCTCTGTATCAGGATGTCTACAAGTCAGGACTTTTCTAAGGGTATTTCCTAGAACATGGTTCACATATTTGCATTACCGTGTTTTACTCACCTGTGCCTTGTGTCTCTATTCCTGGTAACACAGTCAGGTTCAGGTTTAAAAAAAAAGAAAAAAAAAAAAAAAGACAAGAAATATTAATTCTCCAGAAAAGCTCTATTTTTTTGTCTGACTGCTGTACAGCAATAACAAAACACTGTTTATCCTGGCATTCAGTATCACTTCTTCCTCTCAAAATATGTTTCCCTTCTGCCACCCACCACCTGCACATTTTCAAGTTCATTCTGAACAACCAGCTCACAATTACTGCAATGCTGCAATGCTAGATAGTTAGATTTGTGACTTCTAAGTAAGAGAATTTTAGTGTACCAGTGTCCAACATCTTTCCTGCTTTTCTCCACATCCCTGACTCCAAATCATGGGACTTCAAATCAGGACTCATTAATACAGTCAAGCTGCCCTGCCTGAAGCACATTGGTCTGCAATGCCAATCTCGCTCAGCTGCTTAAATCCAGCCACATCCTGTTATTTGTGAAGAATGATTTAATTGTATTAATTTCAGCCGAGGCAGGTATATCAGACCAATAGATCAGACACATTGCACATCTGCTACTGAGTGGGGATGAGTCTTAAAGAAAAGAAAAAAAAAAAAAAGCTTCCTGAAATTTCTAAACTTTTTGGGGGAAGAAATAATTGCATGAGAATCCCCATGAGAAGAAAGAACAGCTCTATTAACTCTGCACTTCGTAGAAATTCATTATGCAAAAACCCATTCTAAAGGCCACTTACGATGCCCTTTTTTAACTTATGATTTTAAGGAATGCATAAGTTTTCTGATGACCGAGTTTCACTGTCGATGAGATGCGTGCTCAGGAGACAACTAAACACAGCTGTGTCTTTAAATCAAAAAGGACAAAGTCTCGCTGTAGTTTTCATAGGCGTATCACAGCCAGGATAGGGACACAAGCCAGAGCTAATCTCTTTTTACCTCAACTCTAATATGCCAATAGAGTTTCCAGAGGGAAAGATCCGTCTGACAAAATTGAAGTCTCCAATATACACACTGCCATCAGGCCCAGAAGTCAGAGCAACTGGGGCAAAGAGTTTGCTGTTGAGTGCAAGACCATTGCAGTTGGAGCAGGAGACACTCCTCTGGTGTCCATTGCCCATCACAGTGGAGATGACCGGTGGCTGCTGGGAAATGAACATGTTTTCTCCATTTCCTTTGTGTACAATTCCTAGGCAGAAGGCGGGAGGGGATGTGAGAAAACAAGAGAAAACACAACAAACAAACAAAGCAGATATAGAGCACTTGAACTGTTCTGCCGTTTGGTATTTTGAAATGCTAGGGAAAAGCAGACCAGCAAAATAGCAACAGACATCAGATCTGTGAAAACTTCATCACAGGGCTCCAGGAACCTCCTCTGATTTTGCTCAGTCCCAGGCTTCGCCATCACCATTTTGTCGATTAGTGTTTAGCGGCTATTTCAAAAGCCAACATCATGAGGAGAGCTCACGGTTGGTTAATGCTCTAACAAATTGACTGTTAATTGCAGTGCTATCCGATTTCTCAGGGATTACTACTTTAATATTCATTTTATTCATAAATTTTTATTAGGTAGCAGAGGAATTTCTGAGGCAGTTTGAATATTTAATTAAAGGAGATTAATGGGACAACTATGCATTTTTCACAAAGGAGCACTGAGTGGCAGTACAAAATCAATATTCACATTTAAATGTGAGCCCTTCATGGTATATAAAAATGGTGTGGCGTGCAGCAGAGCCAAGCTCGGGGTCACAGCACCGCGGCACCGACACATTTCTTACCAACAGGAGTGTGTTATGTTCTGCCATAAAGTTCAGAACAACTTGTCAGAGGATCAGTTATTTCAGCACTGCTCTGCAGCATATGGTGTTGAATTTTCCTGATCACTACGTTGGCAGTACCAGACCCGCGACAAACAATTATTTTCTCAAGTAGATATTTGTAGCACTTATTTTTAAATAACATAAAGGGCGACATATTCAATGACAACTGCAAAATTTTGGCTGTTTCTGTTTCTATTCTTAAAAATTTCTTATTCCCCTTCGAGAGCCCAGTACTTCATAAGGAACAAAGTGACATAATTAAAGGAATAAACCCAAGGGAATGTGCTTTCTGGAGGACTCTCACTGATACACCAGGAAACGAGAGACTGCAGTAAGGACACATTAAACCTCCTCAGTGTTTTCCTGAAATGCGTGTGCTGCCTCTACCTGCTTTTCTTAAATTCTTCTATAGCGTGCAGTTAAGTCCAATTAAAATTTACTGTGTGTTGCCATTGCTGTTTTGAAAAGCATTCTATTAAAATACAATAACATTCAGAACAGTAAAGGACAGAATGCACATGTTTATTCAAATGCTGGCTAAAAGAAAAACAAAAAAGGTATCTCGGCAATACACCAGCAAAACTAATGGCAATACCCTCCGTTATGCACTGGACAGAAATAGTGCTAAATGAAGATGCTGCCCTTTGTCTGAAATTAACAATATAAAGGTAATCGTTCAACTGGCTCATACAAATTCCAGTAAATAATTAGGGCTCTCGGGAATGTTTCGCTGTCAATACATGTAAACGTGTGCTTAATTTCAGGCTCCTGAGTTGCTGCTTTAATTTTAGCCAGTGCTGTGCCGTGCCGGGGCTAGAATTACCGTAAAGCACAAAGTCCCCTCAAAAGTAAATCAATACCCCTGCCCATCAGAAGAAAATTCTAATTCAAAGAATACTCCGAAAAATCGGTTAATAGCACATTTATTTCTATTCATGAGATAGCTGTGCCTCTACAAGGACCCTCTAGAGGAACCACTATTTATAGTATGTGTTCTCTTCTGGATTATGAGAAATGCCCTGAAGATCTTCCAAACTGACCAATGCCTTCATGTTTAAACATCAAACTTAGGTCACGTCATGAATTGTAAATGAGCAAACATCTGCACCAGAGGGAAGAAAAGTGGGAGAATAAGAGTTCACGATGGCTGAGGTGAGGATGTGATCCTCAATGTGATGCAAAAATGCTCACATTTAAAAAGCTTGAGCTTGAGACAGCCACACACTGGAATACATATTTCTCATATCTACACTGCAGGAATCAGATATTTTCCTTTCTTTTTAAGATACTTACGTTGGCACTAGAACACAGCTTTTAATTGGTATGGTTTCTGCATGTCACTACTTGTCCCTCCAAAGCTTAGGCTGTGCTATGAAGTGCAACCCTATATAATTGCATCTATTTGTTTCCACAACTACTCTATTCTACTTGATTTATTTTGTAACATCTCTGAAAGGAATAGATTTGTGAGTGGGAGGGAAGCACAGCTCCCTTTCTCTAAGTATGAACAGCAGCACATCTGCTGGAAGCAAGGCTGAACTTAAATGTAAGCTCTTTAGGACCAGTTAACTCACTAAGCAAAATGGGTTTAGTCTGAAGACAAAACTGCAATTTTCAGTAGGGAATTTTTAGAAAGACATTCAGTGTCATTTCTGTAAATTAATCCAGGGATGGTGTTTCAAAACAGGATAAATTTCATGCTACTCAGAAGTCTAGCTCTCCATATGTACAGAAGGATGCTTTAATTACAAATGGAATTCTCAGTATCTTCATACTTGAGAAGGCTCCTCATGCTTTCTATTTCACTCATGGTGGTATGGAGATAGGTCTGAACTGTACAGTTCTGAGTCTGAATCTTGTCCTTATTATAAGCACAGTTTACATATCTGAAATGGAAGAGCTATCTGCTAGTTTCAAGATCAGAACTGTACCAGTTATTTTTAACCTTCTGAGTAATGCAATTGACTATTTAGTTTTGTTGCTTCAATAGGAGCCTACAAACTGCTGTTAGGAGTGTACTAGCTATGATACAAAAATCTTTTTTTTCTGTTCTAATTGCTTTTCCAGTTCCTACATACATATATAAGCCACGGACAAAGCCTACTACAATGAAGAGGAATGCTCAATGACAGAGCTGAGCCGTGGCTGAGCTCCATGCTCCTCACGACTGCACACACGTGCTTACACCCTGCCAGATGTGTCTCAGTAGCAGCAGATGAAGACGTCCAATGCTTTCCCTCTGACGTCAGCCCCCTTCATGACCAGTGCCGCAGGAACACGTGAGGAAGAGGAGCAGCTATGGGAAGCTGGGGAAGTGTGCACAGCCTGTATGATTTCAGAGGAGGTGCTGTGTGACTGACAGGTCGCTGCTCTCTGGTGCTTCCTGTGTCACACAGCTGGGATGGGGCCAGCAAGCAATTCATCACAGTATATCCCATGGTCAGGAGTGGTTTAGCACTGCTTGCATTATAATTGTATATTTTACAAAATCTGAAAACTTAGCGACTATAGGGGTGAATTACAGCAGGAAGCACCGCAGTTAGCAGACAGCCATACAAACTGGAGTTAGCGCCAGCAATTTAGTCTTGAAATTAAACTATGCAAGTGGTAAATTGGCACTAAGGAGGAGACTATAGGGCACACAGTTGGGGGCTGAGCTGACTGAGGTCAGATTTCTCTTTGTGTTAAATGTCAATAGCTGGCATTTAAAAGAGACAATCTATACAAACCAATAACACAGGGTATGAAAGAACTGCTGCTTAAAATGTCAAACTATTTTAAATCAAAACAGAAATCCAAATAATTTACAAACTAAATTTGACCTTTTGTATTTGGAATATTTATACTCTAGTTGCGCATTCAACAACAGAACTTGTAAAATCCTGACAGCCATACATCTGTGCATGAATCTTCATTATAGAAGTTTGCAGATGGAAATAGATTTCAGTGGAAAAACTCCCAGTTGGAGCAAATTGAGATAAATTGACTGAATCCAGCACTATGTTGGTTCTTATGAGCTGAAATCTGACCCCAAGCCTCCCAAGGAAAGCGAGATACCAGTTTACCTGCAAAATCATATTTTTTCTGGTTGGCATAACTTGTATTAAATTATTGTTTTGATAGTTTAATTCCTGATTACAGATATTGAGGGTAAAAAAAAGAAAAAAAAAAAAAAAGCAAAGAAGCAGGAATAAAATAAAAGGAATGATAAGATAGATTCAAGTCTCCATGCTTGAAGAATCTCCATGCTTGAAGAATCTCCATGGAGCGTTAACAGCACGACAAAAGGAACAGCATGACATCAGTTTTTCTAGTGCTTTAAAAGGTGCTGGATTGCTTCTCCTGAAGAGTAATCTACCGTGCTTCTCCACAAAGAGGGCAACTACAAAAGCCTCTGCACATTGGACTTTCCACCCATCATTCAAAAGTTCTGATTCCACACCTGCTCTGTCTCCCTCTATTTGTTGGCACCAGAGATACCGCTAATCAAGGTTGGTCGTCGGATGACAGACTTCACTGAGAATATAACATACACAAACTCACCTAAAATGTAATACTTCCTTACCAACGGTGTGAAAATGAGCCTAAATGAGCGTGCCCTTTTCCCATGCAAATGACCAAAACGTTGTAGTGATCACCAGTTAGAGATTATTAGTGTTTAATACCTGGGAGCCAGAACATTTAAAATATCCTTTCAGATGGCATTTACAGTTCATTTCTCAAGAAAGGAGGATGCACAATCAAAGAAAGGAGATTAAGTAGTAGGAACAGTAACACTGAATATCTGAACAATTAAATCCTTTAGAATTTGTTTTCTTCTTCTGCATGGCCAGTTAATAAAGGAACGACTTACCACTTTGTGGATTTAATACATGGTGTTTGTTTATGGACCAGCCTCCCAGATTTGAAGCATCCATTTCAAAGCCTTGAAGGATTACTGTTCTTTTCTCCCACAGAATAAAATCAGGACATGTCTCATATTCATATCCCACCGACACTGCAAACAAATAATTAAAGATCTATCAGTCTATTTTTTCTTCCTCTGTGAACTACTATGTAATTTTTCTTTCCAGGTTTTGATATTCACCTGTCAAGTAATGATAGCACGGATTTACCTCTGCTTGATTGCTATTGTTGAGTAGTATTTTTTTAAAGAGTTTCAGAGATTAGTACCTTACAACAGCTATGGTTAGTACCACTTCAAAGCAGAGAAATGTTTGTATTATCAGTTATAGTTGTCTTAAGAACATCAATCTTTTCAACTAGTGTTTCTGCTAATTATCTGAGCAGTAGCCAAAGGAGAAAAACAAAATCCACATTAAAACTCAATGAAGGGGTTTTGCTTGTTTGTTTGCTAGGTGCGAGAACACTGGTACCAAATTCTCATAAATTAGATTTTTTTTGAAATGCAGCATTCTTCCACCTAACCTTGCTCTAAGGACTGCAGTTAGACAGAAATGGACCTCCAAACAGAAAATTATGCTATTCTGACAACAAATCCAAATGCTTGGTGTAGGAAATATTGACATATTTTAGCCTTTCCAAAATAAAAATGTCTTCAAATATATTTTAATATGAAATAAAATGTAGTTCAAAAAACACAGTTTTCTGACATTTTCAGTCTTCTCACTTTTTCTATCTAGCAGCTCTAGGTACATTTTGCTTGAACCATGCATAGTTATAATACCATCAAAATTCCATTATCGGATTCAATCACAACATTTTGATTAGCAGGGAGCATTTTTGTTTTTAAGATAAATGTTTTATGGGAAGCAGAAAGCCGTTCCTTACATCAATTTCACTTGCCAGAGCTGCTTCGTTATTTTAGCAGAAAGAACCTGTTTTGCAGCTAAACTCTGGCTTGGAAAAATCACATCTCCTTAAGTACTGCTGATGTCTAAAACTACAGGTTTCAGTATTCTCTCATTTTTGAGCTCCAGGAGCTCTTGTGACTAAAACCGGCACTCTTTCTAGGTGAGTCCATGGCTGCGTGCCCAGCTGTGTGTACGGAGCTTCTTCCAGAATGGCCACTGACCCCCTGTGCTGGGATGAGCCTTGAAGGTTCAGTAGCCAAACACACTATTTTCTAGGTGTTAATCCAGGGGGAAGATAAAGGGTAGATTTTTCCTATGAAGCAACCTCACACTTGTCACCTACATGTTAGCATCTTCGCCCCATTTAGGCACTTAACACATGCAATCCTGGGTCAGACGTGTATAGTTGAGAAAAGGGAAGACCTATAAGACAGAGTCACTCAGCCTAGCTAAGTGAATCATTACAGACCCCCACAGGACAGAGTTTCAGCTGCTGTGAGGTACCATGCTGATATTTAGGTCAAGGGAGGCGTAACAATCCATACCATCTGAGAATCTGTGCCAATGGATCCACAGTGGCACACTTAACATCGCTGTAGCTAACACTAAAAGTGCACCTGCTATTCCCCCCTTACATCTGATGTTTCTGAGCTGTCAAGCACCCTCTAGAGACTATCATTCCCTTCTTAAAAGTTCCCCTGCTCACAGGCAGTGTCTAGCTGCCTTTTTGTCCCTTTCCATCAGGAACACTCAGACATGCACTCACTCGGTGTGTCTACATAAGTGTTTCTATGCATATGCTAAGAATTTTTCAGGCAGCTTATGCTCCAAAAAGAAATAATGGGATGATCTTAATGTAGGACGTCCCAAGCCATCTAAATGGATGTTCCATACATTAAATGTTCCATACATTAAAATTTCCTTTCAATTGTTTTGCATGTAAAATAATCAAGGTGAAGCATAAAAATTACAAAGGCAATCAAGTGGCTGTGCTTGAAAAGTATTTGTGTCTGGCAGCGTTTGAAAAATGCTGTGGCTTTTGTAAATGAAATGACAATCTCAATTTTAACATCATTGTGGAGTGTTATTTTCTGGCCAACTTCATTTATAACTCTTTTATGAGGTGACTGAGATTTCACTGCAAGAAGGAGAAGAATTGCAGTAGCTATCTTTTTGGACACTAACAGCCAGCAAGAGCAGTTGCAGCCTTAAAATGGATTTCAAAAGATTTACTGAAATCACCTGAACCAAAAATCTATTATTTTCACACAATTATTTAGAAGAATCAAGAATAATTTGTTAGCCCCAGCATATCACAGTTTCAGGGCTGCTGCTACTGTTCCAAAATAAAGGTATAAAAACATACGATATGATTAAGCACAACAGGAACCTCTACTTCAACCCCTCCTGAAGTATTTGTACTTATCAGCGTCTTACTTTGAACAATGAATATAACTCAACAGAAGCAACAAGTAGAACAATAAACTGAGGAGACCTCGGACTAATCTGCTTGAGAGTTTACATTTGCATCCAGGAGTGTAAGACGTAGCACATCACTTGTCCCTGTTCTAGGGGACGCAGTGTAAGATTGACCATATTGAAGGATTTACTGATGTTTCTCTGGAAATCTTGCCTTTTCCTATGCTGAATTACAGCAGCATGCAAACTATACCATGGAGGGTTGGTGTTAACATTCACATGATATTTTTTTTACTTCGAACAAAAAGAACAAGTCCTATTTTATCAGCCTTGCTGCTACTTGGAGAAAAGCAAGTGGTCTCTCGTTAAAAAGACTTCTGGAATAGAGAAATACCAACTAACATTTTGGCAACAAATTTAAACAAAACTATTTTTGTGGTGAAATGTACTCAAAGCCATCTTTCCTGTAAACAATTCCATGATAATTTCTGTCAGCGACCTCAAAGAAGAATAAAGATGTTTATGGTAGTTATAAAACCAAATGCAGATGGTTATATTCCTGAGTTACAGGACTTCAACCTGCTGCAATTTAATTTAATTAAAATAAAATCTGAACAGAATGCATTATTAAATATTGGTAATACACTGGCAGAGAAAATTATTTTGACAAAATTTACAATAACAGATGCAGATAAAGGCCCCTGAATACTACAGTGTGTCATATTAAAACTTTATTACAATCTAACAAGCATGCTAACAGTTCTCTTAAAGATTTTTGATCCTATCTTGCAAGAAGCATGACTAAAGTAAGCAAAAGAAAATAAAATTACACCACAATTAAATGATTAAGAAGGGCACATGTAAACAGTCCAAAGAAAGGCCCTCACCACCCTTCTGCTCCTGCCTGATTACCAGTGGGAATGCCAAAGGGCATGCTGGAATTTTGCTTTATTTATGGACTAGTAGAAATTTATATGTGAAAGCAACAATCCAGTTAACAACTTCCCTCACTCCAAAACACTAGCAGGAATCTGTCAGTATGGACTGAGATGAGATTTGGCCTCTAGTAGTGGAGTTTCATGAGATGAGCTACAAAGGATGCTCCTGCTCCCTGCCACGTGCCAACCCAGAGGTTCAGAGAGCTCTCCCGTGTTAGTGCCAGCACCTGACTGTTCCCTTAGTAAAGCAGTTCACCCTTCTGCAGGTTTGAGCCAGATGTGGTAGATCAGAGGCAGATGGGATAATGCAGCAGCTCAGGATGCCTTGTGCTAAGGATGGAGCTTTGATTGCTTTAGGCCAATTGTAATGTGTGAGCTCCAGCTGAAATGAGAAGACCCGTGTTTCAGCACTAGCATTCATAGCAGATCAGAAAGTTAATGAAGCTGAAAATTTGTCACTTATTTTCTGGTAGCTTCAGTTTTCAGCTGAATTTGTTCCCGATCTGGCTCATTTCATGATCAAATATATGTGAGTGGTGGCCCAGGGGAGATGGAAGGACCACGGGAACGTTCCTTCTGGCAGCAGCCTGCACTTCTATCAGCTTAAATAGGCTGTGGGATTGCTGTCTTAGAATAAGCTCCTTGTTTTCTGATATATTCCTATGTACACCTCATGATATAAAGTCATACTCAGTATTTTTGTTTCTAACATAATCCTTTATGGCACCAGCAGCTACGTCTGCACCATTCTCCAAGCAAAAATGGAAGTGCTATCGTCCTCCTTTCTCCCATCTCCTATCCACACAGCTGCTTTGCAGCCTGCCTGGGAGCATGTGATAAGAGAGTCAGGTATGAGATGTGCTGGGAGCTGCTGGGGATAGTGCAGCCTGGATGGCACCTCTTGGCTTTGCATGGGCCAACGTGCCACAGACAACACGACAGGTCCTAAACGAAGCTTCTGGCTGCTGCCCAGATTAGCACTTTACTCTCTAGAATGAGGCACGCTCCTTGTGAGGATGGATGGCTTCATGGAGCCCTTTCTATACTTGTTTTATAGCCTGTTCCTGCCAATGCCTCTTGCTATTATCCCTCAACTTAAAAAGCAAGCCAGAACTACTAAAAAAGTGAATAGGACTCATTCACAGCTCTAAACTTTGCTGATAAAACATATAATCTTGACAGAAATAGGTATTAGGATATGTAGGATTAGTCCATTAAGAAACAGAATCCCAGAATCAATTAAAAGAAACAGCAAGACGAATCAAATAATGAAAACCATAACAAAGAATGTTGGATAAACAAACAGCACTTTCACAGACACCCTTCCTGTTGCAGTTTTCAACATATCTGCTTGGTAAAGAAAGCCTTTTTAATGTGATCATTTTCTTATAAATACCTTCAAACAACAAATCAAGAAGTTGTAACTGTTAGAGACACGAAATGTAAAAAAAAAAAATGCCTGAAAGTTAGAGTTTTGCAAACCCTAAGTGGAAATGACATTTTAAATGTCACAGCCAAAAAATGAGAGAAAAAATGACACACCAAAGGTCATATTCAAAGTAACATTCAAAAACAAAGACAGCTGAATATAATGCTGTTAGTACATAGCCATTCTCAGAGGGAAAAGGGGATTTTCAAATTGATTAAATTAGAAAGATGACATTGGAGGAACAAGAAAATAAATATTCCTAGGAAACTACAAGTCATTTTAGCCAAAGATTAAAAAAAAAAAAAAAAAAAAAAAAATGTAAGCGTGGCTACAAAACGTATAAGCTGCACTTTCTAGGCTTCACTCATGTTAGTGCTTTTGCTTATACCAAGGTGATTCTACATACCCATAGCTTCTGCCAGACCAGAAACCTTCTGTCCATATATATCTGTCTTATTCCAGGCAAATGTGTAGACCAAATTGGCTGCAGCAGGAAACCATTTCTGAAGCAGGCGTCCCTCAACAGCAATGATCAGATGTACTTTTGTCATTCCAGAAGGGATGGTTGTGTGCGTCAGAATAACGCGCAGCAAAGTTTTGTACCCCGGCGTTCGACTGCTGAGATAACTCAGCTTCACAAAACTGGAAGGAATTGGGATCTCCTCCTGGACCACCTTGGGGGAAAAAAAAAAGACATAAAACATCCTTGTATCTATGGCTATGGAAAATGCACAATTTATTTATCCGCAACGACAACAGAAGGCTACTTTACAATTCACAATCATGATGTGATCACAATAGCGATCGCTTCTGTGTTGATCTGAGCAACGCGGTATAGAATCACAGAATCATGGAATGGCTTGGGTTGGAAAGCACCCCAAAGATCATCAAGTTCCAACCCCCCTGCCACAGGCAGGGCCACCAACCTCCAGATCTGGTACTAGACCAGGTTGCCCAGGGCCCCATCCAACCTGTCTTGAACACCTCCAGGGATGAAGTCTCTCCAACTCTCTCCAACACTGAAAATTTACTGAACAGTGGTCCATCTATTTTGATAAAGAACCTCTTCCTATAATTCTTCATGTTTACCTACTGAGGAGCAAATGCTAGCTCCCTGTAATAAGCACTACAGTTCATAATGATCTGGATGACTGTTATAGCTTTACCTACGCTTTATTATTTGGGATACTCAATGAGTGTTCCACACTCAAACATAACCAAAAAAGTGGTTTATTTAAAATTATTATTTTATTTTAATATGCACACACTTCACACATTACATCATGATTTGAAGACACTATTCTGTTTTGGAGGCAATAACTCTAATGTTGGGAGAGCAAAGAAACTAGAAAAACTTTCCTGATAAACCAGCTTCTGTGCAGCAGTGCTTGCACTAGGGCTAAACTCCAGCAAGAGGGGGCATGGTGTTAGAAGGCAGGGCATCAGAAATCTAACAAGCTAACTGGGGACACACAGCAGTGAAGATGAAACAGTCGGGGCATCCGTCATCTCGCTAACAGGTGAGTCAGTCCCCATGGTGTGCAACAGAGTTCACATCCCACAGCACTGCTGTCAGTGCCGCCGTCTGAATCTCTGGGATCAGAGCTGGAGTGGCTCTGCCCATTTGGAGTGATATCAACTTCCCAGCTGCTGCGAGAGGGACTGCAAAGACAGTGAGCTTGCGTGGGAAATGGAGAAGCTTGGCCTCAACCTTCTGAATGGCACGAGCCTCCGAGCTACAACAAGGGATTTAGCTCTTGTGATCTACTGAAAGGAGCTCTTGTAGGAATGGCTGAGATGGGGAACAGGCAAGAGAGGGGAACAGCTTCCTGAAGAATGCCAGCACAGTCACTCCAAAGCCACTGAAAACCTTAACACTGAAAACCTTAAAAAGGTCAGTGATTTGAGTGAATTTCAGTAACAAGCCAGTCTCTCACAATCTTAAATTAGCTGAGTTCAGAAAAAATACAAACTGTTTTGTTTATATTCCCATTTTCCCATCTTTGTTGTTTAACAATAAATTCCCTCACTCTCACAACATCCTTATTTATGTACTGCAACAGTGTCACTGCCACAGCATTGCTGCAGTACAGCTGGAGGCCTGCCAGCACTTGTCCTTTCAACATATGAAACGCAGTGTTGCCAGGGAAATCCTGCTCCCTTTGCTGTTCCTGATTTGCAGTGTTCCCCTTCTTTCCTGCTGACATCCCAGCTGCCCCCTCTGTCATACATCTGACATCTTCTTATTTTTAATAGAAAAGCAGGAAGAAATATTCATGCATTAATACATGCTAATGTACCTCCTTCTCGCATTATTCTGGGTTATTTTTTGCTCTTTTCCCAGTACTGTACAAGTTGACACTCTAATGACCCTCCAATGCTGAAAAATAGACAGGGGCCAAGTTCCCTCTGAGTAGACTGCATCTTTATGGACCTCATTGTTGTTTTCTTTTTAAGAAACAACCAGGAAGACCTCGTGTGGAGTAATGTAACCCATTTTTCCTTACTGGTGCACATCAGTTATAAATTTCTTAGTTCTTCTCAGTTCATTACTTCACTTCATATGTTTTTTGACGATGGTCACCAGCTGGCTGAACCAAGATCTGTTTCTGATCTTACTGCTTGAATTCTGTGGAAACAACATACACTAATAGTGGGGTTTAGTTTAACGTGACCTAAAACTGGTGTTGCTGTATCTCGTGGGGCATTTTACATACATCACCTTTATTAAGAGCAGTTAAAGGCAAGATTAATACAAAGTGGTACTAAACACATAAAAGAGACTCGAGAATAAAAGATATTTAAATGTAAACAATCCAAAAGATCATATTAAAAGTGCTCTACGTTGCAAAGAATAATAGAAAAGAAAAGCAGCTAACATATCGCTGGAGAAGCCATTGTAAAGAAGATGTGAACAGATGAAAAATCCCTTGGAGTCTTTAAGGAACTCTGTGGAATGTCTCACATTGATGTATGGTGATGTTGTACTGTTCATCTGTAACTTAGGAATGGTTTTGTTCATTTCTATAAATAAATAGGGATTTCAATAATAAATCATGACAAGACTTCCCCTCTCCTCCTTCTATTTTGAACGAAGGAATAAAGTATTTTAAAATATTAACAAAATGTGAAGAAGGAGAAAAGCATCTTGTGTAACAGTACTGAAGAGATCTACGCTAACCTCACTGCGATGAGTAACATCACAACGGTTCATTGCTTTCATTGCTCCCTACTTGGTAGCAGTGTTTTCACAGCAGAAAAAATTAAAGCAGAATACGTACAGAGAACACTCACCATACTCCACATCTACAAACTGGTTTGAAAGTCTGAAACTGCAACTTTTGAATTCAATTTTAATGACTGACTTGAGCGAAACCCTTCTTTTAATTTTTTTTTTTTTTAAACTTGTGTAGATCTGAGGTCTATGTGCTCTTCTGTTAATGTGCACTGATCAGAAAAATGTAAGCCTTCAGTAGAAATGTTTGATAAAATTGTAAGATGATCCTTCACTGATAGGAGTAATTGGGTGACCGAGTTTAACAAGCATGGACTTGTTTGGCTTTCAGTGTCAAAATTCACTGCTATTTGCAGAACAGCCAAAGGGAAATGTTTCCATGTCACTATCACCAAATAACTGTGGAGGTTACATTAACGAAGATGAGGAATGGTAATTTTTAACATTGTCTAGAACTTGTTCAGCAACCAAACCCATTTTTAAAAATGTTAACTTAAAAGTATTTTCATTACCTGTAGCTCTGGAATAACAGTTCCTCTTTCTGGACAGGAGCCTCCAAATGCTGTCAGGGGTGAAGGGAGTACAATAGGATTTGGACTGATGAAACTACTGACGTCACAAGATGGTATATCTGACTCTGCTCTTTGCATTACAACTTTGTCTACAATGACAAATCTATTCCAAGGCAACCAAAGTGTCCTTTTTTCAGATACGAAAGGAGATCTGTCAAAAACCAGGGTGACAGAGATGCCTCCCACAGCCACAAGGTCGAAACTGGAAAAGACAGAACAAAATTCTTAATTCTTGTTTTAACATTACATTACCAGAACTTTCAGTGCATCACAAACAAAAAACTTTATATTGCTCATTATGGTCCTCAATTTACTAGGTAAAATCATTCCAGTGTATCTTCCTGATGTTACCACAGTATTCATGAAGAAGCTTCACCTCTCCACAGATCCTTTCTATAGGCATCAATAGCAAGGTACAATGTTTCACTGCACTTCTGTCTCTCTCCCCTCTATTTATCACAGAATCACAGAATGGCCAGGGTTGGAAGGGGACCTCAAGGATCATGAATCTCCAACCCCCTGGCCCATGCAGGACCATCAACAACTTATCAACTAGAATTGATAATAACAAGTCACCTATAATAAGAATCTGGACCTAGTTGATTTGGATTATAGAAAAAGAAATCCCTAGCTCAGGAAAGGGACACATAATCTGCGTGGGTATGGTCTGCAGAATAAGAAGCCCAACAGTCTGGTAGGCCTTTTCTTAACATATCCCTTTTCCATTTTCTGAAAGTTGCAGGAGAGTATACTGAATAAGAGACCCCTCTGTGCAGGATATGATTTTGGGAAAATTGTGGATTATTTGAGCCAGCAATGAATCAGCTCTTGTAAATAAGTCAGGTGAACTTCTGAAAGTTACATTGAAGCAACTTTGGAATATCTAGGCTTCAAAACAGTGGGACATAGGAGGCAAGATACAAAGTGTTAATTTTCTGAGTTTCTGACATCCACATTCAAGCAACAGAAGACAATATGTAAATAGATACTTCGCTGTCTGTGTTACTGAATGCATCTATTTCTGAGACTTTTGATGGTAACAAACTGTGATAAGAAGTCAGGCTTAATTATGCATATCTCATCACATTTCTCAAATGACACCGATTACGTTCACAGCAAAATACAGGTAGCATATTTCCATGCAACAATTTTATCCAGACTAGCATAAATAAGAAATGGTAATTACCAACTTTCAATAGTGTGAAAGTCAAGAAAGTAAAGTAAAATAAACATGCATGCTCCTTATGGTGATAAAGTGACAAACAAACAAAACAAAAAAGTGACAAATTACACTCTCCCCTTGCAGGAAGAGAGCTTCTGGCTTCTTGTCTTTCGTAACACAGCCAAGAAAGATGAAGCCAGTAGAAGCTTAATACATCTGAAGTTTAAGAGTACATCATGATCCTACTGCAAATGGGTGACCATCCCTGCAGGGCAATGTAGAATATATAGGAACTCATCTGTCTTTGAGAACTAAGCTCAGTCGATTAGGTCAGGGAAGGGATGGAATGCTGGACAGGATGCAGAGCAACAGCGTGACAGTTCTGTCTCTGTGAAGATTCCGTCCCCAGTTTTACTTGTATGGCTTAGATGATCAGCTAAAGGAGTTAACTTCATTGACGCTTCAATAAACTACTTCCCAGATTTACAACAGGAGACAGAAAAAAGAGGGAAGACAGAATTCTCTGGAAAGCCTGACTACTGAACATTTTCAAATGTCAGGGATGTGCTGGTGCAGCATTATTGTCAGATTTTGACTCCACGTGTTTGAATGTCACTAATCTTGTTTCTGTTCAGTTTTTTTTTTTTTTTTTCTTTTTCCCTTTCTTCTTTGCCTCTTTTCCACAGGTAGCTCTAACAGGTATGCTACCAAAGCAGAGTCAGATGGCATCCTGAGTCCACACTTTGACGAGTGAATTTTATGAGAATATTGCACATGAAGGGACAGAGGTAGATAGATCCAAACTAAAAAAAAAAATAATCTGGACTGTATATAAAAATCTCACCTTCCATCTTGTCGACTGATGGTATATCCATACTCATTGTGGTGTAGAAAGCTGACATTCACACCAACCAAAGGAGTTCCATCTATTGCTACCACCTGGCCACGAATGACACATGCACGTCTGCAAGAAAAAGCATTGAGGCAACAACATCAGACTCATCAGGACAGTGAGAAGGGTACTGAACTCGGAAACTGAGCTACGCTTCTGCCCCAAGCAGGGAGAATTGCTGTAATGTCATCATGACTTGATTTTGAATGAAAATTCAAACAAGCCCAAAAGATCGATTTGAAAAAACATTATAATGAAGAAGTTGCACAGGTTGCCCTATGAATCGTTAGTGTATCAGGAATGCATTTCCCTTTCTGTCTACATTTCAGGACACCATTTGTTCTGCCATTGAATATCAATGCAAATGTTTCACTGATTTAGTTTGCTGCAGCTCCAGTGGTGATGATTTGTGAAAGGGGAGAATGAAACCTCTTTCTCTGCTGCTAAGAATAGGGCGTTGCTGCCTGTTAGAAAAAAAAAACCTGAACTAATGCGGTAAGGCAGCAGTGAGACACATGATCATAGTTCAACCTCAGAAAGTTACATTGGTAAATCTAAAGAGCACTTGAACAGGTTATGCCCTCTGAAATTCCCTGTAGTACACGTTGAACTTGTTGCCATTTTCCAGCATAAAAATCTTCCCATTCCACTAAAGAGGATGGAATATGGCAGCATGACAGAATGCACCAAAATCAACAGGTAGGAAAGTGAAATCATAAGTGGGTCCAAATATAGGCTGACAAAATCATACAAAATGAAAGCTGAAAGGAAATACAAGACTTAATCTTGTCTGTTCCTTTGCCTCAGGTAAGATTAACTATGCCTACATTACTCCAGACAGATGCTTGTCTATATCCTCACCAGATAACTCACTCCAATCCTTCTGTATGAGTGCTTTACTCATGACAATTTTTTCCTTCTGTCCCCGCTAAATTTGTACGGTTGTCTTTTAAGACTGTTACTTTCACCTTAGAATGCTCTCTGAGCTTTGGCCTTTTATAAATTTGAAGACTGAAGAATAAAGGAGAAAAACACCATCAAGGATGAAGAATAACATATGAAATATTCTCACTGTGCAAATTAAGACCTGGTGAGATTTTCTTACACATCTATATTCCACTGAAATACCTTTCAGCATTTTGCCCCGTGCCCTCAGGTACTCTACATTAGCACAGCTCTGCTGGCTGCAAGGATCCAGGCTTTAGGATCTAATGACACAACTGCACAAATTTCCTGGAAATATGCTTTCACACAATGAACTGAACAGTGCAGGCAGAAGTAATTGGATAATGTTAAGACACGTAGAGTCAAAAACATTAGGATGTCTATAAAGACAACTGGTATTATTTATTATAACCAATAAGCATAAATTTAGACATTGTAATTTTTCCCTTTCAAGTTGAAAGTTTGCAGCAGACCCCAATAGGAACACACCAACTTTGTGGTGTGAATAGGTAACCGAAAGGGAAAACATGGGGCCTTAAGTGGGAATTATTTAAGAGTCTGTATATAAACTTAAGAAATATCCCTTGAGAGACTAATTGATCAGGATCCAGTGAAATCATATATGTGAATTAGAGACCATAAATTTCTGAAAATCTGGACTTGTTTCCTAAGATCCAAAGCCACTTGACAGAACAATAATTTACCGCTATGATATCATCAAATTGAGTTGACTGTGACCTGAGAAAATGCAACTGGTAAAAAACAACCTCTTTTTCTATGCTATTCACCATAGCTGTTAGTAAGAATTCCATGCTCCCAGGACATAGAAAGATACTAATTATAAGCAAAGTAGACGAGAGTTCTCAGAGGAATGGGAAATGCTGCACTAATGTCAGTACGCACCTTTCTGCTCCCTACATTAACTAAGTTGGTTGTGGCTTGAGCTGTGGGCAAAGTCCGCTGCTCCACTGAAGGCAATCAAACTCTTGTGTGTTTCAACAGACACTCAAGACTCACTGAAGAAGAAAAGCCAGGCTCAATTACTCTCTGATGTATTAGAATAGTATCTACTGGTTTCAATTGTTTTCTCGCATTTCTAACATCGACAGACTTATCTCTCACTTTCCAATCCTTTTATTAGTGCAGTCCATGTTTAAAAAGCTTGTGGGTCTAAGAGAGACTTGTAGGAGTCATCATTATTCAGCACGTTGTTCTAGTACTCCTGTTTGTTCATTCACTGATCCTCATTCCACAGATCTATCTTCTGACTCCACTATTTCCTCATATTTTATCAAGTGTACAGATTTCTGTGATAACAACTCATCAAAGTCTTCATTATTTCATACACAGTTCTTTTCCTCTATTCATTCACTTCTCATTATTCATAAATAATATTAAGAGACTTATCTTTCAACTTCCTGCTCCTTTTTTTATTCATCATATTTTACAAGCCACACACATTTACACTATGTGATAAAGACTCCTAAAACTCATTATTCTACGTTTATCTGTACTGAACTGTCTTTCCACTCTTTTAGATTTCATATGTTCTAAACCTTCCTTTGTGTCGACACATTTGTTCTCATTATTTACTGTCTTTTTACTACCCACTCAAGTTGAAGAGTCTTCACTCTTTGGCCTCTTTTTGAATTACCAGCACCTACTAAATCTTCCGCCAGGCGTTTGATCAGAATTACTTCTAATTTTTGCATTTACTGCAGGCATTAAGACCTTTTTCAGTTACTTTATGGCCAGCATGAATCTGCAGGGCTCTGGGAAGTAACAGAACGTCCCCACACTGCAGCCACTGGCCCTGCTTCCCCAGGGTCCTGACAGCTCACAGAGCAGATGACCACACTCCGAATGGAGCGCACTGGCTTGCGGAAGATCTCGCTTAATTCCTTTCCTTAACAGAGTTTTTAGGGCTCTTTCCCCTCAGTCGTCTGACTCCACCTCTATTTCACTCTTTCCTCGCCTCAGTGAGGAAATTCACCCTCTTTGTTGGACCTTGCTACTGCTCACTGCTATTCTTAATTTTAATGAAGAAAACTCTAAACATCATTAGGCCTCCACAATGTGCTGCATTTTCCTCCTGGATTTTTAGCCTCTAAGGCTTATTCAACACATTTGTGACTGACCTGCTTTGATTTCTCATGTGGGGTAACAACACATACCACTCATCCTACAGCCATTTAACTTGCAAAGACTGCACGATCTTGGAGTAAGGTTGTTCAGATCTTTAAACTTTACAGTGAGTGCAAAAATGACTTTTACAATTAGGAGTATTTCGGAAGGGAACAAGTCCCTGATAAGCTGCCTTTGTGTTTTCAATGTATTAAAAATGTTTCCAGTCCCCTGATATGCTGTTCTAAAGCTGCAGCTCCAGAGGGAGCAGTTGAGAGAAAGCAGAGATTCCTATGGGTTGTAGGTGGCCTAAAAAAAGTAGAATTTCTCTGTAAATGCTTCATGGTCATTCTGTGCGTAAAAGTGAAGAGCTCAGCTCTGTGACTCTCCAATCTCTGCCATGTAGTTTGTTTGACATCTCTAATTTAAAATATAAACAGCAGTTTAAAATTCCAGATGCATTCTTTCACTGCTTGTAAAGCACTTCATTATTCCACCACCATTCTGTCTTGCTCCGCTACTTCTTATTTGTTATTTTTCTGCTTTTGTTTAGCGTGTTGAGCTTCCAATATTCTCTGAGCACCTCAGGCTGAGACATTAAGCTCAGATGTGGAACTCCGTCAAGCAACGTGTGAATTCGCAAGTGTCACATTACCAGAAGATGTCATTTACTGTATTACATTTCTGATTAAAGCCTTCAATCAGAGAAATTAAGCTAAAGGCGAGCAAGGTACATTCATTTCTTCCCGCTGACAGTGTTGCTATAAGCAGCCTTTGAAGGGTAATTAATTCAGTACCATGCACTGGACCCCTTTTGTAGGCAATTTGCAGTGAGTCAAATAGCTTGCCAGCAGCATGCATTAAAAACTCTCAGCAAAGAAACAAGCCGAAAATCTTCCTGAGAAAGGAAGTTGATAAAACATTTTAATCCTCTACACCATGCTACATGTAGTGGCTCAAAATCATTCCTGATGTAAGCTAGCACATTTCCATTTATTCAGAATTTGTCTCATCTGCCTTCAAGCATGTCACTGTTCAGGTTAGCAGCATGTCAAAAACCCTGCGCGAACGACACAAGAAGAAAATATATTTTTTGAAAACAATGAGTTCCTTAATACTAATTTTGGTCTATGCACTGAACAAACACTGTGCTCTAGAAGCCTAGTTTTTAAAAAATTAGATCTAATATAAAGTCCATGATGCAAAAGGACAGACGTCCCAGTAGTTGTCAGAACTACTCATTTTAGTATGTCAGATGAAAATGCCAGGAATATGGCAGAGACCAAACACTTTCAGGCTTAAGGACAGAGATAATCTTTACTGTTTTCTGATAGCTCTCCCTAAGCAATTCAACATGAAATCAGCATTATCTACAGTGAGATTCATGTAAACATCACCCATACTGGAGTACCCCTGCCACACAATACAGTAATACATTTCACAATGTCATTTTCATCAGAAGACTGAGAACATCAGTTTTCAGATAGAAGAAGAAATAGATATTTCTTCTGTAATCCTAATGATCCTCCTAATGATCTCGGAGACTTGGAAAAAGGAAAAAAACAACAAAAAAAAGCCAGTTAGGGCTTTGCAAAACTCTATATCTGAGCACCAGTGTGAATGGATGCCAATGCTCTGAAATAAATGAATCCTTACAGAACTTCTCATTTAACCACTAATGCTACAAATACGGCATTGCAAACAGCCAAGAGTTAATATCATCTGCACAGACAAAACCTCTTCAGCAGTAGCCAAAAGGAGATTAGAAAACTCAAATATTCTTTGGTCTTCTTTGGATAGGCAGGATCACAGATTTTTGATGTATTTACAGTAGTAATAGTAATCTACCTATATGTTTTTTTGTTTTTTTTCCTATAATCTTAACTCCCAGGAGACAAACAGACATAGATGACAACCAGACTGACTATGTCAGGGGAAGATTCTGAACAGATACAGTGCTGCCAGGCTACTGCTTCCTTCTGAGATTTTGCTTATCCACAATCCTTAAGGAAAATTCCGGCAGTTTTTAATAATGTTTGACTTATGGATGAGCAATTTTTCAACAGCCTGGAAGACTTGGGGATCAAGTGAAGTGTAGACCGATGAACTCCTTAGGGTGCCCCATACATGGCAGATCACTGCTGACAAAACCCCAGAGACACGGTGCAGGGCAAATCTCGAGGCACTGCCCTAACTCTAAATGCAGAAGCAGCCCCATCAGAATCCCAAAAAATCTCTGATCTCTTTACCAAGTGAGGAAATGATATCTGGGGTGTGTACAATGCACTGGCCCAACTACAAGTCACATTCCTTTATATTATAAAGCCTGAAGTATGAAAACATGGCAAGGATGGGCTGCTTGCTCACACACAGACCTTCAATGCTCTTCATTCTCCTAAAGCATACCAGACATTAGGGTAAAGAAATGAAACACTCAGGAAAAGCTTTTAAATCCAAGTTAAATCCCATCAATGATAGCTTTAAAAGATCAGTTCCTTATATCTACAAAAGCATAGTGATGGGATTACGTGCAATCTGGCTGCTAACATTTGCAATGCCACAGAACTCCATTCAGGCGACTTGAGTGCTGACCTCCTCTGTGAAAACACCTCATGGTGAGACATTTCCATGAGGAAAATCTTTCACTGGTGACTTGTGTTTTAAACTGCAGTCTGCTGCATGGCATGTACAGCCAGCCAAGGATCTTGTAAGAGGTGCGATGGCACTGTTCCATCAGTGCTGTACTCAGAAAGACCCATCTTTGTCAGGTGGTGCTCTTCACACAGTTCATTCTCATGCCCTATTGTTCTACATATTTATAACATCCTGTTTCGTTATTAATACTGATTAAACGTCTAGGTATTACAGATCAATAAAGACTCTGTTTACATATTTACTTTATTAATAATTAATAAAGTACAAAGACAAAGTGCACTGAATTTGTGTGCTGCTATGGAATGAAGTTGAGGTTGTAACCTAAGTGCTATTTACTGTGCTCTGAAAATAAAATAAAAAAATCTTATGCCCTTATTACTGGAACATGGTTTATCTAATGTATATGCCTAGTTGACAGGGTAATAGTTAGGTGATGTGGATGATTTGTAGATCTCTTTGTCAGCATGTAAGTTATAGCTTCCCAGGTGAACTACAGCATAAAAACTTATATGTCCCTATATATCAAATGCTCAAGAAAATGTGTGTTACTGGGTTTCTGAGCATGTAAGTGCTCCTCTTCTATTGCACGCTTTTCCTATTGAAGCGTAAGCCAATCTCCAAAACATTCAACAATCACACACTACTGTTTACATGACAGCATAAGAATTATCTGCAACACAAGATAGTTAAATTCATACTCTTTATGCATATGTAATTTAAAAAAAAAAATTATGCATATGTAATTAGATAGCTAGATTATACATAAATAACTCATGTTGAATTTATTACTCTGAATACTAAACAAATTCTATCAAGTAGCATATATGAATTCAACACATTTGTTTCCTGCCATTACGTGCATTTGCAGCACAAAGAGTTGAACGTCCCCTCACTTATTTTTCAAGTGCTGATGGTTCACAGCAGTTCAGTCTTTTTAATAAGAATAGTAGAGTTACTGTGATGCTTTTATAAGCTAGATGGGTAACAATGAGAATATGATAAGGAAGACCCACAGCTGTTGGGGCTTCAAAGTTTGCTATCTTTTAAAATACTTTTGGATTGTCAGTGAAGACTTCTCCATAATCTACACAGTACTTTCTCCTAGTCAAGTAACTTCCTTGCTGTTCTCAATATTCAGAGGCATTACATCTAGAATAAAACTCACCTGCTCTCAAATGAGATATCTCCTGGGATCACATGAGTGCTTTCCTTCCCAATAAGAAATCTGATTCGATCATAAAAGAGCCTTGGAGGATGCTGAGAGAAAGGCAGTTGGCTGTGTTGGATAAGGTCAAGGGGATCAGGCGAACCCTGGCAGAGAGGACTCACATAACAGTTGTTTTGCTGGCAGCAGTCAGGGTCTACGCAGTCTGTCAAGCCATCTGAAACAAAGAGAATAGAAAGTTCAGAGGACTGAGTGATTCTGAGAAGCACAGCATTTATTACTGGAAAGCACAGGAGGTATTTAATCAATTGGAAGGCATGCTGATTATGATACATTCAAACTCAATAAAGCATTTATATACATGCTTCATTCCGGGTAGGTGTTTCTAATTATTAACACTGTATCACCTCATAAAATCCCCACATAACAATGACAAAATAGAAGTTACAAACCCAGTGTCCAGGGAAGAGTGGGACTGCAGAACAAACAGAAGAAAATCACTACACAATACTGCCACATGGGGCAGCTGATCTCTCTCACTGTCCCCTACTGTGTGTTCACACCTGTGAAGGATGTACATTCACTAAGCAGGCTGCAATAACAAGAAAATCTGAAATGTTATATAAGTTCCATGAGCATCCTTACTACAGTAGTAAAAAAAGATCCTTGTAGCAGTTTTCTAACTTCCATTTTAAGCCCTACGATAGCTTTAGATGTGCTTCAGGATGTTTGTTTTCATTTATTGGTTGCAATACTGAGATGATCCCAAAAGGGCAGATTCATGACTACAGTCCTTTGGCAGTTGGTGATAAACAAATTCACACACCCATACAGGCTTTATCCCAGTGACTTGAATGGTGCAGTCTTCTCCATGGATGTACGTCCAAGGAAAGCAAATTTGGCGAGTGAAAACAAATCTGTTTCTCCTCCCTTCACTCCTCAAGCACGAAAAACTGAAGCAATAATTGATTTTTCAAAAATCTACACTTCTTCATGGAGAAACTTGCAGCTATATTCGAGGGTGACAGTAATTTACTTAAATGTCCAAATCTTATGATTAAAAGCAAAGTGAAGCACTGAAGTAAATCTAAATTAAACACCTAAATAAAACTTAAAATTGGGCCATCAGCATTTAATTGCTTCCATCAGCAGCCCAGACGTCCAAATTGCTTAAATTACATACTTCAGCAGAAACTGTCAGATTTAATAAGGTATGGTAAAATGTCCAACTATCCTCTTAAAAATCCATTTCGTGACTTATCAGTTGCTAACTTCCTTGGGTTGACAAACACTCTAATGCATATAAAGGAACAGTAAGGATTCATATCCTTTAACCTTCAAAAAAGGCATCTCTTCTTTGTATTTTTAACAAGGTCAGCCTGTGTAAGTGTGGAGTCATCATATCAATGCATGGATTTCCCTTGTGTTAAAATTGGAATGCTACAACATCAACGTACTGTCAGATATTTTCACTTCAAACTTTGACTTTTCCTGCTCTGTTTGTGCCGATACTTTTGTGCCTATAAAACCCTACCTCCTCAGGGCAAACTGCATTATCAAAGAAGCTGCTGTCGTTTTGTCATTGACTTTAATGGGTGCAAGACCAGCTCTCAGACAACTCTGCTCTTTTCGCAATAGAGCTCACTGCACTATGTGAGTATTCAGTAAATAACAGCATAAAATATGCACTTTGAAAAGAAAGCAAAAGCTCTTCAACTGAACAAACAAGTATAATGAAATGGGCTTTCCTGAAAATCTTTGCCTGACCTTGAGCGAGGTAATTGTTTGGCTAAGCAAAAAATATTAACAAATCTCTGCTACTGCAGCTGGGAAATCAGATAGTGCAGGCTAGCTCTTGTGATGATGAGACAAGGGCAACTGTAGATAGCTAATAACAATAATCCGAGCCCCTCAGGTCTGGCAAAGCTGGCATAGCTACAGGTCAGCTCTTGCATATTCTCCCAGTCCTGGAATGCAACAGGCAACTGCTAGTAGTGGGAGAGGAGCTTCACAGGGCCATACTGAGCTCATTGACTTTGAGAGTAGCAGTCACCTTATATTCAAGAAAACCTAAAAAGCTATTTAAATTTGCTGGGAAATCTGTTAGCTGAAATAATAAGAGATCTCCACTCTAAAGAAAGCCATGCATGAAATAGAAGGAGAAGTAAGCAATGTGAGCCAAAGGAGAGAGTTTCAATATGCTCTTATGAAGGAAGAAAAAAAAAGGTATTTTTTGGGTTGAAAAGCAAACTTGGAATTGCAAGGAAAAAAAACACCTATTCCTACTGCTTCCCCTTTCTTTGTCCAAAGTGAGTCATTCTATACTCTAAATATCTGAATTGAGCAGAAAAAAGCACCAAGTTTACCACTACCCCCTCCAAGACTGCAAATATTTGCGAGAATTCTACAAGACTTGAAAAGGCAATGAAGAAAGTAAAATCCCTTGCTTTTACTCTATACTTTTGAAGAACCCTGCGTGGGCTCTGATGTGACAGGCTGTGACCACTCAGGTCAGGTCTGTACTGGTGGAGCAGTTCCAGCAGTGACAGCTCTTCTTCAAGGAGCCCAGGCACTCCCTGCAAGGCACGAGTTGCTGTGTACCTGGGAAATGTGGAAAACATTGGTCGGGCAGAACGAGTACCAACCATTAAAAAGACATGCTTATTCCAGAATAAGTATCTGTGGGGAAGCTATTTGGGAGTAATTTATTCTGCTGTAGCTCCTTTGATTAATTTTTTCCTTGTCAACAAGCCATTCAATGTGGGAACTGAGCTGACCTGATTCTCTCACTTATGCAAGAGGCAAAAGTGGAAATTCTCAGAACTATTAGAATCTGAAGATTTGCTTAGAAAATAAACAGCTAAAAAGGCAACAAATTCTTTACAATTGCTTTCTCTAATAGAATCCTCATTCTTTTTTGCATTGGTCAACAGCTGACGTCTGGCAACAAGCACTTGGCATTCATGCTGTGTACTTAAAGAAAGCAGGCAAAGGGAAAACCGCTTTCTGTTTTCCAAGCAGAATCAGTTGTCATCTGTTCTTTGCAAACTGACCATCTTATAAGCCCATACAGATTTTGCTAATGGGGTTATTTTGGCTTGAATTACACGTATTTGGTTTCATTTCCTTCTCCAGTGTTTCAGGGCTGTGAAAGGGGTGGGTTTCCCACTAGGAAGGGTGTGAAGTCCCGGAAGCCTATCAGAATAACCCAGGGTGGCATTTGAACTAACAGCACGACAAATGGATACAGAGTTTGTATTGAAGATTTTTTAACTATAATACTTTTAAATAATGCAACTGTTAGTTTTTTTTTTTTTTTTTTCCTAAACAAACAGAATTTAGGAAGTTGAATCTTCTTCCATAAAAGTGAAATCAATTTCTTACACTTTGCTGAAGTAAAATAATAAAACATCTACTTTGGGGCCAATTTGGAACTCTTATCCAAAATAAATCGTTTCTTCCACTTAAAGCTCATTAGTCTTCTGCTTTAACAAAAAAAAAAACATATATATATATATATATCCTACAAATATAAATTCAGAAATCAAACATTTTATTTTGAATAAATCCACATGAAATATTCTATGATTTCTGAGCAGAAGTGTTTGAATAAAAATTATTGAGGACATTTTGTCCCAGTCTTCTCATACACGTAGCTTGCCTTATTTGGATCTAGTGGCACAGAGAAATGAAGGCTGACTTTCCTCAGCTTAAGCCTCCACTTACACACATTTCATAAATCAGAAATTTCTGTCTCCTGCAAAGGGTTTTCTTTAGCTATCTTCTTGTCATTTACTACCATAATTCAGCATCACACCCAATAAAAGGAATTAGTAAATGCATGTTTAGATACTGTTCTCAACAAGTCAATCCTATTTAAACAGATTTTTAATCCATGGGAATAACACGGGAAAAAAATATCTCACTTATAAACTCATTCATTTGGAAATAGCAAACACACATAATTTTCAGTACTCAACCAATGGTCACAGTTGTTTGTGCTTTTTTAGTGTGTGTGTATGTGCTAAGTTTTCAGATCAGGAACAAACTATTAAAAAACTTAGCGTGTTAAGAAAACAGCAGGGTTTCTATTAGATCTCAGGAGACAACAGTAAGGAGTATGAACAAACCACTGCAAACAGCAGAAACTGTAATTCATACAGCAGGGGACTCTGTATACTGGAGTTTTTATTGTCAATTACAAACAGTGCATCACAGCATAGGTGTAGGCTAGGATGTATTACAGGGGTGTAAATGACTCTAGTTTGCTATTAGCATTTTCAAATTTATCTTACATAAAAGGCAGTCAGGGACCTTCACAGTGCAGTACAGATTATATAACAAAGTGATTCAGATTTTGGTGAGACAAATTTCAAATTCAAGAGGTGGCAAGAATTACATGTTCACAACTTCCAGGTATTTTGCTTTGTATGCAAAAGGTAATTATAGACCTTTCTTTAAAAAAAAAAAAAAAAAAAAAAAAAAAAAAAGTAAATAAACTAGGCAGTCAAAATACTTCTAACATTATTGCTAAAACAGAATCCACAAAGACCAACTCGAGGATAAAAAGTGCTTCATGGCACTCTTAAATAATTTAAGCAACTTCAAAGAGAAGGCAGAGCATGCCAAAACAAGCTGTTCTGTTCTCAGCCTCACCACTCCTCTCTGTGCTGCTGTAGCAGTGCTAGGGTGAGGTTTGCTCATTTCCTTGCTGGGAGAAGGATCCTTTCAGGAAGTGTTCAGTAAGGAATAACATGAATATTTATTGTGTTGGAAGTTTGTATCAATGGAATCACACAATGTTGTTCAACAAAAAAAGAAAACAACGCATTTTGTTGCTTACACAAGTATTTTGTATTCAATATGATGGAAAAAAATACATAAATGTGATGAAATTAATTCTTTCTCACCTCTTTCTCTACTGCAGCCACTGAGGGTTCTGTGTGCGCTGAGTACAGCACACTCTGTAATGTATGGATTATGCAGCAATCTCTCTTCTACATGGAGGAGCACCCTCAGCACCTGCCTAACTTGGGAATGAAGCTATGGACCCTCCTCTTTACTTCCCAGCAATATAACTATTTCCTTATCAGGTTTGAGAGAATGCTTCACAATAACTGTATTTTATATAGTTTGTATTTGAGCACGTTATCTATATTAACAGCTCAAGAAAATACAGTAATGGTTGGAAAACGAAAAGGTACATTGTCAGCTGAGGTGACATCTCACTTGTTAACATAAAATCTAATAGCAAGACCACGGAACAAGTGAAATATTTCAGGCACGGTATTCACATCTCCATGCCACTTACTTTTAAACTCTTGGCTTTGTGAATCTTTCCATCAACCCCTGAATTACTTTCAATTTGTGTTGCAACAACATGATGCTGAAAATGTATCGGTGTTCACAATTGGTTTCCAGGTGGCAGAATACCACGAAGACATTGGAGAGGCACTGGGAAGGTCACCGAGAAGGAAGCAAAGAACAAAGCAGTTCCCACTGCAGCACTGGTCCCTTCCCCAGCTCAATAATGCAAAGCGCAGTAACTTTCACCACAGCTTCTTTTCTATTAAACCACTCAGAGGTTTTATTGGCTGGATATGGAAATGCCAAATTCAATTGGATTCTACTTCCCACATTAATAGGCTACTGCGGATTTTAATAATCTGTCCCCATTATCAAATGCTGGCAAGCAAAATGCAAATAGTAATAAAAATTGCAATTCTTCTGCTTTAAAGTTCAAAGAGCACAGTTCTCATCTCTTCAAGCCTTTTCATACATGGAGAAGGCACTGCTAATGTTCTCTATTTAGGTTTGAAGTTTTATGTTTACCGTGAAAACCAGAATGCTGCACGTAGCAGCCTGTATGCTCATACATGCATACACATGTACACAGGGATACTCCCAAACACATGGACCAAGAGACATATGTGCTCACTCGCATGAAAATCAAGACCATCCCCAAGCAGTGAACTGTATTTAATACAAACAGCACCAGTGCCCTTTGCTTTCTCTGCTGCAGTGACCCAGTGGTGCCTGTGTAAGTGCTCTCACTCTCCACACCGATCCTGATGAGGGCAAGGCAGGGATGGAGCTCTGAGAACAAACCTCCAGAACATGTTCACAGAAAGCAAAATGAGCTGCAAGTTTATCCCTTCAGTAAACAGATTTTGTTCGCTGAACTCCTTATTCACAACAATGTAAAAAAAACTCAATGCTGAAATTCCCAGGTCTTGAGGGATTTGAGCTTTTCAGTAATTAAACTCATGTAGTCAATTGTCCAACACTTTCGTTGTTTGTGAAGAAAAATCCACAGGAGTCTTCAACTTACATTTGCTTTCTTTTACAGATTTCAAATAAGCTTTAAACAATGCCTGTGCCAACTTGTTTCACCACAGGCTCAGTTAAGCCCAATTAGGGCTGCCAGGAATCTGGGTGAAGTGGATCAAAGAGGAACTTTGGAAGAGACCAGGCAGCAGCAACGTTAATGAGACTTATTTGTAATGCATTAATCCAAACATCTCCCCAAATTTCAGCTGTAATACGTAGAATGCAGCAAAGAGTGAGGCTGTTAACTGAAAACATTGCTGTTGTGTAAGGACATTGGAAACTCAACATTATGTCCCAGGAAAGGCTGTTCAGTGTTCTGTTCAATGGGCAGGAGTATTGTTTGGCCTTCCACACGCAGCAGAGTGCAAATACATCATATTTTCAGAAAAAAGCATCCCTGGGGAGCCCTCGCTGCTCAGCAACAGCAAAAACCATTCCCATCAGTATTATTTATATTGTGTAATAATAGCATATTACTTATATACGGACTCAATATCCCTGTGACAGATAGGTTATTAAAATACCAATGGATGGGTCAGGAATACATCAATATTTTAGCAGCGATGGCTATCTACCAAAGGCTGTGCTGAGTCACATGTTTTCTTGTGCTTGGAAAAGCCTGGGGAAAGCTACAATAACTGTCTGAAGTGACTGAAGGGGTATTTGGAAGGGAATTCAAAGCTTGCAGTAAATAGCATTTTCCTTAAAAACAAACAGTCAAGATTGATCCAGCAAAGAAAAAAAAAATGATGAAAAGTGATCCAAGCAAATTTAAAACAGAGATCAGTTTCAAAGGAATTCAAGGGAATGACAGGCTGTATCTTTGAGGTTGTAACGATGACCCACATGAGCAGCAGCAAGGTAAGCACAGGTAAGAGGAGCAGAAGAGTGTCTGGCAAGCTGGTGGTGGGATGGTGCCCAGCTCTTCACACATCCCAGCACTCAGGCTCTGCAGCCATGGGACACTGATGCTCACCTTTGAAGCTACCAAAGCTTCCAAAGAGAGTAGAAGACAATGGCAGGACAAGAGAAAATGACCTGCTCAAAGGAGCAGAATGCTCATCTTAGAAATTGAAAATGAAATCATGTCAGTCATGATAACAAAAGAGTGAGAATAAGAAAGGGGAACTTGCAATGCTGAGGAAAGCTGCGGCGGGGGAAAGGCACACCCCACTGTAAAGGACATCTTGACGTCTTGCTGTTATTTAATGGACATCACTGTGCTAACAGACTGCAGATGTACTCCACAAGAGCAAGTGCAAACCATGTCGTTGCACATCTGTTATAATGCTAAGACCTTTCCAGTGGTATTTATAGTGATATTTGAACAGGTAAACATGCCCTTAACTCTGCAAGGAGAGAAAAGCTAACAGAGAGTGATGAGAAGGAACAGTACAGCTCTGATACAGTCGGGGTGTGAGTACTGAGCATACTAACAGAGCTCTAAAAGAAACATCTCCCTGAAGATGGGTCTGCATGTGTTTAACTTCACCATCAGGAACAACTGCCCTGGTGTGGAACTCAGTGTTTCAGTGCCTGCAGAGCTGGGATGCACATGAGCACACTTGTGGCTTGCCTTTAATATAGCAGGTCTTACAAAAACAGGTCAAGGCTTCCTCCTCCCTAAAACTTCTGTGCCATTGCTACAGATCACATATATAATATATATAATATATAATGCTAACGTTTCACGCCAAACAAATGAGATTATTTAATCTCTGAAGATGGAATCACTTAAACTCTTCCATTTTTATAATAAAGTATTTTTTTCTACCATGTATTTTGATATAGTAACAATGTCAGGTTTTCAGTCTCAGAAAGTACTATATAATAAATCTACACAAAATTATCATGCTGAGCAACTGCAAATTTGAAGTTGTTGAAACTACTGAAATTACAGTTTGTTTGAAGTAGCATTTGTCCAATGCTACCACAGATTTGGTTGTAACTTCCTTCTGAAGACTCGAAGCACAAAACACCTCATAAGAGCTGATACAAAAATGCTTGATTTAAACATGACTGCAATAAATAAGACCTTTTCTAGATCAGAATACCATGATTTGGACTATGCATGGCACTAAATTAGGTCTGGAGCACAATTTTTTAGGCTACGTGTTGCTGCCTGTATGTGATCCTATCATAACTGACTGCTTACAAAGTGACTACCTGCCAGCTGAACTTTGGCAACTTGACTAAGTGCACACTCTTAGCATACCACAACTGCAGGCAAAAAACTTAATAGGCTCCACCTTTATGAGCCTAAACCTGTTATGTAGCCTGATGGATGGGAACTCATCATGCCACCATAATGATCTCATAGTCTAAGGCATAACCTCATGGCGTGAGGAACTTAGCAGATAATGTCACAACTCCTTCCCAATTTTGTTTTTGTGGTTGCAGAAGTACACAAACTATGAAACAATAGCAATCAGCTTCTGATTTCATGTAAAATTAAAACTGGTATAGCTCTAATGACTGTAGGGATATTTTTCTAATTTATGTTTGTCCAAATCACGTCCCATGAATTTCACATATAAAGAGAAGTGGGTTTAATATGTAGATATTATTTCCTTTTCTTATATAATATTGATTGTGAAGAAAACTTAATTACATTTAGCCCATCTGTACTAGCCAAATTAATTAAATATTTCTCTCTGTACTTATCTCTAATTGTAACGTCAACAGAGCTGTCCTAGTACATGTTATGTTACCATTAAAAAAGAAAATTACTTTTAAAACCTGCAGTGAAATGATGTTAAGTGTCTGCCTTAAACTGACAAATTCAAGGAGATTTAGAGTTAAGACTGCCAACTCTTTCAATAACTCACCTTTACTGCTGAATATAAAGCATAGAAAATCACAATACAGCACAGTTTATATGGAGCCAGTTCAGAGTGTATCAGAAAATGCTTTACATACATTACAGGGAAAACAGGATTTTTGTGGGCAGATTTAAGAATGTACACGAGTGAGTCAGAGGCTCGGACAGCAGGGGAGAGCACCGGACAGATGGGAAAGCAGGCAGGGGGCAGCGATCCCAGCTGTGGGACCTTGTGTAAGAGAGATGCACACTAGCATAGAGGAGCAGAGAGAGTGGGCAGAGACATGGTTGTCAGTGCTCTTGGAAATAAGGTAAAAAAGGAAGGATGAGAGAGGTATAAGGCGAATTTGAATGGGATTCAGAAATGAGGAAGCCTTTGCCAAAGGACAGCATGGTCTTAGAGACCACAGGATACAAAATCAGAAGGTCTCAAAATATATCTGTAAATGAGGAATCATCACTGAGTCACAGTGTTTCTATTGAGGTCCCACAGTGACCTCAGTTCTTGGCTCTCAATCAAGTTTAATTTATCAATGACCTGGAAGAAAATAGATAATTATTATACTAAGTTCTGATACAACGTTGAGGCACGAGATCTCTCCCAAGATACTGAGATGTATAATAATATGCATCCCAGTATAAAGTCTTAGGAAGAACACAACCATATTTGGGGCAGATGCATTCACAGTCTGACCAAGAAACCTATTCAGCTCCAGGTACGGGGTGAGCCAATGGGGACAAATAAAAGCAGAGGAAGCAACAGTCCTCCTTGACTGTCTAGTAAATCAAGTGTTCCTAAAAAGATAGGAACAGTATTTTGAGAACAACCTGTGAGGAATACTGCTGCTTTTCTGGAAAGTCTGAAATAAAGACTGGATGCTTTTGTTGGAAAAAAAACCAACGCTGCTTCCTGAGAGGGAGTGTTCTGTAGCCAGAGATCCTCATCACCAGTCAAATGACTCAACTTTTTTTCCTACAATACTTGGCCTGGTATCGCAAAGAACTTATCAGAAGCAGTTTCACTGCTTCCAAGAGCAACAGAGGGTTTTTCATTTGGGTATCCATTCACTGATGAAAGAAAGGAAGAAAGGTGAAAGAAGAGGTGAAAGAAATGACTCATTAAAAGATTTTTTTTTTTTAAATATATTTTAGAAAATACCCAAGTAAAAATACCCCTAGGATGCTAGGTATGGCACATACATAAATTCTGCCTTGGAGAACGTCTAACAAAAAGGTCTATTCTGTCACTGCATTGATGAAGTCTGTAGAGCAACTGTCTCGAGTAAATAAACAAAACATTTATATTTTGTGATAAAAAGGAAAACATACAGCAAAACTATAGATTCAAATGGGAATCGAGGATGTGACAAATAAACAGAGCCATGAATTATGTATCATACCTCCGTCATTGTCCAGGTTATCCCCACACACCATTTCCATGACAACATTACATCCTGAGCCGCTCCAGCCCACTTGACAGACACAGTGCCATCCGTTCTGATCAAGAGTACACCTGCCATTTCCATAACAGAGACCTGGGCAGCCATCTATTGAAGAAAAAAAGAAAAAGTGAAAAAAGAAACAATCGTTGAGGAGTTTTTTTCTCTTCCTGTAAAGTTGCAATTATTCAACGACATTCTTCAATCCTTGCTGCCTAAAAAAGAGAGCAACACAGCTCCTTTGCATGACATTCACACTCTTGGCTGAATATGGAAAAATACCTGTACTTATCCCTACTTGCCCAGGAATCATTTGTCATTGAGGAGTGAGGATTTTTTTAGTGTGCAACTTTTTGTGCACAGGCAAAAGTGAATAAATGTGTAAGAAGTTACTTAACAGCCTGCTGTGTCAATCTCTTTCTCTACACATAGAAAAAAAATGTCGTGTACCAGGAAATGTATATACATACTCAATGTTTATATCAAAGGTATACACGAGAAATATGTTTAAATGACAAACTGGCATTTTTGGACATGATCCTATATGCTGCAGGGAAACGAGGTGATTTATTTATTCTGATTGTAAAGACTGAGCTGAATGTGAAAAAGCCTGTCTGGTTTATTCTACTACACAATGACTTTCTACAGAAGGAAAATGAGGCAGCATTTCCTTTCAGTGTCTATTTCTACCTCTTTCAATGAGCTGATTCAAATGTGACAAACAGTTGCCCGTTAGTGGTGCTGGTTCTAGATAAAAACTGGAGCAGCGATTGCAGTCTCCCCTGGATTATATGCTTGTAAACTCTGAATCAATAGCAATTTGGACATTCTCATCTAGACCTCTTGCCTATAAAAGTAACTGAGTAACTGTGTCTTGGATTCATACTCACATGTCCATCTGCTTGCATAGTCTAGTGCCAGCTCAGACATTTGTCAAATCCTTGCCCTATCATGCATGGAGCCAAAGGACAATGAATAAAGCCCAGCAATAAGATTAACAGTGCAAGCAGCATCCTTTCTAAGAGGGCTCCAGTTTACCAGCGTGAATTTAGAGGATTTCAATGCTCTCTTGAATTTGAGAGTGAATATCAGCAGTTAAGTATGACCAGACCAGAGAGAATTTCTTTTGAGGACGAGGAAGAAAGAAAAGGCCTCAGGCTTGGGAGAGGCTGACCGGAGAGTGCCTACAACTGGTCTGGCAGATGTGACTTAAAGGCCGAATGCAGCATGTCTCCCAACAACCTTACACCAGACACATCATCTTTCTCCTCCCCCCTTCTCTGGACAGTTTATCAATCACATCTGGAAAGAGAGAGGAGAGTATGAGTCTCTTGCTAGGAGGAACTGAAGACAGGTGGCATGGTTTTCTCACATTGGAACTCACTGCTCTAAAATAGTTCGAGGTTGGCAACCACCAGACATACTGTAAAACCCAATTATTTGTCTTTTTGTGAGCTGGGGGAAAGGACAGGATTTGCGAGGGGATGTTTTTCCACTTCAATTTACCATCCTACTGAGTTAATTCATGTCTTGTACATGATTATATTTTGCTGTTGTGTATGGTTATTGTCTAAGACTATAAATGTAATCAAATGAATGCTTACATGTTTTTATTATCATCTAATTCTGAAGAAATGAAATAACAAATAGATACCAAGCACTCAGCTCTTTCTGGAATATTGGTTAGTTTGATATTTCAGCTCGGGGCAGTTCTGTAAGGGGCAGTGTGCATCACTGCTCTGCACAGCAGGGCTAGGACTGAGGGACTGCAGCCAAGCACGGGAAGGCACTCACACTCCCACGACCAAGCAGGACCTGAGGCAAGGCGTGGGAATCAAATGAACAAAACAACACAAAATTTAACCCTTGTATCAAGCGATTTGAAGAGAACTCTATCATGCATCTAGCCAAGACAGCTTTTATAAACAGGTCCCTCTCTATCAAACAAAACGGGCAAAAAAATAAAAATATTTTCTTCTCACAGAAGACAGGATCAAATTTTTCCAGCAAGTCCTCTGCTACTTTGCAATGGCAAGAAAGAACAAAGATCTGACTTATGGAGCAGCACATCAGATGTCTGCATGAATAATGTGTACGTTGCTATAACTTTGCAAATGAGCTGAGTACATTATTTGCATGATCTGCACAAAACTGCACAAAGTCTGCATATTTTTCTGTAAATCTCTCTTTGTATATACATATATCTCTGTGAACAAATATTTGATCTGTTTTGGCAACTTAACAGTACAGAAGCTCAGACAAAACATATAACACAACACTTAATTCCCAATACTTTTGTATCTTTTCATTATTGTTTTGCAATGCTGATAGGAAAAACTTACCTCGAACCGCATCTAAGTAGTGAGCTTAAAAAAGAAAAGAACAAAACTGAGATGGATTGAACTTCTGTACCAATATGAAAAAGACAGAAAGCGTTTGCTTATGGCTTGCCACCTGTTGGTTAGACATAAAGTGCCTCCCTTCTACTGCAATCATATCTATTCCTACCACTGTGATCAAAGCATGCTGCGCTTGTGATTGTTCTCCATTTGATGACAAGCATGCAGAGGAAGCTTGGGCCACGTGTGCAGTGCCTACACTGCGAGTAAGAGTGATGCAAAGCTTTACTTCTCTTTGTTATTATGTTTGTCCTGTCTGGATTTGCTCTACACAATCTCTGATAATGTAAGCCGTTCCTTCTTCGCGTATCTAAAAGTAGATTTAGCAAATCTGATGTAGTAAACTCTAGAGTCAATGAATTAATTGTCTTAATTATTAATTACCTTAAAATTATCAAGATAAAGATTAAACATTCTACTGTATTCAGGAAGAAAACATGAAAGCTCACACTGTTTACTTCTGAAAATTAGATACGCTATGCTTATAAACAATTAAAATGTTTATGAATAATATTGCTCTGAGACATTTTAGGGTGAAACACTGTTAGATTTTCTCAAAATAACCTTTTGCATTTCAGTAAACATATAACTATTACATTTCTACAGCAGAGAAATGACTTCTGAAAAGATCTGAGAGTATTGCATTTACTAGAAATACTGTTAGAACCCAGCTACAGGAAAAAAGAACCTCTAGAACAAAGTAAAATGTGTGAATCCTCAAATGCTATGGCAAGAGACAATGCAAGAATTACTTAAGCTGAACAACAGCTTCATCCCTAACACCTCAAAATCTCAAAATCAACACTTTCTCAAAACCTTTTTTTTATCCATGACTCAAAGTTCATGCACAACTTAGAGATATGCAGGGACCTACACAACTATGCTTTGTGTGTGTGGTTGTTTTTGTTTTTTGTTTTTCTTTTTTAAAGTTAATTCTTCGGTGTTATTTCCTCTAAATAGAGTACTGTGCTGTTGCCATTCTGTGAATGCCATTCTGATTGCTGGCTCTGCGTTTTTCTAAAACGTGAGTCCTGAAGGCCCTGGCAGATCCTTGCAAAACTGGTTAAAACGTCATTCATTTTACTTACAGAGGTACAAATCCCCCTTACCAATGGTGCAGTGGTCCCCTTCCCATCCGGGGCTGCACTCACACTTCCCATCTTTGCACTGCCCGTGCTCAGCGCAGTGGGAATGGCAGGTGCGCTCCTCACAGGTGGGTCCCACCCAGCCCTCCTCACACTGGCAGATTCCTCTCGAACACACACCGTGGCTGCCGCAGTCCAGGGTACACAGCTCTGCACAGGAATACAGAAACACATCACGTGAAAGAGCAACTTCATACCGCAGGTGGACTTTGCGCTGATGCTAAATGCAATCACTTCTATCCTAACAGCGATCAAACATGGGATTCTGTCACCTAGCACAGACCTCACACAACGTGGCTGCATCCTTCTTTAACAGCGTGTATTGGACTAGAGATTATAGTGATGGCTTTGCACACGGGGGAGCAATGGGTCCTAATCAGGTGCTAGTGACACAACAGTCCACGTCCTTTGGCTGATTTCAGCTGAGAACATGTCATAACTGTTGGGCTGTGCAGGCTGGAGAAGCCTAATGGGAGGCTGTGAGAAGGAAGGAGACAGAGTCCTTAGTGGGGTCTGTTGTGACAGGACAAGGGGTAAATGGTTTCAAACAAGAAGAGAGGAGCTTTAGATTGGATATAAGGAAGAAGTTTAATGGAATAAAGGCAGTTTATGGTGGTGCTCCATCTCTGGAGACACTCAAGGTCAGGCTGGACTGGGCTCCGAGCACATGATGGAACTATAGTGTCCCTGTTCAGTGCAGGAAGTTGGACTAGCTGACCTTTAAAGGTCCCTTCCAACTCAATTTATTCTATAAATCTATGATAGCCATGCCCACGAGCTCGTTTCTGAAATTTGTTATAGACTCAAACACTGTGTGTGGGATGAGCTAAAGGATAAAGTGGCGTTCTGAACACACAAAAGCAAACCAGCCTTTGATTCATTCAGATGTTTGCAGTGGAGGTAAAATGGCCTTCCCTTGCAGTACAGTGAACCAGCAAGAAGCCAGCACAGAAAGAAGGGGAGCCTGCATCCCATTCCACTGAAGCTACCACAGCTCTGCCTGGTTCGGAGAGAGCTTTCAAGGTTTAAGTCTCTCTCCTTTTTTTTTTTTTTTTTTTTCTCCCTTCCTTCCTTCCTCTCATGAGTCAACTGTTAAAAACCAGAGGAACTGTGTCAGGAAGGCAGGAGCACCTCCTGCACTTTGCTCCAAACAATTCCTCCACCTGGGCGCTGGGGAATGCACAGTGAATTGGAATGGGAGTCCTGAACTGCTTCAATACATCAAAATATGCCAATTGCAATTCTGCTTCCACTTAGACTAAAGTTATTCTGTGAAAAGAATGGCTTCATTATAGGGGTTCTGTGCAGTTTGATTTTATTTAGAATAATTAGTGTCAGGAGACAGAATTTGCTTGTTATTCGGCAATTAACCTGCCACAGAAATGTTTCCTCCTTTTTCTTCTTGGAGAGCAGCTGATAGCACAAGTGTGAGCCAAGTAACCATGCCTGCTCCGATTTCAAATGTCAATGTTACATATTTAGTTGTGGGAAGATTTTTCCCTTGACAGATCTTAAATAGTGATCATTTATACCCTGGAACTATTGTATATAAACATGCTTAAAAGCATTTGTAGCGATAAATGCTGTCACTGAACATGCCAAGCCAAATTTTTAAAGTTTAAATTGAAATCTGATCAATTCCAATCATTTTAACATAACAAGAAAAGCAGCACAGAAACTGAACCACGCTGAGACCAATGTGCCTGGGATCTAATTCGAGTTAGATTTCAGCCCTTATTTGCTCTCGTCAACAGCCTGCATAATGCACAGAGTGCAATTGAAAGGAATGGTGAGTGACAAACTGTGGCAGAGTGAGGTCAAACTCAAAACCACCTTCAGAACCTGGAGGTGTGGTAAAGAACAATGAAAGATGCAATGAAAGCAATTGCAAAGTGCTGTGCCTGAGGAACTCAAAACCAACTACATAAAAAGTAATTAATTTTTCTATTCAGACAGGGACTAGAGTTACATTGGAGAGCAAAATAAACACAATTATCTGTTGCTATTCTCACAAAAAGAGAAAATTGTACGTCCTTTTGTATGTAAGACCAGAAAAGAGACTGCTCTGCCAAATACAACTGCAAAGATGCCTCAAATGAAAAACTCTGCTGAAGCTGGGGAATTGTTCTTTAGAAAGACTTGATTGCTACCTGCTGATCGTGTATTAATCTAATGCTTCATGCTTTGGGCTGCCTGCCTTGCAGGTTCTGGGCAGGATTTCTTCCCTGTCACCACACGATTCGGTTTGACTTCTTTCCTTGGCTACTTGATCCTTGAAAAGCTGGGATACTGCTCAGGGGGCACCGGATTGCAGGGGAGAGCCTCCTTTGTTACTTCTTTGGTATTAGAGTCACTCAAATACTTTTTGGTCCTGTGATCAGGGATCACAAAAGTGATCATGGCATCCATCTACCTTCTGATCATAGGACCATCAGGTATCACAAAAGCATCCCCCCTGCCCCTCAGCCAGCCAGAGGACAACTGGCATTTCTTTCACTTACCTTTATACCATGGGGCACAGGCAAACTCCTGAGAATTAAATCCAATGAATCACCTGCTACTTCAAGGATTTAGGCTGCTGGAGGGATGCCTTTGATCTCTCCTGATCTCCCTGTAGTTCATTATAATTATAGTGCTTGCTATTTTACTTTAAGTGGCATAGATTGTTAAGAGGATTTTAAGAAATATTCCATGGCTTACACTATGCTGGGATAAGTGAAGCACAGAAGGTTGTTTTTTTTTTTAACTCTTATGGATTGAGTGCCTACTAGTTTTTGCAGATGTGGTACTGTTTTAGCTCAACCAATGCCAAAACTCCAGGGACTATTCTAGGAACACACAAGAGAGCCCGTGGCAGTGTATGCTGGAAATGTTGAAGTGGAGAAACTAGGTGATACATAGAGCTTCTGATCTTGTCAGCAGCTCAGGCAGCTTCCTCCACTTCTCTAACTGTAAATAAAACAAAGAACCAGCTGTGGAAAACCTTGAACACATTCTCATACACGGCATGACTTCCTTCTGCTTGTCTACCCCACAGAGTCTGATCTCGACATCTGCATCCTCCAAAGAAACAAAGAAATAGCAGGGGGAGGAAATGTAGGCACAACTCTACTGCTGGGATGTAGAATTTGACTATATTCCCACTTTACAACCTAAGGAAATAGACCCTAAAATACTGGACACTTTTCCATTGTTTTCTCCATGTTTCCAGCCTCTTTTATCTATTTCACACAAGGAATAAAACATTTATACACTATTTAAGCACATTAATATAATTAGATTAATAAAGTGGAAACAAAGAATACCCTAGGCCAGACAGTACATGCTGTAAGCACCAGATTAGAAAGAAAAGCAAAGTCCTTGTTTTTCTGTTTGGACCAGACACCTTCCCCAGTAGCAGTCATCCAACTGCTCAGCCCACTCATCCTTTATGGCCATGAGGCCAATTTTAGGAGCTGTTTCAGTGATTTAATGTGAGGCTTCAGAAACACTGCTTAATGTGTTAATGTGGTCTTCTGAAAAGCAAATCCCAGATTCTTCCCAGACCTCTCATGCAAAGCAAGGGAAATCAAGCCTAACACCATTATTTTTATAACATGATAGTACACACAGATTCAATTTGCAGCTAATTCAAACAACTAAGATTAAAGAAAAGAACGGTCAGTTTAATTTGTCCTCTTTTTAAATGCAAAACAATTCCTAGTTCCTTCTGTGGATAAACAATGATGGATGACATCTATCTGGACTTCTACAAAGTCTCTGACATGGTCCCTCATCACATCCTTCTCTTTAAATTGGAAAGGTGTGGATTTGAAGGATGGACTGTTCGATGGATTAGGAACTGGCTGGCTCGATACTGGCAAAGGGTTGTGATCAAAGGTTCTGTGCCAGGGTGGAGGCTGATCACAAGCGGTGTCCCTCAGGGATCGGTGCTCTTCTATATCTTCATCAATGACAAAGATGTTGACACTGAGTGCACCCTCAGGGAGTCTGCAGATGACACCAAGCTGAGCGGTGCAGTCGATACATTGGAAGGAAGGGAAGCCATCCAGAGGGACCTGGACAGGCTGGAGAAGTGGGTCCATGAGAACATAATCATGTTCAATAAGGCCAAGTGCAATAAGGCTGGGGCAATCCCAAGTGCTTACAGAGACTGGGCAAAGAACCCCTTGCAAGCGGCCCTGTGGAGAAGGACTTGGGGGTTCTGGTGGATGAGAAGTTGGATATGAGCCAGCAGTGTGAGCCTGGAGCCGGGAAGGCCAACTGTGTTCTGGGTTGCATTAAAAAAGGGATCATTGTGGTCCTTTCCAACCCAGGCCACTGTATGATTCTATGATTCCACGAAGTACAGAAATATCAGCACAGTAAGAAATCACATTAGCATTTGTGTTTGTACCATGGGAGGGTTTCCACAGCACGACTAAATGAGACATTGAGTAGACAGTGATCAAATAGGAAATGAAGAAACAACCTGAAATAGACAAATGGCTTAAAACAAGTCTGATGTAAGAATTCAGAAAGTACAGAAGTCCTCAAGTCAGATGTCATCCAAGTTGTTGGCACATCCTCCTCCTTCCATAGCAGTTGGCCCTACAGGATTCAGAAGCACCCCAAAATGCAGTGAATGCTCAGGAAGGAGCCAGCAGAGCAAGGCATGGCTTTGAGACGTGTGTAGACACAGTAGCCAAGCCAGAGATCTTACCTGTATGTGAATCAGTAGTTCCACCCCCCTCCTCTCCATCCATCTCCTGGGTCTGTGTCCCTGGTCTTATCTGGAGCTTATTTGAAACTGGTGAGCTCACTCAGAACATCAAACTGGCAGATCATTGTTCACTTTATCATCCTAGATTAATACCCGACAGCTTGCTGAGTTAAATCAGCCCGCTGAGGGATAAGAGGAGCAATGTGGGCAGGGTAAAGGAGGAGATGCAGAGCCCAGCCTGTCTGGAGCTGTCCTGAGGAGCCACAGTCTTTGTCCCAAGGGAAAGTGACACATATTAGGTAACAAGGGAGGCAGATGACAGGAGGATACATTTTATATTAGAGAAGTGGACTTTGGGGAATATTTATTATAATATTCTGAAGCCTTTAGTTGTGCTGTTACATCATCAGTCTTTCTCACAAGGTGCAGTGCAACACGTAACTCACGAAGATCTTCATCTGCTTTGGTATTCAGGCTTGTGGACATGCACAAAAGCCATTTCCTCCCCTTCACTCTTGCTCACAGCTCCATGGGATGCCTCCTGCCCAGCTCTGCTGCCCGAGCTCCAGGCAGACTGCAGTGCTTGTGTAGGGCGCTGGGCTGGAGGCTGCTCCATGCTCAGACATCAGATCCTCAGCAGCTGCGAATTTTCTCTGCTCCTGGGAAACCAACAGTCACCCTAATTCACACTAATTAAAGGCTTTGTTTCAGTTTTTGTACCTGTACACTTCGCAATCAAAACAAGGTTCTCTAAGTGTAGAGCTGAGAAGTTAATTTCCTGATTTAAATAAACCTCAGCTGTGCAGGCTGACTGTGAGCAACACACTGGCAAATTGCTGGGAGCTGGCCTCAGCCGACCCCTGCAGTTTCTTATAGACTTTCATGAAATATAGCCTTTATCAAATCTAAAATTCAGATTCCCTGACTTAAACCAATTAATGAATAAGAGACTTAAAAAATGTTCAACTCAAGCAGTCTAGAATCCTTACTGACACGTCTTTAACTCTGAATGTTCATTAATTTTATTGAAGGAAGGCAAATGTGAGCTGTGAAGCATTATTTATTCTTGAGAACGAGACAAATATGTTGATCGTTCCTGAGCTAATCAAAAAAGCATTAAAAATTCACTCCACATTCTTCATTTTAATTATCTAAGTCAACAATGAGTTCTTTTAAATGTATTTTATAATATGTTTCTACTTACGTGATACGAAAAGGGAAATGAAAGCTAAATATTTTATAATTTGTAATGATAAGGGAAGATATTAATGTTAATTCAACATGTTTCAGGAAATTCATTCTTGGAAATTCACATAAAGAATACAAAAACATATGTAAGCAAAAGTGGTCCAATAATACGAAAACACTTTCATTTTACTTTTTATCACACATGATGAGGAGCCTTCCGTTACTGACTCTCTAAACCCTTCCATATCACATTCACAACTTTGCTATCCATTTTTTAATAAGTGGATTTCCATAAAGATTAGAAATTAATCTAACCCAACTTTCACCCAATATTCTTAACTGCTGGAGGCAGCAAAAATCACCTATCTAGGCCTAATAAAGAAAGTTTTTTCAATTTAAATATACATCACATTTAATAAGCTTGTATGATAATTTCAACAATGTTCCTGAGCTTTTTAAATTACATTCCCACTGTGTCCTGGAGACAACTACGTTCCAGCTTTCATTTTCAGCATCTGACTTTATTAACAATTTTTTTTACACCATAAAGAATTTCATAATGTTCAAGTTCTATAAGTTTCTAAGGCATTTGAGCTATTTTTTCCAGTGAAACCTAATGGAAAGCTGTCCCCATCGGTTACCTGGCAGAGTGCAGTAGAGAGATTTGATGTGGATACCAAGTTTTACAAACTTGTAATAAAAACTATACTATTTTTATGGCAGAGTTTATCTAATTTCCCTCATTTAAATAAACTCCTTTGGCATTCTGGGTGTTACAACTGCATCTGGGTTGGGCTCCTCCTACAGAGTTACAATCTGTCACTTGGGTGTGAATGTTTTTCACATTCCTAGCCAACCCCAGCTATGCCACTATGCTGCTCAGCCAAGGGCAGCTTTCCTATAGGGGCATCACAGAAGTGGGCATGGACTACAGCAGCATTCAGGGGTATCTGATCTTGAAGCTCAAGTTAAAAATCGGATGGACTTGGAAGCAGCTGCAGAACAACAGCCAGCTTTTGTGAGAGTGCTTCCTCCAGCAAACAGGACTGAGGTTCCTATGTGCAAGAGGCAGCATGGTCCCAAGCCATTACTGCTAACTTTTTATGAAATTTGGTGTCATGAAATAAAACTGTCCGGACAGATCATCACTGAAATGACTGACAACTGTTTTAATAAACAACAAACACATAAATGAAATTAATGGAAATTTACTAAAGATAGCGATGCAAAGGAATTCACATGATAATCTATAATCCATCCCTGTTTGAAATCCAGTCATGATTGGCATCCCTCAGCAAGCTCCCAGCAACAGAGAACCTACAAACAGCACTGAGTAACCAATCCCTACCATCCCCGAATTTCTGTAGCTGACAATACTTTTTCAGCCTAAATTTCTTTCTTGCTGCAATTCTTCTCATCCTTTTCCCCACGGATCACATACCTACACACCTGACAAGATCCCAGCAATTTGTGGATTTGAGCTTCGCATTTTAATTGTGTGAATAAATGCAAAGCAACACTTCCTTGTTAATTATATGACTACTTTAAAACGATTCCATTGAGTTGATTCTCACCCATACCTCCAAAAGCATTTCCACAGATGTTTCCAAAGATTCTGCTCTTGCCCAAGGTGGGAACACAGTGGTGCATCCCAATAAAAGGCACAAAGATTCAGACTCATCTCACCCAACTTGAGACATCTGCATCTGAAACAGTTTTCTACTGCAAATCTGGATCCACTTCAAAGCAGCAAAAACTTATCTTGCCAGTAGTATTATTAATACATTAACACACAGTGATCAAATATTTCTACCAAAGGCAAAATGAAGTTTCATTTTAAGCCTTTTCCCTGTAATCTTTATGCAGTAAACCTTTTGCCATGTTGCTTCACAGATATCCAACTACCTTTCTTATCTTCTTGCCACAGTCCAGAACACACAGAATGAAACCACTGGAACGAAAATAACCAGACCTCGCCATTTGTTGCTCATGATGGTTCACCATCAATCTACTGATGGTTTTAATTGCTTGCTGAAAATAATCCCACTATCATCTCTCTGTACCTAGTTCTAATGCATTAACTGCTCCATAAATAGCACTTCTGACTTCCAGCACAGACACTGCCATTAACACTATTGTGTATCTCAAAATATATGAATGCAATTTCATTAAAAAACAAAACAAAACACCACCACCATGATACTGTAATGTAACCTGTGATAATACTATTTAGACGGCATCTTTTTCACACTGGGGAGACTCCTATTCCTTCAAAATTTGCTTCTCTGAAAAAGTAATCGGTGAGCAAATAGAAAGGTCCCAGAGGCAGATTCTGCAGAAGCAGATGTGAATGACAGAGAAACTTTCCCTTTCTTGGATCTTTTATCACACTTTTCTTTTCAGCTTTATTTTTCATGTGATGAAGAATATTCTCTTCCTGATCCAAATCCAATTTGTATATATAAAAAACCTCGCCCTTTATCGATTTCACTATGGCTCAAAATGGTTTTTTTACAGTGGAAAAATTTAATCAATACAATCTTATGAATCTGGACTGGTAATGGTAAACACACTCACTGATATTTCATTTCAGGGAGCCAAAGCTCTGCAAATTGATACCACTGAAAAGAATTACTCATTTGCCACTGGGTATATCTCTGTTTACCCAGCCATAGTATTGGTGAAGCAGAATACGATTATGCTGTGCTGACACACAAGGGACTCTAGCTGCAGAACCTGTCTCGTTCTTAGAGATGATACACGTTGGCAGGTCAGATAAGGCCTTTGTGGGAAATGCTTAAAATAAATGAACTGCAACCCAACAGCAAGGAAGATGAGACTGACACAAAGGTGAGGAGAACCACAATGCTCTGACCAGCCCTGTTTTTTAGTGCCCTGTTTCCCACGTAAACGCTTCCTTGTCAAATCTGCTCCTGTTTTACAATTTGTCCCCACTATTTGATTTCCACTTGTACTTCTTGTAAAGCAGTGAAATTACAGTCGTCACTGGAGAATCATAGTCTGACTAATAAGCTCCGAATTCCTTCCCAATGTTCTGAGAACCACAAATGGAAATGCCTTGCAGTGTCTGCCTCATTTGATATTTTATGTGATCGGGAGACTAGTAAGAAAAAGCTGTTCAGAATAATCTATCCTGAGTCAAAATGGCTGAGATGTAGGCTATGAAAGCTTTGCCTTCATGTCCACTTACAGAGGAAAAATGCAATAGCCAGTTCCTTGGGCTGAAAAACAGTCATATAGGAAAATGGGAAACCTAAAGAGTAAGTGACAGACCACGAGAAACAGTTTGGGCAGGAGGCAATACATGATAATGATGAGAAGCCCAGAGAGCACCCGAATGGCTTAGCAGACAGAAAGGTAACAAGCAAAGAATTGGCTCTGCTGGTACTTTTAATAATGCTGTCTCACAGGCACAGCCTGAACTAATACAGCATCAAAGGAAAATAAAGATTTGGAAACAGCTGTTTGCAGCAAAGGTTCACAAGATTGCCTGAGTGGATCAGGGTATGTCTTTATACAAGCACTAAATCTTTCATGATACACAGAAGTATTATTATTAACACCAAATAGGGCTCTGCTCGGAACATGAAGTTTTCACAATTATTTAATCAGTAAATTTGATTAGTAATATTCAGTAAAGAAATAATGAATTATTTAAGCACCGCAAAGAGCAGACACCATCTGTAATACAGAGGTGTAGAAGCTGACCTCTAGCAAGTGAGTCTACTCACAAAAACTACAGTAGTGAAGATACATATTTTACTGAACACATCTTCAAAGGGCTCAGAACGCTGAAAAGTTGGGCATTCTGGTTCTCAAAATATTAGAGGAACATCTATTGAGAATCACTTGTGTAAAGGCAGTGGCAGCCCAAAAGTGGCATGCATGTACTTGTTGACTGATTGGGCGTGGGGCTGACCCTGAGAAGGAAGGGGGACAGTGGGGCACATTCAAAAGGACATCCATCCATTTTTACAATTCTTTTTTTTTCGGTGAAGGACACAACAGGAACATTGGATCAACTAAATGATTGGGAACATAGTGTTCCCGAGAAAAAATGTTTTTAGCACAGTAAAGATAGTAAAGAGGAGAAATTAAATGTCATTACCAGCTTCTGAGCAGCACCTCAGTGTCACAATCAAAAATAAAATTAGCTGAAGAGGTTGGAATTGCTTCCTCTCTTTTTAGCACAAATAAGGAGTTTCCTGGGGAAACTGAAGAGCCAAGCATAATGAGCTCTTCCACCGGAACCAGGAGCACAGCCCCAAGTCATGCAGTATTCGATGGCTTACTATGAACCTCGCTTGCACAGACTAGGAGCAGACATTTCTGTGCTCAGTGCTGTGTTTGTGAAGATCAGCACACTGCAGCTCTCAGCAAATAAACCATAACCTCCTCTGTGTCAGCAGCACTAATAGAAATAGCGACATGCGTCTGGCTGCTGCTGCTCTGCTTTGTTGCTGCTAATGCAAAGATGCAGCTCCTGGCTTGCACTTCTCTGGTACTGGTAAGAAGCAGCACCTTGTGCACACAGCCCTGGCTTTTCAATGTGAGCTGCTGCCCCACTCCTCAGCACCTTAGGCACAACTGCTTTCTAGATTTTAAGAAGCGAGTGTCCTTTATAACTCTGTGCTCCCTCTCCCTTCTACACTGCATGTAATTTTCCACTCACTCTTCATTTCTCCCTGGTTTTGCCCATGCTGGCACAACCTTGCTGAGCAGTGCAGTTGTCCTCCGGCCATGCTGCTGGGCACAGCCTGCTTGGAGGGAAGCTGTCCCTTCACAGCTGCCTCTCCCTGGGCACAGCTGGTGGGGCACAGCCCGGCTGTTTGGTAGCGAGGTGGATGGGCATGATGTGGGACTGAAAATAAAAAGACGTCATGTGAACTACCCGCTTTCTGCAGCACATCAGAAAATGATTTCGGAGCACAAGGTCGCAGATACCATTTTAACAATCTGCTCATAAAATGGCCAAGGCTTCCTAAATTAAAGAGCACATTGCTGCTACAGTACACAAGGAATTTATTCTCTATCACCCCTAACATTAGCTTGCATAATTACAGTAAGTCAAATTTTATTTTAAAACTGTTACTGAAGCCTAAACATTTAAGCAAAAGTCCTTGCTTAAAGAAGGCAGAGACCATGATTTCCTTAAAAGTCTACATATATTATCCTTGCAACAATCTACACAATCAAAAACCTTAAAAATGCAGAATGCAGGAGAAAAGAAAGTTTCCATGATTTCAACTTTTATCAGTAGCAATTTCCTATTTTCAGAAGTAACTTGAACTTAATAGAAAGAGTCTGCTGCATAAGTGTATTGAAATGATAGCTATTTTTGTAGAACTCTTACCATGACAATAAAAAATATTTTAAATAGCTGCTTTTCAGGGACCTGTGCGACACATCTTGCATAATAAATTTCAGAGGCACAAAAACTCTAGCTATCCTAGGGGTTTTTTGTACTCTTGCTCTCATCTGTGCTTTTTCAGCTGCAAGGAAGGGAAGCTGCCTCCTGCTATGAGCTCCCTTCTTTAAATGCTCCTGGCATGGGTAACTTGCTGGATATAATCACTGAGTTTGTCTTTGCAAATTAAAACGTGAAGGCCTGTGCATCTTTATTGCCCTTTTCTCCATCTCAGCTTTTCTATTCTTCCTCCATTACAGCACCAGCAGGAGCTTCCCACAACTTCCCTGCTTTACAGAGACCTCTTACAAAAGGGTTCTCACAGAGTATGATCCTTTCATATTCAGAGTCTCCATCTTGATATTTTCTTGCATAATGAGTGTTCACATAACTCCTTTCCATACGATAACCTATCAGTTTTTTTACTATGTTTTACTACAAAGTAAATCTTTCTACCAGATCACCTACCCTATAGTTGATAGGGATGAGACGCATAAGGGGATGTGGGCACCTAACTACCACTTTAAATGTCTGAGTTTAAAATTCAGGTTATAAAACCTTTTGCTCAGCTTACCTAAATCTGGATGTACTTAAACCACTTTGGCACTTGAATTGCTCCTAGAATCCCACTTATCTGCCAGGTTCAGCTACCGGATAATACCCAACCAAGGTCATACAGCTCTGCTTCAGTCTCTGTGACCTCACAGTTCACAAGGTCCTTACACAGTTGTTGACTGTGGATACTAATGAGTATTATCCTTAAAACAGATCTGCTGGATTAGGCCTAGAACAAACACGTTGAGGTGGATATTTCCTGCACACAATGCACTCCTGCACTCCTTATACAGACGCTATGCTAAGCGTGCAGAGGAAAATCTCTGTTAGCTATGTGAATGGAGGAGGGACAGGACAATAATGCTGTTGCCACAAGCAATTCACATATCTTGGTCCTGGATAAGGGAAGAGCTCCTGGGACAGGAGAATCCAGATTTGCAGCGATGGGTTCCTCCCAGGGGAATAAGTAATACTTGTCTGTGGACTGTAGCAGGATTTACATACCTGACTTTATTAAATCAGGTTTACATTTGAATTGGGGATATTTCTAGTAACTGCTGTATAGCTGCAGACAACAATAGATTAAGGATCTTAATTTTCAGGAAGGAAAAAGAAAGGAAAAAGACATTTTTGGCATATCTAGAAAATAAGCAGCACTCAGTTGAATCACAGAATCACCAAAGTTGGAAAAGACCCACAGGATCACCCAGTCCAACCATCCACCGATCGCCAAAACATCCCAACTTTCCTCACTGTATCTTCCATCCTTGACTTATCCAGTTTCTTAAATAGGGACATGACTACATCAGGTATTCCTGGTTCATGCTGGACCGATCTCAACATGTACGACAATTAATTTTTACTGGAGTGCTTCTTCATTGCTTTAAATTTCTCATGTTTAAAATTTTCCAGTAAAACATATTAGCCGTTCCAATCTTTAACTATTAAGCTTTTAATAGAAATCCATCTCACCAGATATCTTCTTGCAAACTCTTGCAACTCGACGGGAGATTCAAGTCAAATGAATCACACATCATTTTTTTCTATTCGATGAAATATACAGTAGTAAAAAGAGTCTTTCGACAATGTCAGACAACTTACAGCATGGAAAGCTTCAATCATCCTTTTAATTAGCAGAGCAGTAATAATCAAAGCTCTTCACAAATTAAAGAAAGCGGACAGTTAGATGAAATTAAGTAAGTCCATCATTTCTTCAGAGCAAAACAATGAAGGATACTTACAGTGTTAATTAAAAGATTCTTGAGATTTCTCTAAAATAGGGAGTAAAATGCCAACATGGAAAATAACAGTCTGCAGAAAATGTACAGTGGATTATATCACATACGGATCCGAACACTGCTGTGAGTTGTTTGTAGTGAATATCCTTGTCCTTGGCAAATCAGAATGACTGACACCCATAATTTGCAATTTCCTAAACCTGAAGAGTTTTCTGATTGCAATGAAATGGTTTTACCTAATTATTTTTTCAAGTTGCAGTTTTTGATGTTTAATTTTGAAATCAATTTGAGATGTCTTGAACTATATTAATACACTGTATTATGCCTTCATTTCTTTTTGAAGCACTTTACTTTAAAAAATGCATACTTCTAATGATTTTTAAATTACTCTACTCTGCACATATCAATTTACAACAATTACAACATTTTGCATTTTTCAAAGCACTTCAGTTTTAAAGAGGTTTTATGCCTTGCAAGATACTGAGGAAAGAGGCTGCTGATCCATTTTTACCCTTTGTAAAATTACCACCAATCTTGCTAGAGAGCTTAACCAAAAATAGATATGCTAAATATATACCATCTACATATAATCATTTTAGGATGAATGTTTTTGTGACTAAGAACTGCCAGTATTCTTTTCCCAATCATAATTAGGTTGCTTCAGTGGTATAAATGGATTCAGTGGAAGTATGACAAATGTCCTGGAGTAAGGAGGATGAAAACTGGCCTACTTTGGCTGAACAGAGTCTAGAGAAGTGAATACAGGATGGAATGTCAGAGGCATCAGCTCTGTCACAGAATTCAGGCTATAAGTTCTAACATGAAATCTCATCACAATAAATTAATGACACGGGGCTAGATTGTCACCTGGAACACTGGCTTTGCACAGTGACACCACTGCAGTTATGCCAGTTGATGCTAGCTAAGGATCTGCTCCCCTCAACAACTTTGCCATCCGTTTTGATGTTTTACCCCCTTACTCTAGGCTCCACATTATACATCTGAGAACAGAGGATGAGGTTTTCTCTCCAGTTTGTTGATGCTGCACCTTCAATTTACAAGTTTCCTTTCTGCCTGCCAGCAAGTACATAGTATTCACAAGTTTGATTTTGTCTTTTCGAAACACACTGCCTATTTGCCTCAAATCCAAATGACTCATTAACATCAAGGAATCACAGACATTAAGTAGAAATTTGACTCTCCTGATGTACTACCAGGCTTACAACACTATCAGTGACACCTCTAACGCAGACGGATGTGACAGTGCACATGACTGTCTGGCCATCCATCATGTTGCAGAGCCTCATGAGCCTTGTGTAAGGGCACCTGGAAAGGTGAAGTGGGCCAGGAGGGGATACAGCTACAGCTCTGAGCAAAGACCTGCTGCCATTCCTCCCTACCTCTTAAATGACCGCCCTACTGCCTAGCGGAGACAGGGCAGGAAATCCTCTGTATCATGTGCTGTGATTGGCTGACACCTCTGTCTGAGCTGGCTGAGGGCTGTCACCCTGCTGGACTGATGCTCTGAGAACCCCAAGGCTGCCCTTGGAGGTGCAGGGGCAGGTCTGTGTGCTCTGCAGGGGATTCCCAGCTCACACAGGCCAGGCATGCTGCAAATTCTGCATGAATGTGCCAGCCCTAGGACTTGTTATGTGCTTCCATAGGACGAATGAACTAGGAATAAGCTAAAAGTACGTGAGGAAAGGGATAAATTAGATACAGAGGAATCAACATGTTTGTTGATGGTGAGGAAAGCATCCTGTCTTGATAACACAGTGGACACTAGGGACACAGAGAAGCATTTTCCCAGCTGGTGTATGAAGGTAAGAAAAAAGTGACTTTTCTTCCAGAAATTCAACGAAGCAGCTTTGAAGGCGAGAAAAACATGAGAACTACGATCCTAGCACAGAACACGAAAGCTTCTCTGCAGTTATTCATTAGCTTTTTGTTCCCTTAGTATCTAATTGCCCCATGTAGCTGACACAATGGAACCACTGGAGTTTAACATCTCTTTTCAAGCTACAGTAGTTTCAGGCTAGAGCAGAATTAGTTTGCGTACTTTTTGAGGAAAAAAAAAACCTAATAAATTACTGGCAACATTCCTAATTATTTGCTTAATCAATGGAAGTCTTATTTTAGCACGTAATAAAAGACATTAAAAAAATGCAAGCTGAAAGCCAGTAAAAATCAATTCTTATCAGAGCAGGTACCCTATCTAACAGAAACCACACGTGCTAATTTTGGAGTATGGAATGAGTATGGGGTCTGTGTAACAAATACTCAAAATTATCAACACATCGATAGTTTGTGTCTGAAAAAGTTATAATGGAGTCTCAGCCTAAAAATCATAATCATGAACTTTAAATAAATGAAATTTAAACTATTCCATGTGTTCTTCTGAAGGATGATTTCTAAGAAAAATTGGTGACATGGACCACTGGTTGTATTCCACAGCATTCAGCAGATCTGTCACTTAGATCTCTGTACTAGGATGCATTACTCATCATCTGAGAATCTAGTCTTCTGAGCTCCAGAGGAAAAAAAAAATGGCAGTACCTACTTTAGTAATGATATGCTCCATTACAGAGTAAAATATCCTGAGTGCTCTTGATTCAAGAAAACGAAATGTAAATGTACAAAGCACATAAAAAACCCATTTCAACTCTTAATCAAATTCAGCAGGATTAAACTCTGATAGTCTTCTAAGAAAGAAAAGAGTTTCTATTCCAGCATGAGAGAACAGATGACCATTTCTGTTTAAATATTTTTTGACAGCAATTTCCTACTTGTGAGTCACTGAATTCACACTACGATATCCTCCCAGTCTCTCTCAGGATTGTATATTTCCTCATTGCATGATCCTGATAAGCACTGAACACCTCAGGAGAGAATCCTGCTTAACTCCTGTCCAAGCTGGGAGCCACTTGCACTCTTGCAGGCCTACCATTCTCACTGTCAGGCAGTCAGCATCCTTGCTGCAAAGGAAAAGCCATTTTTATCCTTGTTGGCACAAAACCAGTTGTTGCCAAACCCACTGGCGTATTTACCAAGAAATTGGCATGCAATGTCACAGCACCCGGCTCATCTCTGTCTTATTTTTCAAAGCAATACTCGCGCAGCAACAGAAACTACTTTCCTTCACAAGCCAAACAGCAAGCATAAACTTTTAACTGGCTTAATTGTAAAAAGACAATCAGCAAACAAACCTGTAGAGCAGTCAGAACCCGTCCACTGTGGCTCACAGCTGCAGAGCCCCACGTCCAGGAGGAAGGTGCCGTGCCCTGAGCACTGCTCCTGGCAGATGGGCAGTGATGTCTCACAGTTCACGCCGCCCCAGCCCGCGGAGCAGTGGCACTCCCCTTGAACGCACACGCCGTGACCGGAGCACATCGGATCCAGGCAGTCCTCTGGAAAGCAGGGAATGCACAACTTAAGAGAACTAAACACCTTTACGGCAGTTGCCCAGAGACATCCAGCAATAGAGATTAACTGCAGACTGAAATGATGGTGACTAAAACACAAGAAAAAACTGCCTATAGTAACACCTGTGCAAAAATATAAGCTAAAAAAGGGAAAAAAGTCAAGTGCATAGACTCATGGAGAACATGGTTCTACTCATTGCAGATACTCTTATATCTGTCGATCTAAGTCAAGGCAGTATGGATTTCAGCAGCGGAGCTGGGAAAGAACTGGAGCAATTAAATGTTATTTTTACAATTATGCGTTGTGTTTTCATTCTGGTATTTGTGTTCTATGCTTTATTTACATTTGGGAAAAGACAGATTTATCGTTTCACGCTCCTGAGGAAATCTCTCTCTACAGCTGAGAATCTGGTAGGAAAAAAAAGGTCATCCACTAGCTCTAAATTGTGACTCTCTGAATACACACTGTGAAGAAATCTCATATTCTCATAAAAAGTATGTGCTGGGCAATTGAAGATAATGAACAGATTCATAAAAGTCGTAACATATTGATGAACGATTTGCAAACAGACAAAGAGCTAAATTTGTTCTCAATTTGGATTAAACCATTCTTAGTGAAAAATTCAGGAGCTCTGTAGAAGAATTTAAATCAGCTGGTTAGTCCCACATAATCAGCATATTCTTTCATCAAGATCCAGCATTTCTTTAACAAGATAGACACGAAGCAGAACACAGCCTGCCGTCTCTGGAGGCCACAATGAGGCTACAGAGCTAGAGAGGAATTCATGGGGTGTTTGAGCATGCAAAACAATTAGCCTATTCATATTAGATCGTGCTTCATACCAACGTTGTTAAAAAAGGCACTTTGGAAGTTCTTGTATGCATTTTTCAAGTATTAGACCAAATACAGTTTTAATAGTTAAATAGTACACTTAACAAACAGTATTTTGTATTACAAGAATGAAGAGATGTTCACTGTTTCAGCAGCAGAAGACTAAACGTTTCTCTTTGAGATTAAGAGCATCCAGTTTACAGCATCTTTTGACCTACGAATTAAGAATCAACGCTTTGTATCTTTGTGCCGCTGGCCCACAAGTTCAAGATCTTAAGTCAGCTCTTATTCTGTATCTTTTTTTAGCCTTCCAGGCTTGTGTGCAGTGCAGTGCAATTCTGAAAAAGAGAAATCAATATTTCTGGACAAAGTACCTAGGTTGCTCTGAAAGTAATGCCTCTTCTTTATTTCCGTGGAACTACAACAAAGAGCGCTATTTGATAGAGCAAATTCTCAACTACAAACACTCTTTTTCCAACACAGTCACGACCATTAGCTATGCATTCTCACCAGAGATGAACAGGAGCCTGAATGCTGCACTTGCAACAGTCTGCATCAGTGGAGATGTGCCACTGTCACCAGTGCTAAAGCACACCACCCAGCCCTGACTGTGCTCACATCCACTCTGTGGTCTCCAGAAATATTTGGCAAGTGTTGATGAACATCAATAGGTGTCATTCTTTCTGCAGGAAGGAATTCAGTGGCATCGCTTTGGTTCATCTTCACTTCCATGTCAGATACCACTCTGTCAGACTGCCCTTCTGCTGCCACCTGTCACACAGCCACACAATGGAACGGGATATTGGCAGGACAGTTTAGCTTCTACTGCTGTACCACCAACATCCACCTCTGACATCGTGGGCCAACATCATAAAATAGGAGGCATTACTTTCAGAGCAAGCCTCACTCACCTTGCTAAGCACAGCACAAAAATACTCAGCAATTTTCTTTTATCCTGAAAGACAGCTCTTGATTTTGCTGATCTTTTGAAACTGATAGCCTCCATAAGCAAGTTAAAAAGCATTATTTCTTTTAGTAATAATAACCTGACTGCACAACACTGAAGGTTGTCCATAGCTGTGAATACATACAGCTACTGGTGTGCCCTGGATTGAACATCTGTTACTGTCTGCTGCAGTCACAATGCAGCTTCAATATTAAACTCATATTTACATACAATATTCTAATTCCAGTCCCCGACAGAGTTACCTGCATTATTGTACCAGTTATGCAGCACAGTAAAGTAAATGGAATGGTCATGTCATGCACACACTATTACAATAAAAATCCACTCCACTGTATAGTTCTGTTTTATCTACCCTCTTCCTACATGATTCCACTTTTATTTTATAATTATTTTAAAAAATCCAAGGTTTTCATGCACTTGTTTTCAATAGCTGTCTAAGTACATTCATCTCAATTATTTTTTCAACCATTTTGTAGGACCACATTATGCCAACAAGCCAAGTAACTGCAAATGGCAGTCTCTTGTCAGCTTCAGGCTTATTTAGCATCACGGCCTCAGTGAGTATATTTGTGCATAACTTGCTTTTTCTCATCTGAGTTTTCTTGTTTTTTTTTCCATTCCTGAAACTACAAACAGCAGAGAATGTCAGAAATATTCTGTGGATCCTCCCTTTAGAAACCATATCAGGTATGTCAAATCCATCAAATCCATCCTGGACATTTTTCTGATTAGAGAATTCAGGCCACAGAAGAGCTTCCTCTGTGTGCTACTCAAAAGAGTTACCTAAAATCTATATAGCAGGAAGCACAAAGTATGCTGGCACTAGCTTCAGGCTAACGGTACTACTGAAAAATCATCAAATCAGGGCAAGCATGAAGAACAGCTCTGCTTTCCGAGGCTATGCACAGGGGAAGAAAGTCATAGCTGATGAGCTATCTCAGAAATGCCAGCAGCCAAATAACAACTGTTTCTGTAGATGAGGGCAGAGACACATCGGTACTACAAGCAGCTGAAGTACAATTACTTCTTCTCGTAATTTCCCACTTTTTATTAGCCAAGCTTTAAAGGATGCCAGTTTAGTACCCTGAATAGAGGCTCACAGTAAAAATGACATATGACAACAGAATTACACAGCATGCCCTGCTAAACTGAACCTGTTCGCATCTCAAGATGCAAAAGAATGAAGAAAGGGAAAAGATGATTATGATCTGCTGATTACTTTGGAGAAACACCAGAGCCTATTTTGTTTAGGTCATCTTCTGACTGCCTTATCTCCTTAGATTTTGGCAGAAAAGAAAGAAAGAAACAAACAAAAAGCGTCTTTGACAATGCACACTAAGGGACTGAGGTTTCTGGCACAAGGAGCCTGGCAATCCCAGCTGTCCTTTCTGAAAGAAGCATCAGGGTCTTGAGAGAAAAAAGGCAGAAACAAACATACTGGGATGGTCTCACTGCTTTCTCTCAGAAAAATGTTGTGACATTTTCCTTACTGGATTGAGAAGCCCCTTCTTGCTGAAAGGCAACAACATCCCCCCGGTTCTTGCTATCAGGATTTGGAGGAAGTGAAACCACCTGAGAATTCATCGTGGACAGCATTTCAGAGGACTGCTCATGTCCCACTTACTAGGTATACTTATTAGACAATGTTAAACACTTCTCATCTTTTAGAATACAAAATGTTTTATTCTTGGAAATTGTGTGATTAACCCCCACTGACTGTCACTGAGACCTGAACGCCTTTATCTTTGAAAATTTTCTATCTCACATTCCTCTCCCCGAGACTTTAAAGATGCTTTTGTGAAAAGGAGCATTACCTTACAGTAAGTCTCTCACATCTGTGTGAGTTTTAACTACCTTAAAACAGCTTTGGAGATTAAAGACTGAAATGAAACTCCCTAACTATAGAGAGGGAAACTTCACAAACCTTCCTCACAGATCTCCCCTTTGTATCCAGGGACGCAGATGCAGACTCCCATGATACAGGTGCCGTGGCCAAAGCAGGTCGGGTCGATACACTGTTCCTCAGGAACATCACACTCTGGTCCTTTCCACCCATTTCGACACACACAGTGACCTTTCTCATATTCTCCATTTCCACTACAGAGCACCGGGCAGGAATCTGAAGAAGGCAGATTGACCTTTTTAATATATTTACATTCTTACATAGATTAACATTTATTGCATTTGTCATTCTGTAAAATCACTTTTCCACTCCTGCTCTCCCAGTCCTTCACTAGATTTGAGGACTGTGACAAAGAAGTAGTGCAGCAGTGATCCAGGCAGCCTAGTATCCTCAGCCTGCTTCACTACCATACTTAATTTTGACTTGAAATGGGACATCTTGGAAGATAAAAATCCCTCCCCTTGTTGGGTCTCTGCAGAAATTTTGCACAGTGATGCCTGCTTATCATTTTTTTAACATTAATATTTGTTCCCTGCAAAGCAAGACAGTGCCTTATTCTTTCTTCTAAGCAAACCTCTTACTACCCAAGTTTTTAGCCATTGCTGAGCTACAAGCACACCACTGATATGGAAGCTAAGTTTTACAATCCACTATCAATTTCAGACCCAATCAATTTCATAACACATGAAGTCAATCTAAAATTTGAGGAAACACAGGAAAAACATGAGAACCTGCAGACAGAATAGATGATGGACAATACAGAAATAAGATCACATGATCTCTTTAGCAAGTTTTTCTCCATGTGCTGAAAAATCTCTATATTGGTTTAGGATTTCTTTTCCACACCTATTCAAGTTAAGATCATGGAAGCATTCGACTGACATGTGAGATGTTCTCTGAAGTGAAAAAGTCACTTTTAAATAACTGTAAACGCCGTGTTCAGCTGATGCTCTCAATTAAAAAAAATAAAAAATCACAAAATGGGTGCAAAGAGCGATGGAGGAATCTGTTGTCTCTGCAAGTCATGGCGAGAAAAGTTGTTGAGGCATCTTAGCTAAAGTACAGCATAAAAAACTTTCTATGCCTGTGCTTGTGGTGCATTTGCCATCTGTCTATAAAAAGGAATCAAATCCCATTTAATGACTTTGAATCTTTGTAAGCTCAGCCATCACACTCCATAATCACGATTCCTGTCCTGCACTGCAGGTTGGCTGATATGAGATTACCTTTTGCACAATCCGGACCAAGGAATCCTGGGAAACAGTGGCAGTGCCCCGAGATACATTCTCCATTCCCATTGCAATTAGTAGAGCAGTCATCCAGGACTTCTATTATTCAGATTGTCATGCAGAAAGGAAAACACAAATTAGTTGAATTTGAAAAGCATGGCATCTTCACCCCGCTTTGTGGGACACATCTCAACATACAAATAGGTGAGGAAGCAGTAAAAAGCCCATTTCCATTCACAGGAAGAATAAAACAAGATTCCTGTTCAAGCAGCTTACAAATATTAGATTTTGTCTTGACAGCTTTGAGATAATAAGTGCATCATTCATATTACACCAGAAAGCTTTTAAAGTAAGTGTTCATGTAAAATTTACCACCATTAAAAGCACTGCAAGAACCAAAGTATTTGTGGAGAAATGTTCACCTTAAACACTTTCTTTTACTGTTGAAGTAATTTGTTGGAAACTTGTCTATAGAGTGTATCATCTACTATGGTGCTCACTCGAAGCATGTGCATTGCATTCTTTGGGGGAAGGCAGGGTTTTCACTTTTATACAAGATGAAAAAACATCTTCCATAAAGCAATACAATTCAAGGCCTTTACAGGCCTAACAAGAAGATTTGAAGAAAAAAAATCCACCTTTAGGTCTAATCTTAAACTACTGCATGCTTCATCATACAGCGTTGGATAGGAAACCACTTAACCTCACACGTCTTGGGGCAGGCTTATGTCTGTACTTCTGTTAGCTGTCCTTAATCCACACATGTATTTCCTACAGGATTTCAGTGGATTCAATGACTTAGATGCATTTTATGTGAAAAATGTGAAACAAATGTAAGGCTAAGATGCTTCCAAGATGGGTCATAAGCATACGCTACCATTAATATGAATAACTGAAGTCAGTTTATTTTGATCTTATTCATGGACACTTGGGCAGACAAGAATTGATTCCTCTGGAAATCTTGTACTGATACTGAAAAACATTAATTTCCTTCCAGGCTATCACTTTATACCGAAAAACGGGCATTTTCTATGTAACTGCTCATCAGATATGCACAACCTAGACATAGATATTTGTTTCAAGGTCAAGAAATTAGCCTTATTTTTTTTTTCCTTTTTCTTTTTTTTTTTTTTTTTTTTTTCCCCAAAAACAAGTTTTTTGCAGATATACAGCTTGTTATTAATTTTTACATATTACTGTTCATTATCAACTCTGCTCCTTGCCTATTGAGAAGACAGAATCCCTAGAATCACATGATGACTACTACCCTACCTGACGACCCTACCCTACACTGACTTGAAGAATTGGCTGTTCGAACAGTTAATTCCGTGGGACACAACGTCCAGTTTGGACTGGCCTTTATTCAGTCTATTGAAGTACTGGAGGCATGACAGATTTTGCAAGCAAATTACACACCATCCCACTCCCCTGTGAGGGGAACTCGGATCAGAGCTTTAGGTAAAGTGTCAGCAAAATCAATTTTGTACAACACTGATATCCAGCAACTGAAAAGACTTCCTAATGGATGCTCAAGAGGAGGCCAAGAGTGCCTCACGCAGCCAGCAGTGACATACAGCAGAGATGCGTGCCAGCTCTCATACTGACTGTTTCAGACTGCAGTCTTGGTTGATTCAGTTGTTGGTAGAGTGGTAAAATATGACTCTTGCCGTAGACACTCCCCAACGTCCGTGGTAAGGAGCACAGCTCAAGGATCAGAAGATGATTAGATTTTTTTTTGTGACTCCCTCTTCTCCACCCTCCACTCCCCCACCCCCCAAAAAAAACAACACAACAACCAAGAACCACTGTGCAAAGAAAAATATAAGAAGAAGATATACAGGCTGTGAAACCACAATAGCTAGCAGTATGTTCAAATCCATCAGCAGTAGATTCTTGCAGCATGAAGCCTCATTTTCCCCCCAAGTTCTTTCTACCCAATTTCTTCTCACAGCCATTTATCAGGTTAGTGGACTCCTGTCCATCCCATGGCCCTCACTGTTCCCCTCCATAAGATTCAGCGTGTTCTGCTTATTGGCCAGAGAAGGGATAAGCAGCTTCTTCCTCACCAAATTTAATGGGAAATGAATTGCAGTATTCAATTGCATCTATCATTATTATTTTTTTGTGTGTGTGTGATTATATGCTACTCAGTGATGAAATACTGTTTAGACTCCCCTGTATAAACACTGCTGTGTTAAAGTAGAAATAAACAAGGGGGTAGACATTTGGATTCTGATCTGGACTGGAGTTTGGCCAGGTTTTATGCTCCTCATTGAGCATCTGTGAGCATGCTTCATAAATTGCTTGAGAATTATTTTCTCACATAACACTGAACAATTGTATTTCTCCCACCAGTAAAAGATTCACGCTTCTCCACAAAGCAAGTATGAACTTTTAAACATAAAAAACTCATTGCATTTCTATTTCAGTTTTAAAATAATTCCTGTAAGTCCTTCACCAGTCTTGGTACTTGAATCATACTGTCCTGCTCCACAAGGTGTTTACCATCAAGTAAAAATAGCATCCAATTGTTCTGAAGAGCAGATGGCATGTCCATTACTAGTAAAGACATCTTGCTAAAACATATGGCAGAACAGGTTAACTAAAGGGCAAAGTGGTTAAAGTCTTGCAGCAAAGCAAGGCACTCATAAATACAACACTTCACCTGAAATGAAATTCCAAACAAACCCTATGTGTGAGCACTGCTCTGCAACAACACTTAGAGTTGCAAACATTTGTCCACCTTTATTTATTAAGGAGGCAACAGGGATTTCATATCCCACCAGCACAGGGTCTCCTCTATTTGCCTTTGAGTTCCAAAGAAAATGGTGCAGTTGGATGATTGTATAAAACAACAGCAAACAGCAGCAATCAAATCCACAAAAGCATCCTTCTAGATTTTCTAACTGATTAAAATACTGAAAACACAAACATATAAGGTGTGGATAATTTCTGTATGATTTATGGTTCCAGGGTAAATAGACAGGGCAGACATATCCTCTTTCTGCTTTGAGCAAGATAACACCAGAAATTACTCAGCTATTTAAGCTATTACATGAAAGTTTTAAAACACATGACAACTTCACACATAATTAATTTAACATCCATCTTTAACACACAAATGTTTCTATTTGCCTAATATCAGCATAAATATGAAGTTACTCCACTGAGGTTAATTAAACAGAACTGAAATAAAACATTTTTAAGAGAATATTTAAGAGACGCTGGGATCAACGATCTACTTTCAGATGCAGCTTTCCAATGCAGTAATCACTGTAGCAATTTTACTGTAATTGTTCTTACCGATTGCCGTGGTCAGCACAAACACTTGCTCCACTTTCTTTCCATCGTTGTAAAATGCCATATGCCAAGCACCTTGATCCATGTACTCAATGAAGCCTGTCTCTTGTAGTGAAGTTAAGATCAGATTCCTGGGAGCTTGCTGAGGCTCCTCTGAGTTTTTTGGTTCCTGCTTAATTAACTGCTTTCCATCCATCAATTTTACAAAATCAAACTGAAATAATAATGAGCAACAATTAACCACCTAGTAAATTTTTATGGAATCTGCTCTCCGTGTCTCATTCAAACAGCAACAAGCAGCTGAAATCTCGAGAGGAATGGCCTGTTTGACTAAATGTTCATCAGTGTGGACAGTAGTTGCATAACCTGGTCTGTTTAGCATCAGTTCTTCATTTCAGATACAAAGTATTATGGTAGATCAGAAATTTGGCACCAAAGCTTGCTGCCTGCTATAGTAGAGTAAATTCAGACTTGCTGCACTAAATGTAGCAAACTAACTTCAAATTACATCTCCTTCATGGGAATAATTCCAAAATTCCTAAGCTATAGTGCTTAGGCATCTCAAATGCAAAAAAAAAACAGATAAAATGTGCTATTCTTCCATACAAAATTTTAAAATATCTCTTCCTATATATCGGTATCAAAAGCTATTTCTACTTTTTATTTATAATTAATTTGACTCATGGCAATAATTGACTATTTTGTGACATGGAAACAATATTGAATGGAGTTGATTCCAACAATTGATTTTCAGTAAAGTTCAAGTTCAGCTCAACTGAAGGCCCGCTTTTTATTAAAGCCAATGATAGCTAAAATCTCTCATTTTTAAGGTCTAACCTCCTGTAAATCGTTTTTGAGGTTAGACTACACAATCTCCACAGAATCACAGAATTGCATGACTTGGTAGGGACCTCTGAAGACCCCTCAGTCCAACTCCCTCTGTTAAAGCAGCTCCCTACAGCAGGTGGCACAGAAAAGCGTCCAGGCAGTTGAGATGTCTCCCAAGGAGGAAACTCCACCATCTCTCTGGGCAGGCCATTCCAGTGCTCTGTCACCCTCACAGTAATGAAATTCTTCCTCTTGTTCTTGCAGAACTTCCTGTTGCATTGCCTCCTACAACTTCCTGTACCCTGAGTAAGTTTGCAGATGACACCAAGTTGGGAGGTTGTGTCGATCTGCCTGAGGGCAGGGAGGCCCTGCAGAGGGATCTAGGTAAGCTGGATCGCTGAGCTGAGATGAATGGGATGAGGTTTAACAAGGCCAAGTGTCGGGTTCTGCACTTTGGCCACAACAACCCCAGGCAGCGTTACAGGCTTGGGGATGAGTGGTTGGATGATTGTGAAGAGGAAAGGGACCTTGGGGTGTTGGTTGATGCTCGGCTGAACATGAGCCCACAGTGTGCCCAGGTGGCCAAGAGGGCCAACGGCGTCCTGGCCTGCATTAGAAATAGTGTGGCCAGCAGGAGCAGGGAGGTGATCATCCCCCTGTACTCAGCACTGGTGAGGCTGCACCTCGAGTACTGTGTTCAGTTTTGGGCCCCTCACTACAAGAAAGACATTGAGGCCCTGGAGCGTGTCCAGAGAAGGGCAACGAAACTGGTGAGGGGTCTGGAGCACAAGTCTTATGAGGAGAGGCTGAAGGAGCTGGGATTGTTCAGTCTGGAGAAGAGGAGGCTCAGGGGAGACCTCATTGCACTCTACAACTTCCTGAAGGGAGGCTGTGGTGCAAAAGGGTCTGGCCTCTTCTCCCAGGCAAATAGTAGGACCCGAGGAAATGGCAAAAAGTTATACCAGAGGAGGTTTAGGTTGGATATTAGGAGAAACTTTTTCTCTCAGAGGGTGGTCAGGCACTGGAATGGCTGCCCAGGGAGGTGGTGGAGTCGCCATCCCTGGCAGTGTTCAAGAGGCGCCTGGATGAGGAGCTACGAGAGATGGTTTAGTAGCTTGTGGCACTGATAGGAATGGGAGGGTGGTTGGACTGGATGATCTTGCAGGTCGTTTCCAACCTTGTGATTCTGTGTGATTCTGTGATTCTGTGATTCCTGTGTTCCAGATTTTGCCTACTGCTCCTTGTTCTGTCATTTCCAAACAATCTTTCTGTGATTCTGCATCTGAGTTTATCACATGTGGTGTAATCCTGCTATCAGACAGCAGAAAAGCCTATTATCATCCATTGAAATGAGAGCTTCATATGCCAAATGCATTAAGGAAAAAAACCCAGTTGAATGTAACCAGCAATACTGCACATTCTTTTTGCGGAGATAGCCTTTCTCCTGCAAATCCCCTGCAAAAAATAATAGTTGTATCAGAAACCAGAATTATAAACAGCACTTTTTCTTCCCCCCTATTTACACTGACTGTAGTCTGCTTGCTTTGATGAATACACAGAAAGATGAAAGCATTTTCAAATGAACTGGGAACTGGTATTTCATGCCACTACCCTAAGAGAAGATGCTGGATCTACACACTGTGCACCTGTCCAGGCTCCCACAGTCATCTGGCAGTGGTCAGAATTGCTGATCTTGTTGATACAATGCTGCCTCTCCATCTGAGTGGGTGTATTTTCAGGGTTCAGCTACACCTCAGTAAAAGAATGAGATGAACAAAATGCTCTGTGTGGTTACGGTCAGTTCTTTCCTTCCTCCCTGCTTTGCAAGTGCATCGGGAACACTAGCAACCATTGCTCTTTGAAACTGTAATGCACGATACCATTGCTAGTAATTACCTGAGTGTGAGTAGGTGGAATGTTTCTTCTGCCATAAATTCCCAGCAGAGAATCCTTTGCCAGTGAAATGTTAAATTTCAGGTACACAGGGTGATGGATGGTGATCTGAAAGCGCCAGAATAAGCCGGGTGGGATTGTTTGCATAACTTGTGCTCCAATCTCAACTTCTCCTGTGTCTATGGCCCGTCCCTTCTGAAACACTGATTTTCCAGAAACAAAGAAAGCAATCAGTTACATATTCATAAGGGGGAGAAAATACCACATCAGATATAATAAATAACATCTACACTGAGGACATTTCTTTGAAATCACTGTATTTCTCATTCAGCTAGATGAAAAATAGAAATGAACTTGTGTGCAGAATTACCACGATGGGTGTCACAGCATGTTTTTACCTCGGAAATCCTGGAACACTTTACTGACTACAAAAAGGTACCGGTGCTGCTGCAGGAACCACGGCCTTTGCGTCTGTCTATCAGCTGTGCAAACAGAACCCATTTGACAGAGCGTGGAGAGCACGCAGCAGGACAGCTTCCTCTGGCACGGCGCTCCAGCTACTGCCGGATGGGCATTGCATAAGCTGCACAAATGGACACCGGCGAACAGAGAAAAGCCATCAAACTGCTAGGTTAGAGCCCAAGCCTGGATTTCTGTTAAGCACCATTCCAGTGATAACCCAGTCCTAGAGAAATAAGGAACATCTGTTTTTGCTTGGATTTTCTGCACAAAAGCATAGCAGGGGCATAAAGACGGGGATAGGCAATTTAAAGGGAAAACTGGCATCATTTTGTAGAGCCTAACAATAAATCTGCAGACATCTACAGTATGCAACTTCACATGTGGGTATGAGAGAGCTGAAATAGAAAGGGAAATGAAATGCATAAGGAAGCCACTGCCAAACTAAAACAGAGCTCACTTGCTTTGCTGGTGTGTATCACCATCTTTGTCTATTTTAGTGCCTGCCTGTGATCAGCATCCTGACATGCTGCAAGCTACACTAGTCCTGCTAACATCTGAGCTAACTCCTGCTAACATCTGAGCTAACTCCTGCTAGCATCTGAGCTAACTCTACTGAAAGTTTTGCAAAACTCTAAAGCTTATTTGTAAGCTTTCTCTCAAGTAGAAAAAAAAAAAGGACAGCATGCTACAATGGAGAGTGGACCAAGAGATCAAATTCAGCAGCCATATCTATTTCTGTGTCATTTCCACATGATTCCAACATCGTGGTGATGGATAAAGAGAAGCAATCAATGTGACTGGAGATTCATTTTTTTACAATAACGCACAGAAATATAGGATGCAAAATAATGTACATGAAATGATATAAATTGTCCTTGGAAACAAACACAGCAGTAGTGAAGCTAGGGCCAGATTTTTCCTAAACATATTAATAACAAAGATCCTCGGTGGGATCTTTCAATGGATTTAACTTGTGTAGGAAGTACTTAGCATTCTTAATGAATAGAGATTTAATTTACAAGGCAGGAGCAATCCTCAGGGTACTGGATCTTCCAGTTTATGGCTGCTTTGCGTCATGGGAAACAAAAGCACAGCAAGAACGAGGAGCTGACTTTTAACACCTTACTATATAAAAGCATGAATTTTTGGAGCACAGAAATTGTTTGCTAGTACCCTAAAAATATATCTGTTCCTTAATTAACAAGCTAAAAAATTCCCAAATCACTGCTTTAGCAATATTCAAGGTGAGAATTTTTTTTTTTTCACCTCCTTAGTGAAAAAAGTTGTGTGTGTTGAGTTTTGAGAGGAGATTTAAATGTCTGGTGTAGCTGGGCAAAGAAAGCGAGTCCCTCCCACTCCAGCCCATACATTAGATCCCACTCAGCTGATGTAAATTTAAAAACCTTTTCCCTCATTTCCAGTACTCCAGAGATATTAAATCTTAATGATTCTTTGCAAGCAATTACCCTGGGTTAAGTAAAACACTAAGGAACTTTTTGGTGATATTGACACATGGTAATTAACGTGATTCAATTACAAGATGGTGGAGCACTAAGTAAAAAGTCAAGGATACAGTATCATTTTTGAAGTTAATGGCATTATTGGTCCATGTTCAAGGTCTTTTAAAATACAGTAACTGCCTTTGAGTTTGTTGAAGTGAGGCAGCCTACTTCGTCGTTGAAAATGAAACGCAAAAGGCCTTTACGTAGGGCACAGGCATTCTTTGAGAAAGTATTTTCACTAATTGGTGTTATCAAATTATGCTGAATAGCAGTGAGTGTTGCTAGGCTCAAAGCAACACTTCCCTGAAAAGTCATTCCACGTTCAGATGAAAATGTTGTTTCAGTAACGACTTCATATAATTAAAAAAACCCCACACATGTACTTGGATTTACTGCTATTTCTCTGAAAGAAGTGCATGCTGTTGTTGACAATGCTAAAATGAAAAAATCCACGTTATCTTCCACCTACTGAAAGCAGTACCGGCAGCACCCCTACCTTTCCAACACTATTTTTTCAGATAACCACGCAGCATGAGAAGGCGACTGTAAGCACCACATCTGAAGTGCATTTTCATATTCATCAAGCCACTGTGCTCTCCTCTATTGAAAAAACAATTTAGCTCTGTTTTTGTGCTTAACTGAATGAAACAGGTATTTGGCCAAACAAATAAGGCAATGAAGATATGCTATTCACAGACTATCCTCAAATGCTTTCTTACACTTTCTTGTGAAGTCCTAGGTAAGCAATTAAAATTACAGTGTTGCAATACAATTTCTACACTTGTTCTGAAAGCTTCTTTCTCATACCATTTTCCCCACGACAAAATATCATTTAATTACCTACGTTCAATTCCTAGTATTGCTCCCAGTCTTACAAACTGGTACTAATCCTTCCCCATTCTTCCTAAGCACACTTTTCTCTACAATTCTAAAACAGAAGATAGACTCCTAATCACAGGTTTCTTTTGGCTTCAAGAAAGTAAAGCTCTAAACAGCATGGTGCCAATTATCTTCACAAGAAAGAACCCATATGCTGATTATTACTGATCCTGAAACAATCAATCTCCTTGTACTCTCCTGGTAAATATCAGCATCGATAGGACGTCTGAGATTTTAATCACATTGCTACATATTAAAACGTTAACTCATAGCCATGGGTCACTGTGTTATAAAATGACTTCTTAAAGAAATCTGACTTGCTGGTTTGTAAATTTGATTTTCATTAGAAAATTAGTTAAATATATGCTTTCAAGGTCTGGTACAGCATCTCGTGCTGTTGCACAGAGTTGGGAAAATAGGGGGTCACAATATCTGATAATATTTATTTATCCTTGTGAAATCACATTAGAGGCTTCAAGGCAAAGTATCAACTTTCTGTGGTACACTGTTGAAGTGAGGGGAGTTCCATGTTTCTAGTCCTCCTTTCAAGACATCAGTGTAGAGTATTTGGCACAAGTATTGAGTATAAAATTACTGATACATATTAAAGATGATGGAAAGAGAGAAAGATAAGAAGGGAGGAAGGGAGGAAAGGAGAAGGAAACTATCAGAAAGCTGCCAGAGAGGTAGATTATGCACGTATCAATGCTTTGCACTGAGTCCACATGGCTATTCTTATGCTTCCTCAAGCGTATAGCCTGGATTGTAGGTTTCCCAAAAGGTGAAAGACAACAAGATGGACAACAGTCTACCTATGTTCAAGACTGACCCCATAAACTACCAGATAAGCCCTTGGAGAAGTGGCTCTGGTGTTACAGCTCTCCACACTTTAGTGTTCTCTGAGAATTGTGACATTAGGATCACTTGAGACAAGGGGCTGTTACTTATTTATTTAAACTACTACATTGTGTTCCCTATTGACTCATTTGAGTCTCTTCTCTATTATCAAATATCTAATTTCTAGGATCATGTTTTGATGTTTTTCCTATATCTTCTCCTCTGGAAGCCAAACACTTTGGATGGGTTTTTATTAAATCTGTAATATATTGGTAAAGTGATTTAATGCACTTTAGAAGAACTATTTGAGACATCTTAGACATTTTCCATGGTGCACCAGGAAAAAATACAAAAGTGTATAGAACATTTACTGTAATTCACTGTCAATCCATTCTAAGAGAAGAAATAATGGATAACAATACTATTGCGCCCTCATATATATTTCTGCTGCTCATTTATCTACCACGATCTCTATCCAGCTGTGCCACATTGATTTGTAAGACTACTGATGTGAGATGCAATCTTCCTTCTGGACAGAATGGTACAAACCCTGCCCCACCTTGTCTCATATTTAGAATCATGTATCTAACCTTGCAGACACAGAATCAAATCATTGCTCTGCTATAAATGCTGGAAATTCTGGAAATCTCCCACATTGCAGAACTCTCAGTACAGTTTTACTTTCCTTCTAACAAATGAAAGACTAGGGTTAATCTTCTATTTCTATTCATTTTTCTCTGATATAATCCATCTGATTTAACAACTTTTTCTGAGTATTTTAAAAAGCAATGAGAGCTATATCTGCTTCTTAGAGTCAGAAAACATCATCTTACTGTATTATGTAGTGGTCAATGGAAAATATGGGTCAGGGTTTCTAGCTAATATTGGGGTAGGTGAGCTAACAACACTGAATTAGAGACTTGAGAAAAAGGAATGATGCAACCTTTCAACAGCTCTGTTCTATTTTACATTGCTGGCTGCACAGTCAACCCCTTCCCCGTGCCAGCTCTGGCACTTCTCTGCCCCTTCAGAACAGCTGGTTCAGCCTCTAAAATGGCTATACAAGACTATTCGCCATACCGCCAAAGCTATTTTCTGCCACCACAGTATGCTGAGATGCTTCACTCATGCCCAAGACAATTACTGCATTAGGCATGGGGCTGCAGAGAGCAGTGCTGTGGGTCCATCTCCCCGCTGCCAAATTGGCTCGGGCATTTTGTGAAACCCCAGGAGGTTCCTGCATGCTGATTCAGTATGACTGGTTAAGGCAGGATGTGGCAGGATGTGACAGGATGCTGTATTTTAGTTTATGCCTTCAAGAACCGGATGCCTCTAAAAGCATTAGGATTCCTGCCCTTCTGCATATTCTGAACTGTCAGCACAAAGATTTTCGTGTGGCTCAGACTGGCTTTGGTCTTCAAGACATGGGCACGGCAACGAGCCCTCAGCACAGTGAGGGGATGTGGCAAATGTACTCTCACCTTCCCTCTCTAACAACAGAAGCCAGGCCCTCTAACCTCTCACAAAAGAAAGACAATTACTTTGCTATTCAACATTACCTCCTTAATGACTTGGGTCAGCTGCTAATTTCAGTGAGAGTTCTGATAAAGCAAACAATCAGGGTGTGGGATTCTGACATCTGTTTTAAAATTGTTCCAGAGAAGCTAGAACCTGACTTCAAAACATTGCCAAATTGCAGAAAATATGGAACCTGAAGCATAGAAATATTTAAAAGTTCCTCACCTGTCTGTCTGCACCTTTGCACATACCTTTTTTTTCTGTTTTATCAGAAACTTTTCCTCCGATCGGTGAGAAAGTAGTATCCGTGGATTCTGCTCCCTTATTTCCTTTGCTAACTCCATTTTCATACAGCTGCCCTTCAACAGGCTGTAGCTGCCAGGTTAAACCGAACAAGTGTACTGCTGCAAAAAAAATGAAGACCAATTAATTGATGTCTAAGCTACAGCACCTTCAGTCACATAAAGAAAGAATGCTATGACCCAGTTTCTGCAAAGTCAAGTATTATTTAGTTCTGTTAGCAGTAAATCAGAATTTCGAGGGTTCTAATGAGCAATTTACTATTTTACCTTAAAACTCAACGTTTAATTAGGTTCCACACTTTCTTTTGGAGATCAGCCAGGTCAAGGTGATGAATTTCTACAGCAATTAATGGAAGGAAATACTTGCAATTAAAAGGATAACAGCTGAATGCCTTAAATATTGTGTGACAGATTCTAATGCTTCTTCAGTGCTGTCCCACTGCCTTCAGCTGTCACAGTTTGTTGGATTAAAGCACAGCCACCAAGTAAAACTTTCCAACCCATCTCTAACTGAAACTTGTGCCCACCATATTCTCAGACCTTTTCAATTAGATCAGTTTAAGCACTAGTAAAATAGCTGACTTCAGCAATTTGCCCTAGAATTATACTGCAGATAAAATAAGCCAGGCTTTGGATAAAAAATATATACAATGTTATGTTGTAACACATTAATGGTAATATGCTTTTATTTATGTACGCACTGGGAAATCTATAATTCTTTTATGAATTTATCTCCATCCATAGCGTCTGCTTACTCCTTTTTGGCAACAAAGTCATTCATTTTTTTTCTGCTTTCTTCTCTGTTCTTTCTAATTTTAGGTACAGAAGAATGGTAGGTGAATTAAAGAAAACACACAACAAGAGAGGACCTTATTTTAAGCATACTATGATAGTAATGCAGTCATTTGAGACAATTACCTCGGTCTTACTGAGACAGGCAAATTCTTCCAAAGAAGACATTGCCTTAGCATTGAAGTAACTCAGCAGGGAGCACTGATGACCCACTAAAATATGGATTGAAGATACCCCCCACAGAGGAGCTGAAATCATCACAAAAGGAGCAAAACTTGAGAAACAGGTCCTTTAGCCACATGCAGCATTTTGCACTAAGTTCTGCCCACAGTGGGCGCCTAAAAAAGCACCATATCTTCCTTTCCTGAATTAGTTAGGAACCTCAGAGGCTCTCAAGAGAATTGAGGAGGTTCTAGAATGAGGCCTTGCTTTTGGAAAATACATCGTTTTCTCTGTATTGGATATGTTTTAAGAGAAAAAGAAATCTCACTATGGGAAACTTATCTATTTTCTACACATTTGCTCACGTCTCCCTTGCCTACTTCAAAGTTAGACTACACAGCAAAAACCCCATGCCTTCAATGAGTTCCTGGCAAGGGTTTGCCAAAACTACAACAGGAAAGCAGAAGTGTCAGTCTACAATCATTAATTTCAGATCTGTGCGCTCCGGGATCACCCAGCACAGACACATGATCTGAATTAAGCAAATGACAGCACTTCCATCAAATCAAGGAGGTGACACAGCCCAAGTACAAGCAATGTTTATATTTATGTTGGCTTTAAGTTGAGTGACCCAATTCTCAGTGAATTCTAAAACCGCTGCACTAGCACCAAGTCTGGGCTCTGAAAACACAGCTGAAAATTCCCACTCTCCAGAAGAAGTGCTGGAGGCTTTCCCCACTGTGCTAGTGGAGACATCTCCAACCTGAGACCTGCTGGACTGCTTCATATTGCATGGATTTGAAACTACCAAGGGACTGTGCCTTCACTTTGAAAAGGGTCTTGCAGTCAGATCACATAGACCTAAGCTCTGATCCTTCAGCTTATTAATGCAAGACAGATTACTTCTACTTACAGAAGGTACAATAAAAATCAGTGTGCCTTGATATCTCCAGAGCAGGCAGCACTGGCTCCTGGCTTGAGCTTCAGGGCATTATTATGATTTAAAGAGTTAATAACAAGAGAAAGGAACAAAGTGCAATGGGACTGGTAACTAATGCATGTACATTTCTTTATCCTAATGAAAATAATTATATGAGCACTTGAAACAGATCAACACCAGATGCAAAACATAACTGCATACATCAATAAGTTTTTAGTGGCTATACAATCATGAACATAGCCTAGTTGCTTTCTTATGCTATTTCCATTGTTGCTATTATTCATTTCCTAAGACAGTATTTGCATGTGCTGCAGAGGGTACATCACTGAAGCAAGTACTGAATATGTAATACATATTTTTCCTTACTGTATATCTTTTCCAGATAACACACACTATGCATTCATTTTGTCATCCATTTGCACCAATTCAAAGAGTTTGCTTGCTCAGTCTTCCCTTCAGGCTGGGAAGTGCTGTTGTTTTTATAGTTTGTGCCAAAGCTTGGCAAGCTAGCAAAACTGTTTGTATGCATGTTTGACAGTCTGTTTCCTTCCTGAGAAACACCAACTGCATTGTAGAGATGATGGTCTCTGCCAGCATCGGACTCTTGAATTCTACTCTGTGGGAGATCACATGTGATGCTGGTAGTGCAACTTCATGTTAAAGAACATTCCAGTCCAAACATTTGAACTGCTATGAAAATAAGATCCACCTGAATTAACTGAATTAAAAACAGGTTGTCACTGCAGAAAATTGCTCATCTTGCAATCTTTAAGTAAACCTGAGTTTCATTACATCAGTTATCAAGTTGGTGTCTATACAAACTACTGCTCTTGTCAGATTACCTTTGGATTCCGGCATGACTCTAGCAAAAAACAGACCACATACCACAGAGAGGCACTCATTCTTAGGGTCACTTTGTTCAGAAGCTAACTGCAGGGACTTAGCAGACACAGAGCCTTGTCTTCCCTTTATCTTTGCTGTGATACTTTTATGTAAATGTAATTTATACAAAACCTCTGTTTCCTGCAACATATGTGCATCATATTAAAAATACACAGGTATTTTACCAAACAAGATTAAGTAACATTGTCAAATCTTTCTCACAAATCTCTTGAGAAGTAGGCATATACAGAATTCCTTTAAAACACTCAAACTTTTCTTTTGAGTCATTCTCTCTGATTTTTCCAGCAGATCTCTTGCTTTTACTGTTTCTGCTTTACAAGGAGAAGCACAGACAGTGATATGGAATTGAACAATGGGACAGAACGTTATTTTCCACAGTGAAAATCCATCTGTAAAATGCTCAGCTGTAGGTCCCATGTGCAGTACACAAGTATAAGGCTTCACTCCACAGACCAAGCATCTGTCCAGTGCAGGATTGGGCTGAGTAGAGCAGGTATGTTTGTCTTCTGATGAAGATATCTGCTCTGTCCTCAAGATTTAGTCTTCCAGACTGATGTTTATTTAAACAAACCATAACTACAGCATTTTTGAGGGTGTGTTCTGACTAAGCATCGAGAACCATCATTACAACTAAAGATGCATTAGTTTACATAAGTCAAGCTCCTTAAATATACAGCCCTGAAGGTATGATGACTACATCGATACTATACGAAACACAAAAATAACTTTGGCTCTGGCCACTTGGCATTTCAGAAAAATTCCACCATCAGATACCCTGTATTTTGCATCACTTAGAATACCTCAGTTACCAGTGGGGTGCCTAAGGCCATTGGTGGATGCTACAGTTTCAAGCAAAACCAAAGACTGAGGTAAGTGGATGTTACTGTCATGGTTTCATTACAGCTTCTTAGGAGCCTCAGTATTCTTCACAGCTACAACAATCCTTCTTAAAGCTGCCAAGAATTGCAGTGAGTCACTGGGAGAATCAATCCAAGATGTCCCCTCACTGGGGTCTAAACTAAGCCTCTTGTCCAAAAACAGTGCCAGACTGTCACTGCTGGCAGCAACCACGCTTCTCTACCTGGCATTCTTCAACATCCAGCTTGCTTTCTGTCTCCTCGATTCTTCCATCTTACTTCAAATCTCATCTGAAAAGACATTCTTTTTTGGGTTGCTTGAACTTCCAGTATATTCACTCCTCTAACATGACACTATCACTTGATGCTATGTAATTTATGAGTTCCATTCTGCCACAAGCAAAGTCGTACGTTGCTCTCACTGAGGTGACTTGGAGGCAGGCAAATATAACTGAAGGCAAATTCTGACTCTCTTTACATAATGTTTGGAGATGGAGCTTATACAATGGATGCCAGCATACCTGTATTTTATTGAACAGTCCTGTTTAATTCAAAGTTTCAGATAAAATTGCAGTATAACAGAGGAAGTGTGTTTTTTTGTTTACAACATACATTATGGATGGCAGTCCAGATGCTAAATTTAGAGGCTTCTCTGTTCAATGAAGTTGAAGAGAAGAGAGGATACCACGCGAACATGGTGAAACTAAGCTTCTTCCTCAGGCACCCAGCCCTGGCTGGACCGCATGGCAGAGCTGCTCAGGGGCATTTAAGTGACCTGTCCTGAATACAGAGAATTCTACCTGCAGTGCGGAGCTTTTCTTGACTAATTTATTGTGCTTCTTAGCTAAAAAGTAATTTTTAGATATAAAATAGATCTCTTGCAAGAAGAAGATAAATTAAAGACCTATACCTTCTAACCTACCTATAATTTTCCTTCCTAGAACAAGGACACAAAAGGATAATATAGCTGTATGCCATCTAAGGAATTTTCTCTATCTAGAGGCAGATCTCTGGTTACTCAATTGCTTAAAAAGAGCTGAACTGGGCCAAAACTGTGGCACAGATATATATATATATATTTCAAACTGTTATTCACTGAATTCAAATAGAATTGCTCAGGTTGGAAAAGACCTTAAAGATCATCGAGTTCAACCACAACCTAACCATGCTACCCTAACTCTAACAACCCTCTGACAGATCATGTCCCTGAGCACCACATACAAACAGTTGTTAAACACATCCAGGGATGGTGACTCAACCACCTTCGTGGGGAGCCCATTGCAGTGCTTAACAACTCTTTCTGTAAAGAAGTTTTTCCTGATATCCAACCTAAACCTCTCCTGGCTCAACTTGAGGCCATTTCCCCTCGCCCTGTCACCAGTGAGAACAACCCCACTCTTGCTGTAAACACCTTTCAGGTACTGGAAGAGAGCAGTAAGGTCTCCCCTCAGCCTCCTCCTCTTCCCCAGACTGAACAGCCCCAGATCCTTCAGTCTCTCCTCATAGGACACATCCTCCAGGCCCTTCACCAGCCTTGTTGCCCTTCTCTGGACCTGCTCCAGCACCTCCATTCCTTTCTGCACTGAGGTGCCCAAAACTGAACACAGCACTGGAGGTGAGGCCTCACCAGTGCCGAGTGCAGGGCAGGATGACTTCCCTGGTGCTGCTCACCACAGCATTCCTGATCCAAGCCAGGATGCCATCGGCCTTCTTGGCCACCTGGGCACACTGCTGGCTCATCTTCAGCCCACTGCCCATCAGCACACCAAGGTCCCCCTAGCTTGGTGTTATTTGCAAACTTACTGAGGGTGCACTCAGTCCCCTTGTTAAGATCATGAATAAAGATGTTAATTAGAGACGGCCCCAGTGCCGAGCCCTGGGGGACACCGCTCATGACCGGCCGCTAACTGGATTTAACTCCATTGACCACAACTCTCTGGGCCTGGCCATCCAGCTGTGTTTCACCCAGCGGCGTGTACGGCCATCCAAACCATGGGCAGCCAGCTTCTCCATGTGGATTACTTCACACTACTGCTGTAATTCAAACCAGTTGGGCTCTATTTGGAACCAAAGCTTGGGGTTTTACGTCTGATGTAAATAAGCAAGTTACATTTAAACAAAATCAACTGATATTTCCAGATAAAGTAACTGAGTCTTTGCAATTCTGCAGCATATTTAAGTAAATATTCACAAATATACCATTTTTTTTTCTTCAGAACTCACTTTGTAAACTGGATTAAACCACCATCTGCTATGAAGCCAATGATCTAATTTAATTTATTCTTATCTACCTTCTGTGTAAGCACAGCTTGTCAACTCCTCTGCTACACGTTTGGCAGAATATGAATAGGAGCCTTGGCTGCAGTGCAAAACAGGCTCTCCGTAGTGAAGAGATGTCAGAAAAGTCCTGTGCAATAAGTACTCATCAGTCCCCAAGACAAACTTCAGAGGACAAAAATCCTGCATATGTGAAGTCTCTCCAAATTGCTGACCTCCACTAAGGGCTTTTGTTTAGCTTTCTGCTCTGTTTCCAGTTATTCTGGAAAATCTCAGTAGATCATCCCCCTGAAGCCTAGTCTTCAGAAGAGCTGTAGTAGAAAGTATCTCAGCAGCTGACTACTCTTTCTGCACCTGCTCTGACCGAGTGCCAGAAAAGTACTTATTTTCTGTAAGTTCCGCTTATAAAACTGGATTTCACTGTGGCATGAAGCCACATGGTGCATCAGTTCTCCAACTGCAGCTGGGCACTGTAAAGGTGGATTGATGTGAAAATACCTGAATATAATATATAAAAGTCAGAATCAGGGTTCTGATATTTTGGCCTACATAAGAGAAGTTCTTTTGCAAGTTCACTCCGTAACTAAAATGCTAGTGTCATTCTGCTCTGAACAAACTTCAAAATTTGAGACTGTTAATATCATTTTGAACCAAAGAAATGCCATTTCAGAACACAAGGGTTTTTCCACACAGTTGCTCTGTTCGTCCTATCTCAGGCATTCTCCTCATTCTCAAGCAGCCTTCTCTTCATCCACAACATATTTATATACCTGAGAACAAGAACACCCCCCCTCACCTACAATCCTCCTACTCAGAGATATAATGACCATCCTGGCTTCACTTTTCATTACTAAACCATCCATTAGTCTTAGGAACAAACAAAACCTAATCTTAGACAATAGTACAATGCTGTCAGGCTTACTCCTCAGTGCACTTGAAGATTTGTGACAATATCAAGCTCATCAGCAGGATGCAGGCTCAGAGAGAGCAGAGGCCATGGTTTCCAGCTGCAAAACCCTGATGGACCTGTCTCAGCCAGAGTAATCTCACTGATGAGTTCAGAAGCATTACAACATTGCACATCTGTATCATGGCTTTTACTTAGACCTGAAGCACCCAGCAGCATGGAAAATACCACGGCATGTTTCAATGTAAAATCAGCAGATTAGCCCCTTGACCCTTTCCTGCAGAGTTTCTAGCCCCCACCTTTTTGTATTGCATAAAGGTATGCAACCAATATAATCAGTTGAGGGATGAATATCCTTAAAATTTGGTCTAGCCTTTCCCAGTCCTGAAGCCATCACTCTGCCTTGTAGAGTGCAAGAAGTGGTAGGTAACAACAACAAACACAGAGGTTTTAATTTCCTCACCCTCTGTATGAATATAATTTAAGACCCAACACACATCAGAGATAATATCACGAGGAATAGGGACAACTTCACATTGATACTTGAGAATTCATTTGTATATAAAATAGTCATTTTGAAGTCAGGGATGGTTACATCTAAGTACATGGGATCCAATTTTCAGAGGCACAGAACATTTGCATCTCCTGCTGAAATCAATGGGAACCGTAGGAGTTCAGCACCTTTAATCAATAGGACCAATGATTTGCAAGTCCAAATCATCTGCTGATAAAAACGGAAGGTGTCATGGAAGAAAATTCCTATTTAATAATGGGCTAAAAATAACTGACTAGGTGATCAGGCACATCATAAATATTGTATTGCCTTTAAAAAAAGAAAAGGCAGGGTACTGAAAACTACAGAAAAATAGTGCCATTATTATTCTATCTCTTGCATTTGCCTTGTACACTCTTAAATGTTGCTTGTTTTTCTTCTTTAATTAATGATGGCTGCTTAGGCTTTTATTACAGTGAGATTGAAAAAAGAGGGTATTTAGTACATCGCCCGAAAAAGGTAACATATTTTACATGTTTATACCAACACAGACCAATAGATGAACAGAGAGACTATTAACTGCATTGAATCAAACAGAGATGGTCTCATTTTTCATTTGATAATTAGGAATCTATCTATAGCCTTTGGCCACTAATATGTGCACAGAGTTTGCTAGCTCTCACCTTACTTACCAAATCTGAAGGCTATTTGAAAAGTATTTCCCAATGTTTTTAAAGAAAACTCAGTTTTCTTTCCCACCCTTTCGAAGGTGCCATCTGCAGAAGCACCTGAGCCCACCCCCGTGACACGCATCCAGCTCTGCTGATTGAAAACAGCCGATGGCGGAGAAATTGGCGTGAGTGCACTGAAGTTGTCAACATGTATGAAATTACAGGAGAAAAAATTAAAGCACAATGCTTTATTCTACTGAATAAATATATGTAATTCAAGACGTTCACAGAGACCAAACGCTGCTGTATGAAATAGGCATTTTTTGCAGTAACTATTATGGCTTTAAAACTTATCTGTGGAAATTATTCCTGCTGAAGTGACAATGTTTTTCACTTGATGCACTAAATATTCTGCTTAAAATTTTTCAATAAATCAGTTGTTGTACAACCGTTTTAGGGGTTCTATACATAATTTTCTTACTGCCCATGTAGCAGACAGATTTATCTCAGCAAGGTCCAAGTAATAAGAACACTGATTTACAGGGCACCAAGGGAATCAGAGAGATTTGTTTTTCCAAATTGACCAGTACTTCAAAAGAGAGGAAATGCAGAAGTATTTGCTTTCAGGTGAAGTTTCTCTTTTGAGCCTCACTGATAATGGGGAAAGGTTGAAAAATAGAAAAGTATTTCAATACTTTATCTTTCAAATGGAAAGAAATCACAGCTCAGAGCACGTTGGTCTGCACAGGTCTCAGATCTTCACAACTGCAAGAACTACTTGCACATTTTTGGTCTGGAAGAAGCACTGGATTTTGAAGGACTTTGGGAACATCCCAACTCAAGGCTGAGATCTGAGTTTGGTTTTGACAGTAACATGTAGCTCTGGCATCTAATGGTAGTGCAAGGTATTGGAGAAAGCACATTTAAGTTGATAAGGGGAAGAAAAACCTTAATCTTAAATTTTGATCTACCTTCAATTGGCTTGAAATTGCAGATCATTATAGTTTAGTGCAGATCATACCATAAAACATAATGTTGAAAATAAAATTGCCTTGCTTTTCCAGTACCAACCATGGAGTTGATCCCAGGTATGTCTGACTCTGAGTTCACCATGAGTTCTGCTGCACAATTTGGCTCCAAGTCTTCAGCCACTGCTTGGCCCTAACTCCCTCTGACTTGAAGGAAACCCTTTCTGGAGCAAGGACTCAGGGAGCCAACCCAGTGTTAAGCATGGTGAGCAAAGAGAAGGTACCTGCTGCAGTGAAATCTAACCGCACAGGTTACATGCTGTCTGATTCCATACATCCACTTATTCTCATATAAAACACTCACATTTAAATTCTTAGCGTGGAATGCAAAATATGAAACCCTACATAGCAAGTGAACTTTGAAATCAGTTCGTATGCTGGTATCCATATCTAATCAAATGGAAAGAATTAAGGACAGATCACAAATGCATTTAAATGTACCAATCAGAAATGGGCAGCAGAATATTAATTTGGAATAAACAAGCTAACTGCCAAATTTACAGGAAAAAACTTACGCAACTGAAAAAAAAATCTGGTGAAAATAAGAGCAAATAATGGCATTTTGGAAAATCTTTTAAGTTAGAATTTCTGGTTCATTGAATTTCTGGTCTTCCAGGCTGCAAAATGTAGAAAGCCAGGTTTCTGCTGTAAATATGCCACGGTTTTTAACCTTAATTCCAACTCATGTTTTCCTAATTACATTTTTATGTCTAAAATATAACTAGAAATACTAATCATTTATATGCAATTCAAAGGTACATTAATTTTACCCAGTTCTGCCTAAATCAAGAAAACATGTTATACTTGTATGTTACAATCTTGAGAGAAAGACAGACATGTCTACAGGCAGCTCATATAGAGTTTTTAACATCCTAGTGATATTGAGCACTTACAGCCTTCTCAGGCCAATGATTTACAGCAGAACATCTCAAGAAAGTTAAAAACTATTCAGTGGCAGAGACTGAAATCTAAGCAGAGTGCTTCAGATAAAACAGAAGCAGTGTTGGTGAGATATATATGTAGCAAGCAGATGAGGCTGCAAAAATTATACAGCCAGTCCTAACTGAGGGCATATGTTCAGCAGCTGTTATGTAAATCTGCAATTAATGTAGCTTACTAGATCCTCAGGTGCTTTCAAATAATCATACACCAGAAACGATCAAATCTGCTTTCCCATCTGCATTAGATCAGGATGTCAGAAAAAAATCCCTCGCGATGAGCAGCTCACCAACAACAAGAACTTTGTCACTATGGGACAAAAGATACAGTGGGAAATGGAAGTGACTGGAATTTTCATCATCATCATTTTCGTCATGGAAGCTTATGGATGGAATGCAGAAAACCAATGGCTGCTTTTCTGCATGGAGCTGCATCTCAGTATCCGTACCACTTTTACCAAGTATCAGCTTCTGGGCAAACTCAGAACTGTTCCCACTCGCACCATAAGACAGTGGGGATACTCTGGCTTCTGCTCACCTTGAAACATTTGATAAAATGAACCTTTTATAACATTTTCAATTCAGACTGAAAGAACATTACAATTGGTGTTCAGCCAAAATGCCATACAGTAAGGAAAACATTTTTCTCTCATGTATGGTTTTAATCACACAGACTCGAAGCCCACCTTCAAAAAATAAACAAGGAAAGAGTTTCTAGCTACAGTGATAAATGCTGCCAATCTATCATGCCAACAAAATTGCAAAATTAGTTACTTATCAAAAATGAGTTTGAAATTAAGTACTTGTACCTCAATCTATGTCACATTGTTCTCAAACATAAAGACAGAAATACATTCTAGAAAATATGTAGAAATTATGGTTTAAAACACTACATAATTTTAGAGCTAGTTGCAAGGTTAGTCAGTGAAATGAGTATTAAAGGGAAAATAGGAAAGATTTAAACAGATTAGATTGAAGAAACGAAATATGGTAGCAAACCAAAATACTGTTTAGAGTTACAGATAGCTGTTCAGAACAAACATTTAAGAGAAACAATGTTGTAAGCCTTCATATGAAAATCAGATGTTTAATTTAAGAAAAATATCACAGCAATTAAAATCAGTAGGAGTCCTCTGTTGGTATAAATATGTCATCCTGAGTAGTATTTATTTCTGTATTAGGCAGCATCGAGGTTAACAATGCAATAAGTTAATGAGAATTCTGTGTTCAACCTCTGGCCAACCTGGGATTTTGCTCGCCAGAAGTCGCAAAGCATCCCACAGCAAACATTATTAGTAAAACACAATTTGTAGAGTAATTCAGAGTAAAAGCAAGCATGACAGCAGAGCAGAAAAGGTACAAACAACTCAGCATAGAAAAGAAAGAGAGGCTTACCGATAACATAGGCCAGCAACAATGCCAGCGTAACCGTAATGGCAGTAGCACTCAGAGCAGTGCACTTCCAGTTGCAACACCTGTAAGGTTTGCTAAAAGTGAAGGCAGGTCTAGAAAAGGTATTTCTAGGAAGAGGCCTAGGAGGTGGAGAGTAAACAGTATTGGATGTTAAAGGATAGTTCTGACTGGCTGCACTGAAGATTGCTGAAGACCCCGATCCATGTTTAAATAGGAAATGCCTACAAAAAGAAGACAAAGAACCACATTGTAAAAACCAGTTTGTGCTGCAAGGAGCAAAAGGCACTATTAAGCATTGCATGATAAATAGTGCATACATCTACAGAAAACACAAAAGTCAGGAAAAGATATAGTTGAACATTCTCTGCTCTAGAAGCATATATGACTTTGTAACCACAAAGCAAGATTTCCAGCAGCTTTTCAACAAAAACAAGATGAACACCTCCTAAGCTGCCGGCACAGAGCAGTGTAGGGATGGGGCAGCCCGAGGTGCCAGCCCTGTGCTGCTGGCACAGCCGTGCCTGGGATGCAGACTTGGCCTGCAGCACCTGCTCTGCATGCAGACACACAGCCAGCTGCGCTCATCTCCCCAGGAGCCCCAGGAAAAGAAAGGGAAATGCCACCCCCGCTTTGAATATTTGTTTTTATTGTGGATTCTCTCCAAAATACATCCTTTAAAAAAAAAAAAAAAAAAAAAGGAAAAGTAGTAAGAGTCTACTTAGTAGAAAATCAAAAGTACAATAAATTTTGAAAGTCTTTCGCCTGTAAGTACGATTTCTCTAGTATTCTTAACTGAGCTATTCTGAGAGCAGTTTTTCATCAAACCTTTTTGCTTATTATGGTGATTCTCATCATGCTAAGAACGAATTCATTTGGAGACCAATTTCAGCGAAGGCTGGAGGGCTGATTGACTTCAAGACAAAATAGGGAGCATCTACATTAGCACAAAAAACAAGGTACAGAAGTGGGCCGCGCAGCATGGAGGCTGGTGCAGAAATACAGAGTGGCTTCCTGCAGGAAGGTGGATGGCATTCAGAGCTCTCCAAGAGGATTAGGAAAGAATGTTTAATTTGAAACAATAACTCAGAGTGCTGTGCACTCTGAAATTGTGGTAGAACGGGATAAAATCAGGACTGATCACAGCAAATATTCCTTTGAAAACACCAATGTTCTTTGGTCTTTCATTCCTTATATGAGCGATTAAACGTCTTGAGTGCACTCTTTTCTGATGGAGGCACACCTAGGTCTCCTGCCATTCCCTCAGCTGTTTCAGGTGTGTGTTATCTCAGCTTTCTGCCCCAAGCAGAGGTGAGAAGTGAAGAGGTGGTGACATGACACAGCTGGCATAACAAGGACTTCCCCTGAGGTGCTGCTTCAGCCTGGGTCTCTGTAGCCCTTCTGTATACCCAGGTACTGCGACTTGTGTGTGCCAGAACTGAAGGACTAGCATCAGGCACTGGATGTCTGCAAGTCAGAAGCCCCAGGCACACTTCTCAGCTTCAGACAGTTGACCAGCACTGGGCTGGTCCAGAGTCTTCCCAGTGCTACAGCCACAGTGTGAAGTGCACGGGATCAAACACTCAAGAGTATGAAATATTATTATAGTGTGACATTTGACTTCAAGAATATTGTAAATACTTGTTCCTGAAAAGGTAATTGCTAAAAAGGTGTAATGAGTATGGCATTATGTATCTCCATTATAACATTTTGAAAGAAAGGTTATGGTTCTCCAAAATGGCAGTTTGTAGAAAATAAAAAGATACTGCAGAGCAGTTGTAACTGGTAAAAAGCCCATTGTTCAGGCAATTCCACAAAAAAAGAAAGCAAACAAGGATAGTGGCCAGCTTGCACTCACAGTGCCTGTATGTCATGATTCCTGTGATGAACCACAAGCAGGAAATTTTGTGTTACTGACACTGAGAACCAGTCATTCTTGCATCATACTTCTTGCACAAGTAAGTGGCACTCAACCAACAAAAGGACAACTGAACTTTATGGAGCACAGCATCCAGAAGTTATACAAAGTTGACTCTAATTTCCTTTCCTTTCTGTAGTTGTAGATATATATTCTATGGCCCTTATTTGATAGATGGGAATGCTCTGAACATGGTAATGCTATCTATATTGAGTATGTGAGTTCAAAAACTCTAAATTCAAATATAGGAATATAATAAATTCCAAGAAATAACACCACTGTCTGCAGGACTATATATTCTGTTTCGCTCCTATCAGATCGTCAGAATACAGTTGGTTATTTTGGTTTCAGTGCTTCATCGTCACACATGGAGGCTTCTGCAAGTACATGAGGTCTTACTTTTTAGTCAGCACTTACAAGATACATAATCACTTGGACTTGCAGTGGATAAGAACATTGCAGCAAAATTCAAAAGTCCTAGTGATCTTCTAGGGAGCTGACTAATCAAATAAAGTAAGAAATGTGTTATTATACTAGCATGTACATATATTATACATACACATATGTACATAGCAACATGCACAAAGATTACATATATTAATCAGTTAACAGTAATTTAATTGCCTTACATTATTAAGAAATAACCTAAGGAGACCCACTTATGTGATATGTTTTCCTTCAATTTTTTGGGAAATTACTGCAAAATGGTCTGATATTGGCAGCACTGATTGACCTTTAAGGTGCACAGCCGAAAGGTATCAGAGGTAAAGGGAAAGAGATGCTGAACCAGAAGTTATGAAGTTATTAAGTTATTACTACTCCTCTAATAGACTTGCAATCAATAGGCAGGAATATTTTCATTCTTTTGCACAAGGATTTAAAAATGTGGCTTCACAGCCTAGTGGTAAAATACTAGCGTGCAGATGGGTTTCTTTAATAGCAGAAGTACAGACAGATGCTGGATCCAGCTCATACCCTTGTAGACAGATGACTACACTGACACAGAGGAGAATTTACATAGCTCTAACTTGTTCAAATAAAATTGAGATCGTGGTGAAAAGAGAGCTACCAGTGAAATAATGTCGAGAAAATGTTAAAAATCACAATTGTTTATGCATTTCATATTTTTTGAGAGAGTTTATTGAGTGCCCAAAGACACTTCGACAGAATCTGAAAAACACTGGTGGCACAAAGACAGATTTCCAAAGCTAGACTGCAACTATGTTCTCATAAACTCAGATGACTCCTCATCTGTCTAAGCACATTGCTGCTCCCAAGGGTTGTTAAGACACGCTAAGCTGTTGCTATCAATTCCATAAAATCAGGCTCCCTCTGAGGAGCAAAATAATAAAAACTGCAGTTCAAAAGTTTATATGCGACTGCAGCCTGGCATGAGCCTTACTATTCGATCAGAGAGAAAAGGTAAAGCTTTTTAAATTTCTTTTTAACTTGACTGAAAACAAATAAAAATAAATCAGAGAATTTAAAGAACATATTACATTATCATTTGTTTTAAGTGGGGGAAGTTCTAAAGTATTCACAAAAACATCAAAAACTTTCAAAACCAAGAAGATAATATCCTCAACAAGAAGAGGAATAAGAGGAACAAGACATAATCTTCACCCATTCACGAAGTCAAGTCCCTTCACAATCACCATGCCAGTTCACCTATCTGTCCACTTGTTCATCTCTCCAAAAATAAAGCATCCAATCCTTGGACTCTTTCAATCAAAAATAACAGGAGGAAAAAGATTCTATCAAACTCGTAACTTCAACTGGAGCCAATGCTCCAATGAGCAACTGTCTGCAAACTCAGTTCTTCACTGCTGTGGTTCCCCAAGCAGGACAGGCTGATTTAGACACCAGAAGAAGTACAAGGGGAATTTTTCAGAGGCGTAGCTGTCGATACATAAGAACAATTCTGATTTTTGCCAAAATGAAAATATATGCAAAGTTGGTATCAAAAGGGACTGGAACTGAAACAGCTGCCCTTTTAATTTACTTGGGCAAATCCCAAACAAACCCATTACTACCTGACTCTTCTAGAAAAGTGTTTGCTGTGGCACTGGAAAGAAGCAGAAACTTGCTCTTTACTCATTTTCTATCTATTCTATTCCTTGTCAGAAATGGAAGAGGAAAAAAAGAGGAAACTTCTAAACTTACATGATGATCAGAATATGGACATCTGTTTGTAAGTCACTCCTTTATCTCCCATATTTAGCAAAGAGTTTAGTATAAAGATGTGACAGATATGGTATGGGAGGTATATAGTATAAAAACAACACATTTACTTAACACAGAAAGATACACTAATCATCCTGGCTTCTTTAAAATCAACCCAGCAAAACAATATGGGAATTACATGATACGACTTATAGAAAAAATCTGACCCATAATTTTATCTGGTGCAGTGGTATGCCTGTTTTGCCTCTCTACGTACAAGGACTGAAAGAAACAAAATGCCTGAGTCAAAGAAGAGGGAAATGGCCATGAACAGTATTTATCTAATTTATTTAAATCATTCTATTTTTATGTGTACAATTGAAATACCTTTAAATCTCAGTGGGACAGCAGAGATTTGTCTTTGGGAGTACAACTGCTCTGTTAAGATTTCCTCTTTGAGCAGGGCTTGGTTTTTAATCATTGACGTTTCCCTTTATTCACCACTGTTTACTTTACTCAATGTTTGAAAACCTTGCCCTGTGACTCTGGATGCTAAAAGATGTAAAGTCTGTGTCCCTTACTTAGCACTTCAGCACAGCCAACAGAAGTGACACGGTGCTGACTCACTTGCCTGTTGTTGCTGTAGGCGAGTCAGCTCAGCAAAGCATGTGATGAGACTTTGAAGTCCTTGGAAGAAATCTGGGACAATAATTATATAAATACAGGATTTATAAACACGCATTTGCATCTTTTCTGTAAAGAATAGTATGCAATATTTGCAGAGTACTTTGAAACCATGAAGTGAGAAGGATAAATATATTAATATCGTATTTTTTTCCCTTATAATCTGTGGTTAAAAGTATGACTTAGACCAAAAGAAAAGAACATGACATAACTAAAGTAGACAGGCAGCCATGGTTCTCTTTGCCATGAATTTCCTCCTATGAGTATTCATGCATGTTCCAGCTGAATTTATTACTACATCTATGCTCAAACTTCTGTACGGTCAAAAGCCAAGGTGTAAATCTAAAGTGACAAATGATACTATCAGCACTTCTTACTTGATGAGATGTGTATCATATTTCCTATGGAAAATATTATCTAGTTATCCAAAACAGATTTCCTAGAAGTAGCAAGCTAGGGAATAGATGCACATTTTAGGGCAATAACATTCCACATGCCTATGTTTCTTTCACAAATAAAATGATAGGCTGTTCTGCAGATCTGTGACTCCCTCTGCTGCAGTGTCTGTTCTCCAAATCAGCACAGACCTGTTGTATTAATCTGGAATTCTTTTTCTCCTTCCAGATTTACACTCTAGTCTCTTTCTGCTTTTGTAAATGAAAATACTATGTTTTATAGAAAGATAACAGGTGCTCTTGCTTATTGGTGGCCATAAAATAGCAACGTAACTTTACTTTTATTTATTACTTCATATACTCTTCCATTATTCAAAATAATGAGCAAAGACTATGTGCAGCATGACAGCCTAAGTTACTACATTAAGGCAGCATAAAACCACTTACACATGCATATACAATCATCTTGTTCCAGGGAAATCTAAACCACAGCTTTTCCCAAATAAGCCTTACAGGAGAGTACATGAGCAATCACCTCATTGACTGAAGTGACTGGGTCTCAAATTTTTCAAAAGAAGGACCCTCAAGTGCCAGAGCTGCTGACATTAAAATTGTAATTCACTGTAGCTGACAAATGTTTACATTTTTATTTCTGTAAAGAATGGTTTCATTCGTGCATTATTAAAGTTAAGGTCATATTTACAGCTTTTATTTTAAGTTCATTGTCATATTTACTCTTTTCAATTCGTCTTTTACAGTTCAGAAGCCTTAATTTTTTTTTAGATCTTCTGCACGGTGAAAACACACAGGAGTTGGACTGGATTTAAACCCCTTGCCACGTGTTGGTTTTTAATATGATCAGTCTCTCGACTGCTTAGATTTATTGTTTAATTAAGTAGAAAACAACAAATTACAAGAGAAATGTCAAAATAGCAAATACCAAAGAATGTTGGAAGGATCATAAATGAAGCTCCCTGCATTTATATTTTTGGAATAACCATGAGGACGGTCATTTAACCAGGGGAAGGCTCCATTCACAAACAGGTTCCTAATGAATTGCACTGCTCAAATGATTGCTTGGAGGTTTATGATCACCAACACCTGCATGCTTCTGGACCTATAAAAGCCATTCTGCTCACTATGCAAAACTTGAACTGGGAAACAAAGTAGGCACAGAATTACTTCCTGTATCTCCTCACTGGGGGCTGGATTCACAGGTTGCTCAAACAAGAGACCAAGGAGAAATAACAAATTTTCAAGAGCTCACTCTGAAATGTTTGTGTACTCCTATGTACGCATTTTTCTGTAGTTATTTCTGCTTTTAGCAGTACTACAGCCTGAACAGAAAGTGAGTATGTACAGATTTCTGTGGTTTGAAAGGCTATCAATGCATTTTTGAAGAGCAAGAATAATTATGAGTTTGATTAAAAAAGAACAAGGAAAAACCACAGCACTGAATTCTCCCTTGCTAAGTGATAGTTGCTAAGACCTCCCCTGCTCTAAAATGCATCACAAACAAGATGACCTTTGCAGGAAAACAGAAACCCAGAGCCTCAAACTTGCACCTCACATAAATATATGATAAAAAAAAGAATGATACCACCTACATGAGGAGCTCAATAAACTTGAACTCCGAAACTCTCAAAACGTCACTGTTCAGAGTCACAATCAAACCTGAGAACTCTGAAGTACTGCTGAATACTAAGGCAAAATCACAACTGCCTTGAACCCCAAATACTTCTCCTAATATTCTAGTATTTCTAAGTTTTATATGAATTAATGATAATTGAATCACAGGTTCACGGTCTGGTACCTTACTGTCCCTTTAGAGGAGCTATTACCGCGGTGATAAGATTGCTTAAATTAAGCTGTCTTTTTCACAGTGCTTGGCTCATTGCCAGTGCATTGAAGGGAGATTTCAGTCCATTCAGCACAGCATTAACCTTACTGCCAACACTGCTAAATAGGTTATAGGAACTGGAAAAAAATTGGGTTTCAAAAAGGATGGGACAAGCAAATATGTAAAATACTAACGCACAATACGGGAGTAAAAATGAGCACACTGAAACAAAATTAAAATGAAGTAATTCTTGATATGGAGACAGAAAAAAAAATTCAAATCCTTAGGTAATTTAAATGTAAAACTTTACCCAAAATAAGCATGTTTATCTATGGAGGGGGGTCTGCAATATGCTATAGGGAACATCAGGAATAATTTAAGCTAATAATACATATCTGACGCTTTCTCTTCTTATTTTGAAATTTAACTGAACTGAAAATAAAAAAAAAAAAGAAAAAAATAAGTAAAAATGAGAGATTTATGGAAACAAACACTAAGCAACTAACAGGGCATGGAGGAAATGAAAAACACTCCGCTGAATTGTCAGGATTTAATACAAATTCCATAAAAAGCAGTAAGCTATGTTCAGATGGGGCTGTCAGAGATAATGACAATGTAAATCATACGATTTGAAACATTAGAGCAAAGTGTCCATGAAAGTTGAAAAAAACAATTATTTTATCGGAAAGGAAGAGAACAGGCAATAGGTTGTGAGTGCTTATTCTAGGGGAGTAGAAGAAATCAATTTATCTACGAGCCCAATAATGTTATCCTGAAGAAGAGAATCAATGTTTCCTGTGTTTTCATGTGGTGTGAAAAGTCTTTTCAGTCTTTTTCTCATAATACTTACAAATTAGTTTTTTGTGTGACAGAATGAAATTACTGCGTGTTCATAAGACATTTTAATAATGAATAAGTTGTTTTTCCAATTGCGTGCAGGTGCACAGGCAGAGTCTGCACGTGCATTTGAAGGCTGCACAATGGTCAGTTGGCACAGTGAGCTGCTGTAAGTTCTGCAGCTACGGTACAGTTTGTCTCCAGTTTCTTCATCTGCAGCTACTCTATGACTTGTACCTGAAAGATTTAAGGCCTTCCTAATTCCTGCCTTCACTTTGGTTGCCTAGAGTCAGACCCACCAGGAGGGCAAAGAACTTGACAGTGGCAGAGCTTTGGACTGCTCTTGGCTTTGCCAAAGGTTGCACAAGCCATTTCTCTGCTCCTTTATAAACAGTTGGGTCAGTAAGCTGGGTGCTGCTAAGAACGTTTTGTGGATCAGCCCACAAAACTGAGTTTCAGAATTGCCCTTTTAAATAAAACATATAACCAAATTTTAGTCTACAGAAAGCTTCCTTGAACACATATCACAGTAAGTGTCTTTACTACAGGCTCTTCCAGCCTGAAGTAGGTTTCAAAGACCAACTGCATAAGAGTACAACTCTAATAATAGAATCATAGAATAACAGAATATCTTGGGTTGAAAGGGACCCTAAGGATCATTGAGTTCCAACCACCCTGCCACAGGCAGAGCCACCACTGGCACTAGACCAGGCTGCCCACTGCCTCATCCAACTTGGTCTTGAACACCTCCAGGGGCAGGGCATCCACAGCCTCTCTGGGCAGCTGTTCCAGCACCTCAGCGCTCTCTGTAAAGAACTTTCCCCTGACATCCCATCTAAACCTTCCCTCTTTGAGCTTAAAACCATTCCCCCTTGTCCTGTCACTATCTAGCTGAGTAAACAGTTGATTCCCCTCCCATTTATAATCCTCTTTTAAATACTGGAAGGCTGCAATGAGGTCTCCTTGCAGCCTTCTCCAGGCTGAACAAGCCGCATCAGAGTATGTTCAACATTTTCAGAACTACAGGATTTTCTTTTCCATAAATATGGCACATTATAAGCAGCCTCATAAACTTGCCTCATTTCTGAGTATGCAGAGTGACCAGGATTTCGAGTTACACGATTAGGTTTAGGGAATCTTTTTCTGTCTGAAAAATCTCTAATAACTACGTGTCTGTAGCTAAACCATGCAAACACACGTGCTGTTTATGGATTAACAGGAGATATGGTTGAATAGAAAAGCTGAACATGTGCATTCTGATTTCCGCCCAGTTATTACAGCAGGGAATGAATTACTGTCTCTAAATCTTCTTTTTGACTGCAAATGTTCCAAATTAGAAAAAAAAAAACCCTACTTAGATGTATTAGTATGCACATATTAGGTAGATTCTGCACTATTTAAGACTTAGAGCGGAAATGCAGCAGCCATTGACATGCTGCCCTTTATTTTACAGGATTATTTTTAATGGACAGATAAACATCAATGCAGGAGGAAGGCAAGAGAACCCAGATATTAGGCCAATATTTTTATTCAATTCTGGCTGAATCACTGTCTGTTAAAGACAGGAAAAAACAAGCTGCTATCTTTTCTTTTTCTCTAAAGCTGTGATGCGTACTACAGCCTTCTGAGAAGCAGTGACCACAGATGTTCTTTATTACAGTGCTGCCCTACTATGTCACTTGTTCTCACACCAACTGCAGATACATCTTGGTGAACAGCCTTGCAAATTCTCCTTTCAGTCACCTTGAGGAGAGGCTGCAGCCAGCTAACAGAGGGTGCACAGAACAGCTGAAACAACCACTAGAGGTCAGGAATGTGGGAAATTCCCAGAAAGTGAATTGCCAAAGGGGAGCCAGCAGTATGGATTCCAGTCTGAATCCCTAGTCCACTGCACAGCCCTCTCATCACTATCCAGTTATAGAGATTTTAGCTTTAGGTAGGTACCTAGAAATTACACTAGAAAACGCACCTCATAAGGAGTATGAAATCTGGAAAACTTAAAAAAATAAAAATAAAAAAAAAAGGAAAGAAATTGAACAAGATTCAAAATGGGAAAGTACTTTCCCCAGCAAGGAGGTCTGAAGAGGAAATAGCGAATAGGGATACAGAAAGGCTAATTAAGATCTACTTAAGTGTTGACTGAAGGAAGCTAAAAGATACTCAGTTGGCACAGAATGCCTAGGGAAAAACCTTTCACACAGCAGAAGGTATGGATAGATAAGCTTGTTACATCACAAGGGGCAGAGATTTATCTTTTTATAAAGATTATGTGAACAGAAGCTCTGATCCTAGCCATCTCTTGAATACTGACTTTTTTAAAGCACATTTAAAGAGTAATGGAATTTCAATGATACTTAGTGATGTATTAATATCTGAAACTTGTATTTTTTATTATCTTCAATGTATATTATTTCATTATTATTCCTTTATTGCTTTTTTTTCCTGAAATACTCTTGTTCAATAACATATATTCTTTTTTGACTCAAATTTAAATGACAGGTTTTTATTTTGAAATATGGATAAAAGTAGTTAAGAAGGATTTTCAAATGTAAGAATTTGAAAAATAACATTATCCTTGTTTTTCTATTTCTATTTTGAAGAAACACACAGAGATGAGGGACTAGTTAATGAAAATTTTCCATATTTTCCCTTTTGGCAGAAAGCTTCCAACCTCTTTCTCTCTTTTTGTAATTTATCCTTAAAACAAATAAAGAAAGTCTGACTGTAAAACGAATCAATTTATTTCTCAATCCCAACTTAATAACCTTTCAGTAAGGAAAAAACGAATTTGACAGTTGTGATTAGCAGCAGTTAAGTGTTGAAAGATGTATACTAAAATTAAATTATGTAATAAAATAAAAACTTATTTCTATAAAAGAGAAAATACAGTTCTCGGTGACAATTGTGATAAATGGCAAGACACATTGGATATATGTGTATAGACAGGAAAACACTTCTTTACATATTACCTTACATTCTGTTGATCAGATTGGCTAAACGTCAGAGATTTATCTGTGTTTCACCAACTACAATTTTACAAGACCTAAAGGAAACCCTAGTCCAGACTTCTTGGTGCTCTGCTGTATAACCAAGATGTTATAATTGCAATATAATCAAAAGAGTAAGGCAAAAGCAAACAAGGATCGCAAAAGAGAATAAGTAGAAGAGCTTACCCTTGGGTTGAGCTCACTAGAAGATACCAAAAGAGGAGGATCTCCAGAAGAGATCCTTCCCCTCTGGTAGCCAGCTCTTAAATAGGTCCAGGAGGGGTGCAGCCTGGCTCCACCCCTTCCGGTAGCACAGGTGAATTGCCTTCACCTGTGCTCCTCTGGCTGACTCAAGGCTCACCTCAGGTGATTAATCAGAGGTTCAGGCCGTGACTCAGCAGTTCCCATACATCTGCTCACAATGAAGTGGAAAAAGATTGTAGAAAATCAAGGGTTTGTGTTCAGTATCAAACACAGATTTGCTGAAAGCCAACAGATTAGGTAATACCTACCAGGAATAAAAAAATGTACGATCAAAATGACAGAAGAAGCAGTTCATGTACTTCTGCAGGCAGAATGCTGAGTACTGATTCACAGGTTTGCTGGACATGGGACATACTTGCTTTCCACTATTTTCAGAATATATTATTTATAAATAATCGCGTCTGAACCCGGAATTGAACTGTCCTTCTGCCAGCTCCCAAAGGTAGGGCTCTTCATGCTCCATAAATGCCCTGGACCTGTGTAACTTCTCTATTATCAGATGGTGTTCTTTGTAGGTATGTGCAATAAAATGTTTAAATACACCTTGATGAAAACATTATTTTAATATTATTTCCTACTGTTTCTTATCATCTGGAAGCCAAAGCCTGAAGACGGACCAAGACCAGAAGTGCCATAGATCATCAATTAAACAAAACTTCTACTTGCTGATTACAAAATGTCTCTGGGAGAACGTTGGATGGTCATACAAGTACATAAACACAAGTCTTTGCTGCACACACCTTCAAAGTCATAATTTACACTACTTAAGAAAATCAGTCTCTTCCCCCGCTTTGCAAAACATATGCTTTTACAAGCTCTATCAAGCTAGATGAATCAAGTGAAAAAAAACCACACATGGCTACACAACATGGATTCAAATCAAAATGCTTTCGCATGGTAATCGTGCAGTCCTTCATCTTCTCACATCAGCGTCAGACCTCCCCCCTCTTTCTTTAACATTTAGGATAAGCCGTGTAGAACAGGTCGGTCCATACCTGGTTTCCAGCGGTATGTTGCTGTTCAAGACCCAGCTGTTATGGAGATGCACAGAATCCTGTGTGCTGGTGGGGGGCGTTGGGGCAGCAGGGCTGGGCTGGCTGCGGGTCGTCATTGATCTCCTCTGGAGAGAGTCGGCCGCCGGTGGTGGTTTCCTGGTGCAGGTGCACGCGTGTGGCGGCGGAGGCGGTGGTGGGAGAGGTCTGAATGTGAACTGGTTGTGCGGGCTCCCCGGCATGTCTGAAACAACACAGAGAGGAAACCCGGGGGCTTACTGCTTGGAAAACACTGGGAGAGCATTGGGGGATGATATACGATTTAATGGGATTAAAGGACTGCGAGCATTGTGTGACCGATCACATTAACTCAGGTGTCTGTAAGCTGTTAGTGCAGTGTGAAATAATTTAAGATATAAAGCCCTACTGAAATGAAGACTATTAGATACAGACACACTCTTCAGCACTGTAGTTAGAGCAACAAAAGAAAAAAAAAAAAAAAGAAGATATAACTTTCACTTAATTTGTCCCAGGATTTTTGGGGAAATAAATAAATCAAGTTGACATTGAATTGCTGCACCTACACCATTTGATTTCATGAGGTATAAATCTCATCTAAGAAGAGCATTGAAAGACACAGACACAATATAAGAATTAGCCCAGCACTTCATATAAAGAGAGAAATAACTGAATAATTCCTACCACCAAATAAATGCCTCCCATAAAATAAGGTCAACGCATTTCACCTACCTTGGCACAGCACTTGTGAAATGACGGCTGGGAGAAGGCCATCTCACAGGCTGTCTGAATGACCCACGTACCTGCAGAAGCTGAAGGCAGGTGGACAGGGCAGCCCAGGGGTCCCACCGCAGAGCAGGCGGAGATGGGTGATGGGGACATGGTGCGGGGACACCTGTGGCCCTGCCCCATGCGAGCCCGAAAAAATTCCCTGCAAGGAACTGCTGCTGCCACCCATTTACAACACGCGCTTTCCTGAAATTATGACATAGTTTGTCTTCAAGGTGAAGGATGAAAGCATGCCCCTTCCCTTCTTGGAGTAGCTGGCAGAAAAACAGCACTTTTTTTCCTCTGTGACAGCCACAATTTACCCCAATTGGAGGAACAAGGTTGTTCAGTGCTCCACATAAGCTTCTCTATGCTGTGGTAAGCAAAGCTGTCACGGATTTGGCCCAGGCTTAATCCTTTTAATTTCATTGATCTTTTATCAAGGCAGAATTCTTACAGTTGCATTAGGGTTTACACTGCTATATTAGTTTGCATATACCAGAAAAGCATTTCTAAGCATATTAGAAAATTGGAGGCCTCAGTAAATTAAATCACTGGAGTCAACAGTCCGGAGCTCTGAAATAATCTGCTAAGACACTTTCATATAATAATTAATCTCAGTAAATCCTGCATCCTGCTATTTTAGAATTGAAGCTACCAAAATTTTGGATATATCATTTGACGTCCAGCATCCTCAAGTATTTGATCAGTGACTTTCTCAATCTTGTATCCAGTCTACAGAAGATTTGCAGGATTACCATGCACACTACAGTTTGTGTGACACACAATTCAATGGCCTTACTGCTGTCCTGTCAGTTAGAAAATCACTGCCAGGAAACACAGATAGATGCTATAAGGTGCTTCAAAAGCTCTGCAGTAAATGTTGAGCATCCAAGGTGACTGCTTCTCTAGGTAAATGGGAAAAACCTGTGGAATCAGTATGGCAACACACCTTTAAGTTCCTTTCTTCCCCTTTTACTGCCCCTATGCTGTCAACAGCTACCATTTGCTAATATTTTTCTTTGCTCCATGCAGTAGGCTGGTTCTGCATTGTGAACCGTGAAGTATTTCTGGTCGGTGGGGTACGCAGTATCTCCCAGTGCTATTTCTCACAATAAATTAATGCACCAGATTTCCTGGGGGATTCCTTTTTAATTATCACACTTGTCACCCTTTCCTGCAGCTACTGGCATCAAAGAAAACTTCACATCACATTCGGAAGTATTTTGGTGATTTGAAGACAGGTCTTCCCGCATTAGACCTTTACTTCAGTGAAGCACTGAGAATTCATCAAGCTGAGAATCTGGCCTGAGTTTCCTATTAGCTTTTACAGACTTTCCTAATTTTCCCTATTTAGAAAAGTTATTTTTGTTTTGCTTGAAACTAAGTCTACATCTCATTAGCTTTATTTTTATACCACAAACACTGTTGCTTGGAATATAAAACAGCATTGTATCTAAATCTCCACACTCACAATTCTGCAGGGCCCCGACTAAACAGTAGGTTCTGTAAAATAATTTCTGTAAAATAATGCAAAATAATAAAATAATTGGAAAACTATTTGAACACCTAAAAAGAGAAACTACACAAACTAATCTGTCTAAAGTCACAAAGTTTCCAGTGTATGAGAGCAATACAGAAATTAACTGAACTGTAAATTTTATCCTACTGCAGCATAATGCCACCTATCCACGAGAACACCTGCTTTTATTTTTAATCATTGCTTAAAACGTTTAAAATTTTTTAGACAGCAAAGTTTATGTATGCTATGCAAACATAACATTGTTCCCAACGTGTTTATTGACAGAGTAGAAGTTTGAAGTAATCTAAAGATGCAATGACAAACACAATTTCATCTCAGTTTCCACTTACAACGATATCCTACAGATCAGATTCTCATCTGAGCAATATGCAAACAAGAAGAGGTGCTCCTGGGCCTCACAGATGGACTTCCTGTCAAAGTTGTACTGTTCCCACCTGCACATGAACTTAGCTTTTATTTATTTCCTTATTATACAGTCAGAAAAAGGTTCTTTAGAATACTTAAGTTTATTCTCCTATCTTTTTTAAGAGTTCTCTCATGTCCAAGAGCATGTCTAGAACTTTCCTGTTTTCCAAAGGCATAAATATGACATTCTGCTCTCTTTGCACTTCCCTGTTGAATACTGGATCTGCTTTAACTCACACATTGCCCATCTACTCCACAAACTGCACTTAAACTTCTTTTCAGTCCCCCTTTTTAAGGATTTCTCTTTCATTCTTCAGTAAGTGTTCATGTGTTCATCTTTTTTCTTCTGAGACAACTCCCTAAGTCAATGCATGTGATCCAAAGGAGAGAATGCTGTATTGACGTTAGCTATAAAAAAAGGAGAACTCTCATTTCAAGGATTTTCACTCACTGTCCTTTCTTTTAAGCTTGATAGGAGGAGTTTGGTTATGTCCTGAATGTTTCTTCATCTTTACTTCTGAATCATTCCTTTGGATTGCTCTTAATCAGTTTTGAATACAACCCGCTTTGTAGCAGTGGAATAACAAGGCTCAATATTCTGCAGCTAAAGAGTGCAGACCTAAACAGCTCCTTTCTAGCTGTTGAGTTCTCCTGCTATTGCTTTTTCCTTCAGGGAACACCATAATTCATATCTTTCTCTTCTAGTAAGCAAGCATTTCTTTCCTACAACAAGAGGAAAGGTCATCCACTTGGAACTTCCCTTTCTTGTTCTTGCTGGGCTGCCATTCTGATCAGGGCAACTGACCAGCCATTCTGTGGCACAAACCAACGGACAACAAAAGCCTTCACATCTACTCATTTTCCCCAAAAGTGAGGATGAAAAGCCTTCATTATCTTAAAGATGCAGCAGAACTGTTTTAGAGTCTTGCAAAAAAATGAAATAAGAAACTGTAGCTACTACCCAACGCAATTATTTTTGAAAACAAGCCAGAACTTTGGGAACCATTTTCCTAACAGTTTTGAAGCATACTTTAGCGTACTTCTCATATCCATGAAGTAAGAAAAAGTAATTGAACAGTTTTATCATTCACTGACAAGACTACCACAGCCTGCATTGTGACAAAGTATATCAGAAAGAACATATTAAAAAGTAATGAACCTTAACAAGTTTGCATCTAACCTGTAGTACTTTCAAAGTATTTTCATTTTTTCAGTTCCTAAATTCATTACTTACTGGTATGTTTTATTCTACCAGGCATGTCTCAGCTGAGTAAAAATTAGTTTGCAAGTCATTATTTAATGAACTAAATAGCAGCATGTGCTCAGAGATGTTAGTGTAGGTTTCTACTCTATGGGTATAGTACTACTCAGTTACAAACCAATCAGTAATTTTTTATTAAGTGGAGGTGAATTATAACAATCCTATTTATGAAAATAAAGCCTTGGAACAGGTAACTCTGCACAATGCAGAAAGGCATGTCTGACAGAAGGATCTTGCCCAGAGTCTTGCATCCAATCCACATAAATGGGCATCGAAGAACTGGGAAACATTCTGCAGAGAAAACAAGCTCAGTGCTGAAGACTACAGTTAAAACCACAGAATAAAAAAATTCAATTTTACAATGAAATGCATGTACTGGGTCTAAGCAGACAAACTAAGAATTAAACACAGCCCTTAATACTGCAGAGTGCTACATGTTAATACTCCTATTGATCTTGTGCAAGTCTTTACACCCTTTCCTTCCATTCCAGATTCAATTCTATGATTCTATGATTCTATGATTCTATTCTATCTCCAGACTTATTTTTCCACAAATGTCCTAATGGCCTTTCCAAGTCCATCATTATTTGTTATTTCTCTGAATTCCTTTTGTTTATCCTGTGATATATTTTGAGAAAAGGCAAATATATTAAAAAATGTAAATTAGATTGCTCTGATGATGTGTAGATTTGTGCTGTATTTTGATAATCTCCTTTGCACTTGCTCCTTCAGACACAGCTTGGTGTTTAAATGGCTTACTATATTTGCAAAATGCTTTGCTTCTAGCACTTTTTCAGAGCACTAAATTGTGAAAGTATCTTTAATACCAATTTGCCCTTACATTATAGTTCTGCTCCATATACATTCAGTTTTTCCCCTCCATCTTTTACTCTGTAAATCCACCAGAACATAAATTATCAAACATCTCTGAAGAATTCTACAAACCATTTGGTCTTATGCAACATAAAGATTATAATGCAATGAAAGCTTACAAACTACAGGACCCATGGAATCAGAGTCCACATAGTAAGCAAGAGAGAGACCTCCAGAGACCTCCCTGTCACAGGACATCCAGACAGACTGATAGAAGGAGAGAACAACTAAGCAAAGTACATAACTTGGGGGTTCTGAGCCCTTTATGAATCAGTATGGATATAACCTGATATAGTCAAGACTAGAATTTTGCACCACAATGCCAACTCTAAGAGTAGAACGAACCCAATGTATCATGATTTAGGGGCTGTACAGAAAATACTGGGCAGCACTTCCAAGGAAAAATTAACAGAGGTCGTAGGCCATGTGTTTTGAACAGCCCCAATGAACATAAAATACAGTCAGATTTGTATTATGATGATGTAATGATATAAGACAAATTTGTTGTATTTAAACACAGTCAAATAGTCCACTGTGTTCATATAAGTCCCATTAAATGTTTCCTGCATATTCCTTCCACCACATTAGTTCAATTCACTTGAATCCCTTACAGTCATTCATACACACTAACAGTGTCTATCTTGTGATTCCCAGATCACTTTAACAGGAAAAAAAATGGTAACATAAGAATACTGACAATTTCTCAATGCCAACTTGCTTCTTCTGCTTTTTCTTCAGCACAGTCAAGTTTAGCCATGTTGAGAAAGGAAATGTGGACATTCAACTCTTTCACAAAAGCAAGTAACATTTGTGCTGAATGATGTACAGCCTCTGTGCAGCCCTGTATATTGGCCACAAGGAAGGTAGGAACTTCATATGAACTTTTGCAGAACATCTTTTTCTATTTTTACAATAAAAACTGTACTGTGACAACATTTTGTAAACACTTGTAAAGAACTTCATTCTAGTGAATTTTATGAGAATACAAAGACCTACTTTCAAACACCAAGGTAAAAAGGAAAGCAAGTCTTTATCTATTGTGCTTCTACAGAGGTCAGTATTTTCTCATTCTGTAACTCTGCTTAGCATACTCTCTTGTGAAACAGTGCTATATTCATCTAAAAATCCTTCTGAAGTCCACATTTATTTTGGAAGATTAATATAAAACATTATTTTAATTTATATTTTTGGTCTCTTTCAAATAAACAAATGCTGGTTTACTTAAGGTGCACTAGGACTTTGCAAGTCACAGTATAAATGATTTTACATGCATATAATATTGGTATCAGTACCTTACAACATTATCTGCTACTTGATCTAAAACCTTCTTGAAATCCCTTCCAACCCAAGCTATTCTGTGATTCTATGAAAAATCCAAGCTACAGAGAGTATAAGGGATTTTCACTAGCAGGACTTCTGTATTTGGGCTGTTGCTGTTGTCATGAGGGTGATGCTGCTGGGCTTCATTAGTAGCGTGTCAAAAGCAGAAAAAATAAAAATACTGGAGACCTTGCAGCATTTTGGAAAGTAAGAAACAGCTACTTCAGAACTGTCTCTGTAAATAAACTGTTTGGGAAAGATGTGGGAGAAATTTTCTCGCCAAAGAATGGAGGTTTGTACTCATTAGAGAAGGGAAGGCAGTGATTTATCACTAGGGAGCTGTCACACAGCAGCCCTTTCTAACTTTGCTGATAGGATGAATTTAATAATATTCTCCCTTTCAAGATTCAAAAGATCCTGGCATTTGTCTTTTTTGCTCACCGTATGCCTAGCTTGTCAATTTTTACTTTGTAAAATTCTTGTAACAAGACTGATAAGATTCTTTTTTTTAGGTGTGTGGGTGGAAGTGTTTTTCTTATCTTTCTGATGATACAAGTGTTAATATACTCAAATCCAAAGAAGTGCTCGTGTGCCCAAAGCCTTTTTTTTTTTTCCCCCAGCTATATCAGCTAGTGCAATAAAATACATTACCTTTCCTGACAAACTTTGCCTCACTTAGAGGCACTTATATCTGTAGACCATTAGAGCTCCAACAGCACTACTCCTCCTTAATTAACTCCATCACTCAGTGTTTTAACTTGGGAGTTTGACTGCTGAAGTAGAATAATTTTGGACATAAACACTGCACTGTAAGGTGCCATCTCTGTGCTGCAGTTTGTAACCAGCAATGAGTTTCAGGTTATAATGCTTTGTAATATGCAAGTTTAAAATGTTTTCATGCAGAAGCACCTGACAATATAATCACACTGAAGGGTGTTTGTAAAATATAAGCATTGCCAAAAGGGAGCAAAGCATCACAGCTCCTGAGGTGCTTTTATTCTGCTGAATTGCCTGAATTATAGCTTTACTCTATGGTATTTCTTCACGTGTCTGTAAGTATCAGTATCCTGTTCGTATAATATTTATATGCAAAACATCACATTTATGTGAGATGCTCACATGTACATCAATTAACATGACAACTTAGAAATGAAACAATCTTACTCAGTCCCTTCATGTCATTTTGTTGCAGGTGGTACAGAGCAGACTGGAACGGATCCATCATTTCAAATCTCCTCGTAAATCATTACAGCATGTGCAGACATGATAGGCCTGTTGGTGTCTGAGTCACAGGGGTCAAGGGAAGAACACGGGGGGAGGGAGAAGAAGCACAGCACTCCAGGTACAATGGAGAACAAGAGAACTGCCTCACCAACTAGCTTGGGCTTCCAGAGGTCTGTTTGGCAGATCAAGCAGCTGCTGGTACAATTAATATCACACAGCATTCACACAGAGGAGGTGATTGACAGCCCTCAGTCAGCTTAAAGGCGTTATTTCAGGAGAATGCATAATCCCAGCCCTTACTTAAAAGCGAGGGGTTCATTCAGTATCACAAGTTGTGAATTCTACTGGTGGTAGATCACTGGGGACATTACAACCACTATGCCAAAACAAAGCAAGGGAGATTATGGTTTACACAGTATGCCCGGCTTTACAAGGGCCTGACAATTGCAGGTAGCCTGGCAGCAAATTTTGATGACCTTAGAGGTGAACAGATTTTCATTAAAGAGCAGTTTATGATTGGTAAAATAGGTTGCAAGCAGCCATAGCTGTAAAAATTAATGGTTCCCCAGTTATTGATGGCTTTCGGACAAGTGATATATATTCAAGTTTTTGCCCTTTGTGTCATTAAATTCATTAGCTGTGAGGGCTTTTAAAAAGGGATCTATGGGTAATGGAATTAGGAACTATAAATCATACTGAATACAGTGTATTTAGCCCAGTGGTCCAGTGGAACGTGGATACATTAAACCATTTCGTTAACAACCTCTCTATGACAGATGGCAACCTTGCCTCTGACCTACCCCTATGTGTTCCTGCTATTTTGATGCGTTTTCAGGAAGCAGGCCTGCTGAGCTCTAACCATGTTACAGGCCCAAATACGTAAAAATCCCTGCACTGTTTGAGCTCACTGCACAGGGATGGCCAAGGAGAGGACTGGTCCACTTGACTGCCACAACAGCTTCTGGAGAGACACAGCCCTGCTCAGCATCCCTGTTTGCCATGAGACAGAGCATTTTAGTGAATATAAAACATGCTGCAGCTCTACAGAAATGTGAAAGGATGGTAAGCCCTATTTAAACCTGTGGGTCACACTGGGACACAACCAGAGCAGTAGCACCGCCTGCCCTGCATGGCTGGGATGACGTACCAGGGATTGCCCTACCTATGGGAACTCACCAAGCTATCACTTGGTTGGCAGCACTCAGTCTTGCTTTAAGCTTCCTTCTGGGTGTAAGTGCCTGAACACTTTGGATTCAAGCACAAATCCCAGGTCCAGCTTCTTCTACTTGCATATGTAAAGGTTTAGTGTTCCAGCTCACTGTATCACACCCAGCACAGCTCCTGACATTATTTTGCAGAGGATAAATAAAAATAACCATCCATTTGTATCATAAACAACGCGTACAAACAAAGGGGCTTGAAGCTTTTCTGGCTCATTCAGTAATTGTGCTTCTATCCTCATATACTTCATTTTAAAGACAATCCTTTTAGAAAGACTTAAATAAGAGAGCATAGGGAGAGATACAGACCAGTTCCAACATTCATAATATTCCAAAGAACAGGTTTATAGCTTACATAAGAAAATGAAGGAGTCTGTTTTATCCAATAAAACAGCACCCCATATGCTTTTATTATAGATTTCATGCTGACATCAAATCACTTGATAAGAACATCTTTACAAATATTTCCAGTGACTGTTATATGACTGTAGGGAGTATTAAAAAATATATTTATCTGTGGTTATATAGTAACCTGCGGAGGGGAGGAAATAGCTCTGAAATGTGTCTGTAAAGTGGAAATGTGCAGAGTTTAACTATGGCTTTATATGCCAATGTATATATCTATCTCAGATTCATCCAAATAATATTAATTTAGCACTGTTCACAGAATTACCAAGGTTGGAAAAGACCTCCAAGATCATCCAGTCCAACCATCCACCTCTCACCAATAGCACCCACTAAACCATGTCCTTCAATGCAAAATCCAAACGTTCCTTGAACGTTTTTATAAATAAATGTTTTTATCTGTCTCTACCTGAATATATTCAGATACCTTCAAATAATTTAGGAATATGAACCATTACTCTTCCCAAATGTAAAAAAAAGAGACTTTCACTTTGACTTAGTAAAGGTTAACTTTAAACACAGCTGATGAATTTACAAGCAACAAGAATGTGCGCTTCTTACGGGGCAGGAAATTCTGATGACAGTTGTTTTTTAATTTTTAAATGCAAATGGATGCAACCCCTCCTATCCTCTACTCCGAGCAATCTGATCTATAAAATAATTTGCAACTAATATATAAATTGCAGTGGGACATTCCCACTTCTTCCAACAGTCCTACTGGCTCCCTCTTGGCCCGAGCAGAGAGCTGGTAGTACACCAGACCGTTTCCTTCAGCTTTACTTCTGTCCTGCTTCACAGACAACATCTGTCATCCTTCAGCTAACAGATTTCTTAGCAAAGAGTTAAATCAAATCACAGATTTAAAATATAGAAGGGCTACTCTAAAACTAGCACCTCCTATTTCACTGTGTTGGCTCACAACACCAGAAGTTGAAGTTAGCGTTATTTCCACAGAAATAAAGGGGAGACACTACTTTTGGAGTGACCTGCACATATATATCCTTTTAAAGTTTCATTTCTGAAAAGAAAAAAAAAAGAAAAAAAAAGGAATAATTTTCAAAATAATTTTCAAATTTCCTAGAATTCTCATTTAAATATTGACTTAGTGTTCTAAATAAGAGAAAAAATGTATTTTATAAATACAAGGAACATGGAAATCCTGGCTGCCGAAGAACCAACAATGTCTTATTTAAGAAGGAGGTTGCATGCCATTGCCAGAGAGCCTAACAGAAAGGTGTTTGTCCCTCACCTAATGATTTTACACGGTATCTAATACTAGCTGAAGAATATGCTTCAGTGTAGAACGAGCAGACTGACTGCTTCTGCCTTTTATCCCGAGAGGCAGCAAGTTGCTGTCCCTCGCAGTTCAATCCACAAATAAAAGAAATACTTTTACAAAAAGATCTATTCCTGCCATTGATGCTTGCTAGCATTTTGTTTCAGAATGCTGGCACTTCTCCTATAGCACTACGCTTGCTTGGAGGAAAGACAGTGTTACATGTGTAAGTGATGGCAAACAACAAATCGATTATTTTCACAAAGAAAACAAAAACTCCTATACGGGAAGACCAAATCACAACTCACAAACAGCCTGAAAATGAATGTAACAGACTAGGCGTAAACCCACAAGCTTTCAAGTCAGTCTCTCAAATGCTTACTTAGGTTTTTGCAAGAGAGAGTGTGGATTTTCAGGCACACCAACATGCTGACACCGCTCTGCTGAAGCTGTGGCTGTGCCCTACTTCTTTACGAGGGTTCAGGACTTTTAGCTGCACTCTTACACGCCTTTGAAGACAGGAGCTGAGCATCCATCAGGTACCCCTCAGGTCATTTTGGTACCAACTAATTCAGACAACCAGCTTTAGGAAATGGGTTTCGACAAGCTTCTCCTATTGCTCTTGCTCAACTTCCAAAGGAAATCCGGCGCAATTTAAAATTCACAAAGATGACATAATTTATGGCATTAATAGGTCATAAAAGTTCTCTGTGATCATTTCCTCAGTTAACCTCGATGCTTTTCTAAGTTGCTTTTCATTCAAAGCTTACCTATAGGCAGTTATTTAAACTCTTTGTAACTAAGACACGCATTTTTGAATATTATTAGAAATTACATCTATAAAATATCGAATAAAACCTTCAAAACAAAAGCATAAAGAAGTATCAAGGGTAACATACTTTTTCATAAGAATCTAACCAACAAAGTATTTTAATGAGTGCACATCTATTAAGAGAATTCTCAGGATGCAGTAATTATTATTCATTTTCTAGAATTGTTTCACCATGAAGCTTTATGCTACTACGGGGACTTTAATGTTTATGTTTTGTGACGGCTGCATTGACTATTAAAAAGCAATTTGGCTGACATTTTAAGTCTTTTGTTGCCAGTTTTAATTGGATTGTTCACCAAGCATCAACTCCCCCGTTAGCTGCAAAAATTACAGGCCGACGTCAGTTTATAGTAATGACTGTTTAATGATTTTTATCCTGTCAGTATGCCAGCATCGTATGGATGCATGCATGATTAGTTTCATATCAAGACCTGTAATTAAATAATTGAAACCTAAACAAAGCAGAATACCAAACAGGAACACATCTTTAATAAAGGCTCAAAGATTTTTCAAGACACTTGCTACTAATTAAAAAATAATTAATGTTTTGAGGTCTAACAGTGCAGAAGTTGGTGTCAGAGGAAGAAGTTCTCTGCATCTTCAAATCATCAAATTCATGGCTACAGAAGAAATTTCCCTTTCAGTAATGCAAAGTTGGAGAGCTCACAGCAATGAGTCTTTGCTTTTTGTTTTTTTAAAATTGACTCAAAACTATTCAGTGTTTGTTAGTAGCTATTTTTATTTGCTTCTGAGACCAGTCCAAGCTTCTTTCAGAATGACAATTCTAAAAGAATTGGTTCTGAATCCCATGCCCAACTTCTGCATACTTCAGAAGTCCTAATAGTTATAACCAACAGCAGTCTTACAAAGACAACTCTTTCAAAATGTGAAATATTGCTAGAAAGCAAAGAGCAGTGAGCCCAGAGCAGGGCCAGCCCTGCAGAGCCAGTGAGTGCCTTCCTCCTCACCTGGCTACAGCAGAGCTCAGAAGCCGGAGGCTTTCTGGGCTCCACACTTCATGTTTTTTTGGCCATCTGACAAAGCTAGGAACTTCCTGTAGGCATTTCAACTCTTGAACCTTTGTATTTTGTATTCTGACAGCTAGAAAGCTCAGGGAAAAAAAAAATCACCATCGAAAGAATAAATTTTCAAAGGGTTTTCACTATCTTACTAATAAGCACAGCCGCACTATAAAATCTGGGCTGGGCTGCCTGTCAAACAATGTCTCTATAAACAGAGTTGGGATGTGTATCGATTCCCATTAAACTTAGACCCCAGAGTTCAAATACCAGACTTCATTTTGTTATGCGTTTGGTAAGTATTCAGGCAAATTTCAGCAGTTTATAGCAACTTGGAAGATCTTCTGTTCATCTGTTTTCAGGCTTGATTTTATGGGCTATAGTGACCTGGTAGAAAATGTTAACCTACTGGAAAGTCAATAGATTTTCAAGGTTGCTTCATTTTTATGTACAAAAAGCTGTATTCCTAGCAGAATCATTCATTTTCCTTTTACTGCCTGGATGATGGCTTAAAACCTGTTCTGACCAAACTTCTGAGCAGATGGCTTTATTTGAAAGATTTAGGGGTAAATTGAGGACCCATCTCTTTTCCCAGTTACAACAGCATGATACGGGATTACCTCCATTGATTTCAATTATGCTATTCCAGCTTGACTCACTAGAAATAACCAGAGAACCTTGAACTCCAACCTTTTTGGAGGTATGTTTTTTTGCTTTTTTTTTTTTTTTAGTACATATTTAGAAACAGAAAATTTCCCACTTCAGAACTCCAGCTGCGAAGCAACGACAATTCTATTCCAGGAAAAGAGGCTCCTGCATTTGTGATTTAGAAAGGGATGATAACTGAATCAGTGCGATATAGGTTGGCACAAACTTATTTAAATCTGTAAATATAAGAGGGCCAGCAAAGGCATGTGAATCAGTAGATGAAGACTTACAAATGCAACATACCTCCAGGTGCTTGCTGAGTTCTGCATTAACTCCAAGTGCTCAGAAAATGGACCAATGTTACGCCAGTGAGCAGCTGGATGAAAACCTCTTTGCTGTGCAGAGCTTTACTAATAGAATGTAACAGTATGAAAAATAAAGCAAAGTTGCACAGAAAGCAAAATAAAGCTAAATCATTACTTATACATGAGGTGAAATACGTTGCTGCTCCTGCCACTTTTTTTTGGGGGGGGGCCCGGCCGCGTGGGGAACACTTAGGCATAAATAGAAGGGATTTGCAAACAGGTGAGTAGAATAATGATGTGGAAAACCCACTATGTCAGAAGATGCTAAACAGACTGTGTAGTTTAAAGACAAGCAAGATGTAAATGATAGAGAAATAAGACAATTAGAATTTAATAGGTAAGCAGATATTTACTCTCTCAATAAAAGTACGATGGATCACTAAGTGAAACTGTTAGGAGACAAATTTAAAACTGATCAAAGGAACTTGTTGTTTTTCTTCTTTTTTTCTTTTTAAACAATATTTAATCGGGGAAACTGTGAATGTTTACATATCAAATCCTATATAGATAATTATTCATTCACACAGAGTAAACAGGCGAACCCAAGCGTACCTAAGTTTAAACTCCAAATATAAAGAGGAAGCAGTCTTATATGTATGTTATATATGTATGTTTTATGAATACAAAAAACCAAAAAAAACAAAAAAACAAAAAAACACCCAAAAAACTCCACTGAATACAAATTCCAATAGAAAATAAAATTTAGACAGATATTTGCTCAGTTTATTTACAAGACTAACTTTTTATCACCTGGAAGGGTTTCATTTCATAGACCTTAACATACCAGCGCATAACAAAACCTGTACTCATTGCTTGCTTCTCGTACCAGCCGGAGAACCCTAACTAAATTCAAGCCTTTGGTGGCTTTCTTTTTTTTTTTCCTATTTGATCAGGTCAACCCTGTTCTACTCAGAATATCCTTGGGGAAATAAGAAATGAATGGCATTTACTTAGCCAAAAAGTCCAAAGTGATCCATTCTTACAATTGAAAACGAAGAACAGATGAACCCTTCAGTCTTGAACCACCAATAATGCAAAAACAAGAGATGCAATACTCAATCTGTGGATCTTGGAGTCAGCTAGGTATGGTTCTTCAAACAGCAGTTTGAAACTCACCATGTATGAGGAACCACTGCTACAGCATTTGTTGTGCAGAACAGAGAAGCAGTTCCAGCTGTCCCTCACCCTGATATGTTTCAATTCTGATTTTGAAGCTTAATTGCAGCCCTCTGAAATCCGTAACTCTTAGCAAATACAGTAAAGAGCCTCATACTGACTTTGTGACAGCAATGGGAATACCACACTTACACCTGGATGATGTTGTACAATAAGCTTGTAACGAAGTACCCTGTGCCAAACTCATCTCACACTCCTGAATAACAGGATAACAAAGGAAACTAGAATACAACAAATAGTGCTTTTCATACATTTCCTTGTCCATCTGCCTTACAGTGCTACAGAACTTGCAAACAGAAGGTAAGGAAATGTATCACAGAGATGGACGAAGGACTTAGGAACAGCACTAGCTGTAGGTACCTTTGACTGAAAAGGGTGGACATAATGGGTGAGGATCAGCAGGCAGTTTCAGCTCGTGTAATTTCAAAATGACCTTTTAAATGTGATTATTAGAGCTGAGTCATAGCACTCAGCTGAAATTGAACTCTTTGGAATTCCACATACTTATAACATACAAATCATAAAGAAAAAAATCATTATATGTATCAGAATGGAAGGACAACTCAGACAGTTTTCTTCCTTCTCCTCCAGTCTGCTTTTCACAATGTCATGCTGACAAAAAAGCAACACACCACATATCCATCAAAATAAAGCATATCCTTCCGCAGAAAAAATACCCTGCTGAAAAATGTACAAGTAAATATGTCAGTAAATTCATTCCAAATGAAGAAATAACAGAGCACAAAGATAAAACATAAGACAGCTGTATGTATAGTTCAAAGTGAGATTCTTGGGATGAAAATTTTGCATATTGTAGGAGGGCTTGTAGGGATACTCCAAGGCAGTCTGCAGCCTGTAATGGTCTCCAAAGCCCTAATTTTGTCATTTTTTATCAACAGCAACAACAAAAAGGGAAGGGGGAAGGGAAAGGCACTGTCGTTGACTCAAGCCTGCAGGGAATGTGCCAGCACCATTCTGGCCCTGCATTCTGCAAAGGAACTGCACTGGTGTCAAAGGGGCCACGAAGAAGGAATTGGTACCTTTGCCTGGAACCACCTGGTTCTGCCAAGCCAAAACTCACCTCACCCTTGCGAATTGATTCATCACCTTCCAAATGATCTCTGAGTATGACAGCATTGTGTATATTTACATTTCTCTTCATTGTGAAGTGCTAGTTAGCTCCATTTAACACTGCTGTGCATTATCTGTATAAAACTACTTTACACTACTTTCAGAATGACTCTACCACCATAAAAAAGCAGATAAAAAACAAAGCAAAACTATAAACAACAACAACCTAACAAAAAACAGACCCCACGGCAACAACTGCAAACTCCATGTCTTTGCAGAGATCCAGCAAGGCAATGACACATCTGTTCTATTAGGTTGAACTAATAGAGAATTCTTGTATGGCCAGTGTGAAATTCTGTGCATGTCATCGCTGAGGATGTAAAATCACCTGGAAGATTTCCAGCACAGACTCCATGAATTACAAGAAAATTCTGCACTCAGTAACACCATAAATTCCTGCCAGAGCACAACTGCGTACAAGCGCTCGTGAAGCACACAGTGAGCACAAGCACAAGAGCTCCCTTAATGTGCCAAAAGCAAGGGCGAACTCTTGTCACTGGAACAGAGCCAAACCTCAGAGATGCTCCTTTCTCATAAGTGAGAAGCATGGATGAACTGAGACACTGCCTTATTGTACTTTCCAATAACCCAGCTGAACACAAGGGAGCTGCAAAGCGTGTTCCCTTGTTGGGCACAGTAATACAGTCCTTCTCTCAGTCTCTCTTGTTGCTTTCACTGGTGCAATGAAGCTCTTTATTTTCTGTCCTAAGTTCTTATTGTCAAGCAAAACTGAGCAATGAACTGAGCAATGAATAGTTGAGCTGACTGCAGAATTTGATTTAATACTCCTATAACACATTGAACATAAAAACGCACTACGGAAGTGCTAAGTCTTATTAGGCCTGGCAATAGTGGATGCAAGGTGACAGCTTCCCTAGACTTGACAGTATTGCTCACCAGAAGACTCCAGTGTGTAATAGCATAACCAGGCATCACATGTAATACTTAAGGGCAGAAAAAAGAGGAAGTGCTCCTCCTCACAAATCCAGAAGTCTAGCTCTGGTGGCTTTCATCTGAGCATGGGAGGCTCAGCTTTATTTGCTGTGTCTGACACAGAAGTGGAGCTTGAATCCAAGGCACTCATAGCAGACACCTACTATTGAATGCTCCACTCTGCGCCCTTAACAGCTAGTTGGCAGAGGGATTTGAGCTTCTGTCATAACATGGGAGCTCCTGGCCTCTGCACTGCAGAGCAAGTCTGTCTTGCTGCTCCAATAAATATTTCATTATTTGTATGTTCTGAAGTAGCTCCCAAGAGACGATTAGGAGAAAGAAAGAGAGATGACTGATGGTGTAGTAGGTGCTAGGATATCATTTTCAGTCATCTCCTTCACTGTCATTTGACTTTCCAGGTGAGTATCTTGACAAGTGCTTTGTCTCTGTGAACTTCATGCTCTGATGAAGAATTTCACCTCGGAACAGAAAACTCTTCTTTGGGGAAAAATCATTAGAATTGACATGCTCCCTGAAATGTTTGGGTTTCAGCACAAGTGCAAAGGAATCTGATTTTGCATTTTAAAGCTCTAGCACAGATGTGCAGGCAGCTCTGCAGGGTGAGGGAGAAGGCACGGTGATGGACTTCCCTCCTGCAAGCAGCAGCAGAATGCTTCCAGCAGAGAGGATGGCTCAGGTGAGATGCAGATGGCCCCATGTCTATCAGTTGGGGAGGCCACCAGCTCTTCCCCTCACCACTTCTTACTGTACCTACCAAAAGTAATGCAAAAAGAAAAAAGGGAAAAAAAGAAGGTAGCCAACAGGAGCTTTTTGTTGATTTCAGTGGGAACTGAGTAAAACTCAAAGTGCATAATTTCAAATCCATTTAAAACAGTGAATAACCAATTTAGCAGTTTTCTTCATATAGATGAAAAAGACTCCATGAATGCTGAATGTATCGACGCACTGCTGATGCCACAAAGACAGACTAATCTACTGTAGAGCCCAATAAAAGTCAGATACCTGGTAATCTGCCTCTTTGTCAAGCAGTGCTCCCTCTAATCTCCTACAGGAGAGATAAGAGACAGCACGGAAAGCTAAGAGGACAGCACTTTAGCCCTTTGTTTGAAAATTTCAATAGAGAACATTTTTCAATACACTAAATGGGTTCTATTCAAATGCAGCACGAACGTAAACGGTGTCTAGTTCAGTGCGCATGGTGACCTGCCCCAGTTTGTAGGTGAACAAAAGCATAAAAGCAAATGATACAAGTTCCATTTTGCTCTCCAATATTTCATTAGGGAGCTAATTAAACTGGCTGCACTCAAATGCAGCACATAAACAATATTACACATGAAGGGGAGAATTTCTGGGTAGATATTAGCTGATAGCACTGACATAAATGATTTTTTTTTTCCTTTTCTCAACAGTTAGGAACAAAAAGCTTTTTCCCCATTACCTCATCCTAAGTAGTTTTTCAAATCGAGCCCATGTTCACACTCACGCTGTCACTGATAATGGATCTTGTGTCAAATAAGAACAGAGTAAAGGACTTGATAATAAGTGCAATTATAAAACATCAAAAATGGTAGATCAAAGTGGATTTCCTTTATTCCACTGTGTACAGTCACTTCACAGCTTCTCAGTGTTCCTGTCATGTGGTCCTGACAGGATGTATTAATTTTCTCTATTATCATAGCAACAAGAATGGCACACTTCAGAAAGCAGCTGACAAATGCAGCTCCTCATTATTACTCTGTCTTACTTTTATTCATTTTGTTTATAAAAACACTTTTTAAATCTCCTTCTCCTGAGATTCTCAGGCATGATGATAGCCATCAAATGGTTGATAGCCTTGCGATAAACAAAGCCCAGGGACAGTCTGAAGCCTTCTAAGCACTGACAGTCTCCGAAAAAGAACTGAGTTACAACCTGCAAGACTTTCAAAGCCAGTAATAAGTCAACATTAGGAGAACTTGAAAACTTCAGCTAACCATTCCCACTCTAATTCGTTTTAGAAAGGTATCCATTTTCTCTACATTTACTAAATTCTGTATGGGAATTTACAGCAGAGATTGGTAATTTAACATACAGATTGCATTCGAAGAAGTAATGAAGCACAGAGTAGCGCAAAGCTCGGTTCCATACCTCCTCTCCTGCCCCATGGGTGCTGCGACAGCTCCTGGCAGCTGCTCAGCTTGGTCAAGGCAGTGACAGCCAGATCCTTCTGAAGGGAAAGGTACATGGCAAGAAAAGAGTTTTAGAGCATTTTGCTACAGGGGAAAATACGGTTAGAGGCATTGAGCCTGTGGCCTCATCAAGAAATTATGCTTAACTCTCCAAATACAAAAGCTCACAGAAACGTTTTTTTTTGAGCTGATTACAACATGTTGCCATTGCTCTTGTTAATATTCAAAGGAACACAGAATTGAGCCCAAACTGTAAACTGCATAATATAAACAAGCTTATGCAAAATAAAGTTCTGAAGCAATACACTGTCATACAAAATTGCACGCCTCTGTTAAAGTGAGTAAACCATAACAATTTGTACTAAGCGAAAACTTAATATCCACACTAAAAAATGAAAATGATTATATTCAACATGTAGAATTTCATAGGATAAATTCTGCTTTATACAGGCATGCCACTTGAAGCACCACATCCAAAGCCTATAACGTCACCCTGAATTTAGAGCATACTTGCATAGTATTGACTTTCATGACTGGTTTGAAAGGGTAACTCTAAATTCTCTACAGCAGTTGTCTACAACATGGCTCTACACAGCTGGAAATAAACCGAAGTATTATGCCATCCTGCCATCACAAAGAATAACTACCTTGAATATTAGTATAAAAGTGGATGCAGCAGTTTCACATCCTATCATGAATATTGCGGCAATGATGCGTAGAAGTGATTTACATCTTCATTATTCCTAGAATGCAAGAATCGCTATTACTAGCGCTTTGTAGAGTCATTTGCTGCATTTAAGCAAGTTATGATTAATGTAATTTGAGTAGAACGCATATTGGACAGATAGATTATAGCCCTGCTGATATTGTATGTACAATAATTAGTACTGTGACAACAGCTAATTATTTTTAATTTTAAAGCTGAAGGATTTTATCTGCAAATATTGTGGCTGTAGTTAATACATCAATCCTTTCCGCAGCCAAAACAAGGTGACAGAAGTGATGCATTAAGTAAATGAGTAATTTCTTATCAATATTTAAAAGTAATGGAGCGCCAATCAATAACAGCACTAGACATTTAAAGCGCTGCTATTAAGTATTACTGACAAAATTAGTATATAAAGTATCCACATCACCAGCTCACCCAGGGTGCTGCACAGCACAAGGGAACTTACTAAATGACAATTGAAAACATAAAAACTACCTGCTTTAAATTCCAGAGAATTGAGGTACTGAAACGCTGTTTCAGCTGCATGGAAGACCATCTGTCTATGTAAGAATTGGAGTGAAGAAAAATATTCTCAGATGAACCCAAACAGAATTACCTCATTGATTTTGACAGTAATAGTCTGGAACAGCATGTCCAAATCATATGGTCTGCAGTTAATATTGGGACCTTCCTTACCTGCTAATTACCACGCTAATGTTCTGTATAGCATGATCACATACATCTAAGAATTCAGGTAGCAGAACACCAGGGAAACGGTGACATGTCCAGTTAAAAATGAGCACCAGGTTTACTTTGGCCTGGAAGCTGTCAGCTTAAAATATTTGAAAAAGAAAACAATAAAAAATGTGCAGCTTTGGGAAAGGAGATCTGAGAGCTTCCAAGAGCCAAAAAAGTAAAAAAGCCATTCACTGGCACGTGAAGATGTCACGCAACATCCAGTAATCCATAATGGGCAATGAAGTACTTATTCCAATACGAGGCACTAATCAGCTATAGGTATAATATGGGAGAAACTAATAGCACTGGGGAGACTGCTTCAAGCTTTCACATCTGCTTTTTCTACCCCCGGAGAGTCCATCAATCACCAAGTAACTGGTTTATGCACAAACTGCAGCTACCGATGATAGCACTGCATAGCAAATTCTAAGGCAGCCTGCCTTTGTGCTGAAAGACCCTATGATGTGAGTCCAAGCTGTTGCCAAATGGGTCAAACCCCAACATTTTGACAGCTTAAATCAATACAAGGTGGAATGGAGGAAGGCAAACAATATTTATCATCCCACTGTTCTGAAATAACGAAAGAAAGAACAGAAAACATGGGATAAGTCTAAGTACGAGATTTTCTTAAACCCACTTATCCATTTTCCTTGGAGCTCCTTTATCCCAAAGAGAACGATTTCATGCTTTTATACAACTGAGAGGAACACTACTCTACTTTAAAAGAAAGCCTCATCCCATCAGTATTGCCTCCGCAATGCTCCTGGGGGAGCAGGCAAAGCTGGAGGAAGGCTCTGCCTGCAGACTGATCCGAATTTTAGAGGAGTCTTGGGCATGCTCCATCTACATCATTCTCTGGGTTTGGAGCAGCACACTGATTTTCTTTCAGCCCTTTCAATTTTATGGCAATACAGAACATTAATAATTGATGTTCCATTGATTCGGTTATTTTCTTTAGGAAGTTGTACAGTTCTTCCACAGCTAAGAGCTGCAGAATGTTCCCCAATGCATTCATTTTTAGCATTACTCCTCTGTTTCACTTTGAATCAGTTTATTAGCCTTAATTTGTACCCTTGTGCTTAACATCAAGGAAGTTACTTTGTGATTGACTCTGAAGAAATAACCCTTAAAACCAGAAACTAGCAAACAAAAGCTTTCCCAACAGAACAATATTTAAAACTTAGTGATACTAGAACAAACTTCTTGGTATCATTCACTTGAGTGGTAATTGCTCAGTGGAACAAAGAACCCATTTCTAATAGAACACTAGAATACTCACGTCCCTAGATCCTTTAAGTGCTTTTGGTATCAGATTAAATATTAATACAAAATAATCTGTACTGCTATTCAACCATTTCTTGCATTGCTCATCTATAGGGGATCACAGAATGGAGCAGATAAAAGACTGATGTCAATATTATAAAATACTTACATACAAATACTTATAATACAAATACTTTGCTTTTCTTTGAAGCCAGTCAGTCTTTACACAACAGGAGAGGGACTCATCTGCTGGCCCTTAAGATTTTCTTGAGCTTCTACATCTCAGAATCTCCACAAGGTAGAAAAAACAGTCAGAAATGTAAATATTATTTTTATTAGACAGAAGTTCCATTATGTCAAGAAGAACCTAAGAAAACCCATCAGGAAACTGCACCTGAACATGCAGAATGAGAGATATGCAAAGCTGGCAGGAACAAGCTTAATTTCAAGGTAAAATTTTGCTACGAATCTAAAACAGGCTTATCAGAAGACTTATGAGGCGTCTGCTCTCACCACAGTGATGTCTGTTTCCCTAGCTAACGCATACATACACACCTGTACTGAGCTGCAGCAGAGAAGACCCCAGCTTCCCTGCATTCTGTGAAGTCTGGGCCACGTCTTGTGTCCTTCAGATATCCAACAACATACAGGCTTAAGTCACATGAGGTGACTAAAAGCAGTCTGACCCAAACCCCAGTCTCCATGCTATTACCCAGTATCTTCTCTCTACACATCCAAGCCTTCAGAAGCAAACATCAGCTTGAAGCCTGATAGTGATAAAGATTGAAAGTGATAACAGATAGCTACAAAAGAAGCTAAACTAGTAAAACTCATGAAAAAGTATGGGTGGTACCACTGTATTTCCGTAGATTTTAATGTTTCTCTTTAAATCACAATTGGCACTGACTGCACTACTTATATGTTAATGAACAACACCTGGCCTCAGCTGGATATAAAGAGGCTGGTAACATTTTCTTCTCACCTCAGCAACAAGTAATCGAACACGTACAGTTTTACAGAGCTAAGCTTGCCAAATAAAAAGCATCAATAATTAGAGCAATGTGTAAGCAACCTAACTTATCTGCAAAAGTACAACATTACAGAATTATGTTTCTGAACTACTGAAGAACTGGACTGAAACTAAATCTGAAACACAGGTATAGGAGAGAAGCCAAAACAAGAGAAAAAAGACTGACTCAGTTATCTTGTAAACAGGATGAAAAAACGCCCCACAATTCTGTCTGAATAGATAATCTCCTGTATTTCCCTTATAACAAAGGCCAGTCTGCTGCAGCACTTAGGGAGGTAAGCACCCTCAGACAACTGCACCGGTGAGAACAACACAGCCGTGATGAAGCTCAAAATTTATACCTATCTGGTTTTTAAATAAAAAGCCATCTTCCCACGGAGTTGACCTGGGCCAACTGAAAACCCCATTACTTCCTACTTTTGGTTAACAAGTGAGTCATTTCCAAAAGAGTTACTCCAAAAAGTGTCTAAATTAATTTGCTTCCTCTCTTTCAAATGTGCACTTTCTCAACAAAATTGCAGAAGCTATACAAGCGCTGCTCCTGAAAACAGTCATTTATTCTTGCTAATGACCACATCTCTGGAATTCATTTCAGAACAGCAGTTCTTCAGCATCTCACAACTGGAAGACATGACAAAAGCCAGAAAACTAAATGTTATCGTATGCCTTACCCAATTCCAATGGCTCCAATCTTTTCCAACTAACATTATCACTCCCATTATAGACAGCTTGAAGGATTCTACTTCTCTAGATCAGAGAAAATATAATCACTTGGATGTGTTTTAGAGAGCTGCTTCTTCTGTCTGATTCTCTAACAATTCTAACTGCATTTCCATAATAAAAATGTCCATTCTGAAAATATTTGAGGTAAAAAAAAAGTCCTCTTGAACAGAAATACAAGTAACATATAATTAGTTGTATGTTGCCTATTGTATGTTGTTTTAAAAAATAGTGCCTTAATTACTGATTTTTTAAAATGTTCTGATAAGGAAAAGCCTAAGCATTATAGTAGCTTGAATAACTACTGTCACATGTGGCATTTGGCAGAAAACAACATACACAGAAAAGCTAAATCCATTCAATGGCACTACTCAATATGAACAAGCCGTACCTATGACATGCAGACAGCATTTATATATTAGGAATATTTGTGTACAATAAAACTCAGCTCATGAAGATTTTCTTCAGAATAACCAAATATAATTTTATTTAACAATACTGCATACAACAGAACAAAAGCAAATTCTGTAAGACATGAGATTCAAAAGTGGAACATAACCTAAGGGGACTTAGTCTGATAATGCTTTGAACAGAGGACAGAAAAGGAAGATGTGGTTAAAAGAAAGGGCTGAGCATAGCTGCAGGAAGAATTGCCATGTTTAATTTAGAAAAGATGGGCTCCAAGTCCAAAGTTACATTTTAACAGATACTTCAATCGGGCTTTAGCACCACACCTTAGGGAAAAGAAGGTCCACAAATCGCGATGCGCATAAAACCAAGGTGCACAATATGAAAACAAACACTGTTTGTTCGCCCTTTTTCTGAACTAGTGGGAAACGGTGCCATCCATAAACAAGCTCTGTGATAGAGTAATTAATTAATACAAAAAAGACATAGATGTTGGAGGGAAAAGAAAGACTGCAGGAGGAAATGCAAGTACTGCCACACTTTACTTCAGTGTACTATCAGCTTTACATCAGTGACTGAAGATGGACAAAATAGGTAACCAAGTGGTATATAAACACGAACGAAATTCATTCAGCTCTTACACAGTGAGACTGATCAGCCTTCCTTTCAATGCCATAGCTAAATTTGGCCTTAGGTTCTAGCTGGGACACTGAAGAGTTGAGTGTGTCTCTCAGCTTCCATCCGGAGGACTTGTCAATAGCCTTTTGTTATCTCTGCAAATGATGAAGTGAAAGCCAGAGGAAAATAGAGGAAAACTCATACAATTACTGCAACACCTAATGAGAAAAGTTGCTGCAAAGTCATCATGGCTGAGCCAAAAATACAAATGTTAGTAAGTGAAAGCCTAGAGTTAAAAAAAAATATATAGAAATTAAACCACAAGCAGTTTCGACAGAATCAAAATTATCTTATCCAAGTTTAGCCTTGGAACAAAGGGAAAAGGCACCTGAATTCCTTATGTACATCCTTCCCAAAGACACTTAACTGTTCAACAGTCCACACTTTGCAGCTATGTCTCTCTCCAATGATGAGACAGCTTAATTATGCTTCCCCATGAACACCTGAGTGAATGGAGCCCTCAGTGCACACATACAGTACCACCACCACCACCAACTTCTGTATCAGTGACTCACTCCCCTCTCGTGTACACTGGCTTTCATGCCAGCTGTTTTCCAAGTAACAAACTTATTCAGCTTTCCATCTAACCATGATGTATATCACCTTTATCACAATAATTTTCCAATATTTTCATACGATAGGGAAGTTACTTTAACAGCATTGCTATTTGACACAATAAAACATGCATTATTAGCCATGAGTGCTCATTTACAGAAATTCAGCTGTATTTCATTAAAACCCAAGCAAAAACTGAGTTTGCCAGTAGCCTTTTTGCCATTATATGTTACAGTTTCTTGGATATTACTGGGCGCTTGCTAGGAAAGCAAGTTAGTGAATCTGATCCCTCTGCAAGGACACATAGAGGCAGTTCTAGAACATACTGATAGAAAATAAGTACAGAAACACTATGCTAAGGCAGGGAATGATAAAAATTACAGACTGGTCTTTAGGAAAAGACCTACCCCTAAAATAATTTCTCTGCCAAAGTGTAATTTCAAATTGGTATGGAAATACCATAAATATATGTATAGAACTTGCGTAGACATTCCCTCCATAAAATAACACTGCAAAAAGGTACACACTGTACACATGTGATAATTAAATCACTGACAAAACTGCTTTCATTCTTGCTCTGATTTTTCGTAACAGGATTTAGCAAACAGCAGCAAAAAATATGAAATGCAATCTTCACGAAACTTAGAGCTCCATCAATCAAACAAGCAAAAACCCCATAACTTTATGAGAGTTCAGGAAGAAAAATCTAAGGCTGCAGCAGAACGTCAGAGGCATGCTAAAAGGTGTGGAGTTCCCCAGGATTGGGGGGAAGAAAGATTTAAAGGGAGATGAGAAGCAACATTTCATATAACACATAACTGACATAAAAACATGGTATTTATGATCGAGAAAAATCAATAGGGGAAATAATTTTGGAAATAAATAAAACTTAAACATTCACAACTATGAAAACAGAATTACAGAAATTAATTATAGCTAAGGCTGACGTTCTGTGGCAAATGACTTTGTGACTCACACCTGACATGACCAGATTTTATAGAAATTTTTTACAGGGACAAACAGGTACAGATTTGAACTTGATTTCTCAGTTTTTGTCAATTTAAGTTATGGCTTTCTTATTTATTCGTATTTCAAAATCTCGTTTCATTTTGAAAATTTCTTTTTTTGAAAGCTGAAATTGTATTGTACTTACAGTTGCTGAAATATTGATTTGTAACACAGATCACAAATACAAGTGCTGATACAACTTCTCTCCCAAAGGAAACCAGAGCCAGTAGTGGTCATTACCTACACTTAAACCAGACAATAGAAAAAGTACAATTTTAATATTGAACCAAGTTTCCAACTTGCTGAGGATAGTTGGAGGCTATCAATTTTTCTTCGCATCGAAGAGAACTGTCTTTGTTAGAAATTCTCCTCAGCTCCCTCCCCTCCATAAACAACAGACCTTGCTGGCTCTTGTTTTATGCCCTGGAGCACCTCTGCTTATTTTTCCAAATGATACTCACAGAGTACAGCAGTTCCTTTTCTTTGACTACTGAAGTTCATTTTTCTTGCTCATGTTATTTAAAGTAGTTTTACATTTGGAAGATAAAATAATGTTCCTTGCTACTGTATATTTGAATGTTCTAATATCAGAAAGAAAATACAACTCTAATAAAAACATGAAATATACATATACTCAACTCTCCAACAACTGATAGAATAAGGGAAAAGATCCTATGCACTAGGAGTTAGGTGTATATGAAGAGTCAAAAAACAAAACAAACAAAAAAAAACTTTACAGGACCTTGTTTTGGCTCTTTGCACAACTATTTTTATTATTTAGAAGTCTACGTTTTGTGGCAAACCTGATTCAATTAATACCACCATTGTGATTTGACTCTTGCTTAAGACCAAGATTTCCTAAGGAGGAAAATCTTTATGAAATAAGTTGAGCATTTAAAACTAAGGGCTCTGAGCCTCCTGACAAGTAGTATACCTAACACATTCCTGACTGTAAACCAGATTAGACAGGTGAGATTTTCCATCTCAAAGCCCCGATTTTCCTCTGACAACGTTAATTGTGATGTTTTTACAGAGGTACATATTTAATTACCCTTGCTATCACTTCACCTAGTCATGAATCAGTAAATATCACGAAAAATCCTTGTCTGACATTTTGTGCTGACTTCTGAATTGAGTATGCTTTTTTTTTTTTTTGCTGTTACGTTTATTAACAAGGCTGAAAGTAATTTTCTTGTTATAAACATGAGTTTCTTTGCCATAGCATAATATCGCATGTGAGGCACCTATGCACAAGATAGATGTGAATTAGAGACGGAATCACAGTTCTACAGAAGATTGATCTCTCTGCCAGAGCTGTCATGTTTCACGGAGGGAAGGAACAAGCTGGCAGTGCTCCAAGCACAGTCATATCTGCAAGATCCACGCTAAGGTGGATTTTTTTTTCCCAACTGACCTTTAAAAAAAAGCACCCTGCAGAATAGAGGCCTCATGATAGCTAATCTTAAGGATCTCTCATGGCAGTGAAAAGTCACAGAGGCATTTCCCATCTTCCCGAGACTCATTAACATCACACAGCATCTCTTCCAGAGTCAGACAAAAATACTTGCATGGCTCCGTTCACCACAAAGAAAATACAGAGGTTTCTTTGATTTGGATTATTTTAATGGAACAAATATAGTACAAACTGCAGCCAGGACTAAGGACGCTGTAACATACATGCAACAGTCAGGCACTGAAAGCTGCACAAATGATTTCTGATGAACAGAAGATTTATGCAAGATTATTGCACTTGCAAAAATAAAGGCCTGAATCTGGAGTGAGAAATCAGAGAGGAATTTTCCAACAAAATTGAAAATGTTTGTGTGTGTAACACCAATGAGGCTACGACAGCCAACTGCAGGAAACATCCTGAGCAGTGGCAGGAGCTGGGGCTGAGCCTGAACCTTCAGCCCTGATATGCTTGAAGGGAGCAGAAAGGAAGAGTGCACAAACAAACATAACTACTGCATGATGAAACAAAGGGAGGGCAAGCTCTTTCTTTCAGTCATGAAAAATAACCTTGCATGAAAATTATTATGACAAACAAGCCTTGAACTTCCAGGGACAAAGCCCAACTAATATCAGAAGTGAGAGCACGCCAGGGCTGCACTAGATCCTTCTTTGCTTCATCTCTTGAAAACCAAGCAGAATACAAAGTAATAAGCAGATCTGAGAAGTGGTAAGCCAGCAGTGTGAATAATAAGTTTTGTTACGGTAAACTACAGCTAAGAAGAAACATCCTTGCACATAGCTCATTAGTAAAGAACACAGACAGGTCTGGAATTGCTGCATGAGCATCAGCATAATACCAAGAACAGAGCTACGTGAATGGGCAAAGTGCGGTCTAGAATCATACTGCAAAACTATGCTTGTAGCTGTCTACACCTTGAAAATCTATTTAAGGGAGTCTAACTTTCCTGCAACGTTTACAATCTTATTAGCCACGCCATAATAAAAATAAACTGAAATATTCATCAAAACAATTAAATGCAAGTCGTACTGTATTGAAAACAAATTCTAGAGTGCCCTCCAAATGCGATTTTGTCAGTGTATGCTGCTACACCTCTATTTACTTATTTATTTAATCCCTGCCACCTTCTCAGGATTCATCAGGTGGCCTTCAGTGTGCTATCAGCTATCATGTGTCAATTGATAAACCTGCAAACAAGCTGGATGCTGTAAATAAATTCACCATGCGAGAAGCAGCTAACACTGCTTTGAGCTCTTATGCCATTCCTTCACCGGAATGTAGTGAAGGTGTCTCACAGTTTAAGAGAGTGAAGCTCTGAGAAGCCACACGTTTACTCTTTCCCCTCTTTTTGCTTCACTGGTCCTCACCCTCCTGTGCGCAGTGAACTGGTTCAGGGCCCACCATGAGGAGCATCAAGCTAGCACCAGCACTACCTTTACGTAAGATACGGACACTAGGCTAGCATCAAGGAGATGACTGGAGTGGTCATCTTATCTGTGGTGTAACTGCATTTCAAGAGCAGTGAAAGAACAGCCTGAGGGCAACATACTGAGCATCCCACCACTCCAACCCACCACCACCTGACGATTCCATGCAAAAGCCTGCAAACACATAACAACTGACTTCCGACCATGGCACTGTAATAATATATATATATATATATATATATTTAAAAGCTAAAACTGAGAAAAAGCATAAAAGTCAGCTGACATACACCTATATATTCAGTTGTTCAATTTCAAGCTGATTTTATTAAAGGAAAAAAAAAGAAATTTGACTTCACTGTGCCACAGACTAAAGGATGACAGAACCTGAACCATAATTAATTGCTAAGTGAAGCTGTACTGCTTTTTGTTTCCCCCCTGAGCCTTCATATATACAGCAAATATATAAGGAAAGCAGCAGCCTCATCTCATAAGCACTGAAGAGCAGAGCACGTGCCGAAGTCAATCGCAGCCCTGTTTGCGCAAGCTGGCGAGACAGGGACCCTTGTGTAGAAATGGTCTCATAAAAATGTATTTTAAAAGAAGATGATTTATTTTTATTTAATCACCTCACTATATATTCTTGTCATCCTGGGCAAACAGCCAGGAGGAGATTAGGGAAAAAAAAAAAATATCTTCTGCAACAGTAATAAAACACATGGAATCGGTAATGTTATGATTCAGCCATTTTTCCTACATGCCCCAAATACAAAGGAGCAGATTGCATTTTCAGGTTGAAATAGGCTCCATTGGGTGCCAAACGGAGGGAAAGCATTTGAGATTTTTCTTTTAAAGAAAGAATAAAAGTTGCAGCCATAATTCCTACAGATTAGGAATTTGCTGTGATTAACCTCCAGCATTGCAGTGTTCTGGGAACACCCAGTGCCTATGTGCTGGGACTGGCCACAGGTGGACAGTGGATTCTCCTGGCTCAGGCCTGCCCTGAGGCTTACACCATTGGTCCAGGGAACCAATAATGCCAACTGCAGTTTTTGGGTTTTGGACAGGAAACCCAGGTGGCTAATTATGAGCATTGAAATGCCAAGGTCCCTTTTTAACTATTTCATTGTAGAACAGCAGAGCAGCAAGATCAAGGTAATGTGCTCACAAATGCAATGAGGGGTTATTCTCATGTCCCAACCTTTCTTTCATTCAGGAAGTTGCTCTGTGAGAACGAAGTTAATAATACATTCTCTTTTGGCAGTGTTTGTAAGTACACTCGTGAATATTCAGACAGGTATCAGCTCAGGGAATCTGTTGTTTAAGTTGTTGGGTTGGAATGTGTTCACTGTTTGGCAAATGCCAGATGGAATAAAAACATTTTCTACACGCTTCAGAAACGGAAGAAGAGTGGATCACTATAATCTCACTATAATCCTTATCTAGGATTAAAAGCACAGAGCATGAGAGCATCTTGCCTATATCATTTTCAGCACCAGCAACATAAGTCTCTATCAAGGCTGACTTCCAGACTCTCTGTGCTAGTGGAGCTCATAGTAACTTCCTTCTACAGTTACAGAATGCATGCATCTAATCATTTGAGTATTAAAATTTGTAAAACATTTTTTTTTCCACACTGCAGAGCAGGTGGGCACACACACACAGCAGAGAGGCATACAGAGTGGCCCCATGCAGGATCTGACCGCAGCATCCAGTACAGTGCTGAGGTTGCTCATATGAACCTGTGCCAGAGGCCCGAAGACTTAAGTTGGGCCAGAGGAGGTCGGTTGTTAGAAAAAATTCCTTTTCAGAAAGAGTGGTGAGGCTCTGGAATAGGCTGCCCAGGAGGTGGAGTCATCGTCCCTAAAAGTTTTCACAAAAAGAGTAGACGTGACTCTTAGGGAAATAGTTTAGTCAGCAGGGTACTGATGGACTGATGGTTACACTTGATGATCCTAGTGGTCTTTTCCAAACATTATGATTCTACGAGTTCTTATTTTAATGCTAACATTACAACACAGAAGATACACTGACGCCAAGTAGGGAACTGTCGAGAAAGAAATAAGGATGGATTTACTAGAAGTTATTTTCAGTACGAAAGTCTGTTAAGTAAGTTCCTAACTATCTTCCATTTCAAATACTTCTAAAAGTGTATGCCAGAAGCATACCACAATGCTTGCTCAGCTCCTCAGAAAAAAACATAAAAGTAAAAAAAAAAAACTCAAGGTATAGAAACACACAATCATAGAACAGCTTGAGTTGGAAGGGACCTTGAGGATCATCCAGTTTCAATGCCCCTGCCATGGGCTGGCTGCTCTCCACCAGATCAGGCTGCCGAGGACCCAAGCAACCAGGCCTTGAGCATCGCCAAGGATGGCACCCAGAACTTCTCTAGGTGACCTGTGCCAGGTCCTCCCCATGCTCTAAGCAAAGAATTTCCTTCTTACCTTCAATCTAAATCTCCTTTCTTTTAGTATGAAACTGTTTCCCCCTTGTCCTATCGCTATCAGACCATGGAAAAAGTTGCTACCCATTTTTTTTTAAAGCTCCCTTTAAATACTGGAAGGTCACACTGAGGCCTCCCCAGAGCCCTCTCTTCTCCAGGCTGAATGAGCCCAGCTTCCTCAGCCTTTCTTCACAGGAGAGATGCTCCAGCCCTCTGAGCATCCTTGTGGCCTCCCCTGGATCTGCTCCACCACTCCTACATCTTCCTTGTGCTGCATGCCCCAGGCCCAGATGCAGTACTCCAGGTGGGACCTCACAAGGGCAGAGCAGAGGAGGATAATACCCTCCCTTGCTCTGCCTCCACCCCTCTGCTGATGCAGCCCTGTCGGCCCTCTCAGCTGTAAGTACACATCGCTGGCACAGTATTTTATGTTGGCTTTTAAATAGCACAGACATTTAAAGTACAGTTTAACTTAAAAAGAGCACATGGTGAACCTGCAGGGGAAAGGAAAACCAAGTTGTTCAGAAAATGTGAATTCAATCTCTCTGGACAGCATGTTCCTCTGCTCCAGCACTCTCCTAGAAAAGTTCTTCCTTGAGTTGTATGGAACTTCCTGTGTTACAGTTTCTGCTGGTCAGCCCCTAACCTGCAGCCCATCCTCAGGTGCAGTCCTCTACACTTGCTCCTACTGAACCTCATCAGGTTTCTCTCTGCCCAACTCTCCAGCTTGCTCACGTCTTATTGAATGGCAGCACAGCCTTCAGGCATGTCCACCACTCCTCCTTGCTCTGTATCACCAGCAAACTTGCTGAGGGTGGACTCTATCCCTTCATCCAGGTCACTGATTGAAAAAGATCCAAACCACATTAATTTAGTCTGACTGTACTACTTTAAGATACATCTATTTGGTTTGTAATAAAAGTGCAAGGCTCTTGGTGAAGACTTTCTGAACTCCAGTATCTACCTTCTTATTCACTTATCTGGGAGCCAGTATGCCCTCCAAGTCAAAAAGTGGTCATTTTTCCTGCTGGTAGCAAGCATTTCTAACTCCAGTAGATCATAAGAGATTACAGATCTGCCATTATGCCAGGACTGGAATACTGTCTCTTGTACTTAAATAGCACATGAACAAATCCTCCAATAGAGGAATACTGCAGAAATTTTGCTTGTATTCATAGATTTCTTGTTTTAAGTTTTTTCACAGCAAGAACTACTAAAACTAAGAGGGGTGGGGCAGATAGGCTTGGTAGCAGCCACATCTGTCCCTCCTAATATTATTAATACAACACACATACACTCTAAATAGACCTCAAAGTGATCTGAAGTTCATGAAGTTCCATGAGAACAATATGGTGAAAACCACTTACGGGACACCTTTTATAATGTAATTCAGCAGTCTGGAAAACATAAAAAATTATAAACTGAAAAGATTTAAGTACAATAATAAAACTGTTAAATCACAAAGCTGCAAAGTAGGATGGAAGGAAGAAAGCATTACAGCTGACAAATTTGAATTCCATATTTAAGAGCAACATAAAGATGTCACAGCCCACTTCAGTATATATTCAGAAACTACATTTCTCTTGAGTAAAAGTAAACAAGTAAAAGTATCAGAAACAAAATTTAAAGACCAGCAAAACGGAGTTGTGAAATAAGAGAACCATTCTTTTCCTAAATGAAGTGTGCAGGAGAGGAAGGAAAGAGCTTCAGAGTTGACAGAAGGCCCAAGACAGAAATAGAGACAAACTGCTTCCTTCCTCAAAGGCTTGTACAGAAAAGCCAGGAGGAGAACAGATTCCCCTGCAGCTGCCCTTTGCGAAGGTGGAAAGGTGGCAGCAGGTCTCTGATCGCCCCTGTGGGACCATGGCTGTGTGCCAGGTAACTGTGGAACAGTTGAAGTGAACCCTGACTCAATCCCTTAGGTATATGCTAAAAATTTGCAGGAGAAATAAGCATTTTTTTCATTATGCTATTAGTTTGTAGCTTTTTGGAACCACATAACACAGGGAATGTGAGCTTTTCAATTTCTAAGAGCATAACTCAACCAATAAAGCTGAAGATCAAAGATGTTTTCTCCATTTGTCTGGTCACTAAGTGGTAGCACACATTTATTTTCATAAATAATTAAAGCTAATGGAAGTATTAACTTTAAAGAAATTACTAGCAAAAATAGTTCTTTTGATAGGAAGCACAGCAAGCAGTATAAACATATTGATACTCTTGGGAATAATTACATTTATACTCATTAAATATACCTATTCCAAGGGCATCACTGTAGTTAAAATGGCTTATTACATAGCATTCCTGGTGACCTAAGTATGACACTACATGGAAAACACTGGGCTGGATTACAATTTCATAATGAAGACAGGCTATAGTTGAACTACAGCAGGTAAATTTACATGTTTAAGTAATATAAATTAAAATATGAATAGTTGCACTCTTTCATTTGATATTTACTCTTCTCCATACCCATAAATAAATCACATTACACCAAGAATGAATTTTTTCTTGCCTCAAATGTTAGGACATTCTACAAAACAATGTATTTCTCGAACCATCCAATATATAGTGAATCAAAGTAGGATGATCCAAAAGAAGGATTAATAATCTCAAAATTAGATTATGTGCATCATCCACAATCATTAATAAAATTGAACTCAGACAATGTTTGACTCAAAACTAAGGAAATATTGGGCAGGGTCTGTTGCAAGTGGAGCAGCTGCTATTTGGTATGCAATCAAAGTGACTGGACTAAATACCGAATATTTTGGGGCTAGTGGAATATTTCAAATCTCAGGCACTAATGAAATACATTGTAATATGACCTTTAGGTCACCGTCTGCTATTTGAAATTGAAACTATAGCAAGTGATAACCTCTGTACAGCTGAAAACAGACAAACATCAACCACATTACCTGCAAATTAAAAAATGCCTAGACTACATATATCACCCATTTTACTGAGTCGAGATCTATACGCACGCATACACTTTTAATGCTGTGAACCAATTATGTACTGCGTGCAGAAATCACATCAACAAATGCAAGCATTTATAAAGCAAGATGAAAACAGCCTCTGAATGCAGTATTCTCCAACAGCTATGGCAAGGGCTTGGTCGCCAGAATTAACAAACTGCAAACATATCGCTCCAAACCCAAACCAGACAAGCAGGCCAGAAATTAACCACCAAACCAGCACCACTCCCAGAGGGGAAATCTACCGCAAATTCAGCAAGACAAGCAGCAGTCCAGCTGCCCCAGAGCCGAGCATTTGGAGTCTGTAAACACACGAGCACATCTCCTTCGCTGAAGCAAGCAGAGGAGGAAAAGAAAGGAAAGCTTGCCAGAGAAGTGCCAAGGTGGCGTGGAAACAGCACATATGGCAACGCAGAAATGACAGCGTTACCAGAAGAAAGCCTAACAGGCTCATGGAAGAAGCTATTGTAACGAAGTTTAGATTTTACAACGGGTAAATCTAAATACTTGCTGAAATAGAAATGATTATAATTTGCGAATTTACAAAGTTTACATTTGTTGGTATATTGGTTTTTAAATATTTATACAGTGAAAATTTATACCCGTTCTCCTGTAGGAGGAAAAGAAATCTTACATAAAACACTCCAGGGTCTTCCTTCATAACTTTTGTCACACTTCATTTAGAGCTTTAACTGACTGTCTTTGAACAAATGTTTTAAGTAAGGTAAGCCGTAAAATCTTTGCACAACTCAATTCTCTATTACCATACAGAGACAGATGATCCTGTGCAGTCACATCCCATGACAGGGCTTCCCAAAACTCAGGAACTATTTGTATTACAAATGCATTCAAAACGCACCCAGGAACACCCACCAAACAGGACTCAAATCGATAATTTTGATCAAATCACAAATATTACTCAAATGAGAATTACATAACAAGGAACGTGCTGGAGACTTGGGCCAAAGGAGTTGCAGAATAAATTAACCATTGGGAAGTAGTAGGGTGCCGACCACAAACTCAATGTTACAGGATATAAAATATCTTGAATTATTTTTGAATGAATTATTTTCAGTGAAAAATCTGTAGGAAGCTGGTATATAGGCTATTATTCTAATGTTCTTAAACAACTCTTACTGCAATATGACAACACGGCGCTTGCATTTGTTTGTTTTCACTGAAATTCTAACCGTTTAGCACAAATCTCTCATCCCAGGTATGTACCCCAGGGTGCTTGGGGAAGAGTTACTCAGATCCCCCCAGACACCTCTGAGGAGGATGTTAGGGACAATGTGTTTTACGTATGTTGCTGCAGACTTTCCCTCTACGATGTTCCAAGTCCCCTAAGCTGTTAGAACAAGAGATTTGCAAATTATCGTAGCATTAGCTTTTCTGTCAGTCTTGCATCCAAACCAAATGCACAGAAGTCCTCAGAAGCCTCTGGGTGGCCAGAAAGTGCTGGCTCCACACTGAGGGAGGCTGAGAATTCATCAGCCCAGGGCAACAGTGGTCAGGTCTCTGCTTTCACTGCTACATTTCCTTCCCCAGCAAGGACAGCACTGGGGAATAAGTCAAAGAGCCAGAGGTTCCTCCTCCTACGCCCCTAAAGATCTCTGTTTAATGGCACTTAAGTAGGATGGAGAAGACAGGCAGTTGATTTAAACTCCTGCACAAGAGAGAGGATACAATGAAAGCATCTGGATACGAGGGAATGGTTAGAAACTATAATTTGCAAAATGAGAACAGGTAGGAGCAGACAATAGCTATTTTAGCAGGAATAGTGAGATCAAGCTTCCTCATGATTAGTTATGGTAAAACGGCTGGAATTCTAATGAAAAGCACAAAAAGAAGAAATCAAATGTAAGTAGGAGAAAAAGCCTGGGGTAAAGCTCGGGCTTGGAAAGAAAGTGCCTGGGACAACATCATGGAAGGAAGTCAGCTCCAAGGAAGGGGATACAAAAATAAATAAATAAATAAATAAAAGCTGTCATGTAGCATTTGTGAAACCAAACAGCAAGGTATTGATTTCTTCTCCTTTCAGTGTTGGTTTCAAAGAGAAGGTGACAGCTTGCTCCTGCTATTAGCAGCTCTTCAGCTATGTTAGATGCACAAGTTTAGTGGGTATTTTTTACTTTAGCTTGTACGTATGTGAATTCACCACCCATAAAATGGAGGTAATACCTCCACCCCTTCCCAGGGTTACTGCAAAGAGAAATACATTAGTCCCTGTGAAGTATTAGAATACTACAGCGAAAAGCACCACAGAATTGCCAACAGGAAATTAATACTGTTGTAAGAGCAAGGTTTGAACAGGAGTAATAAATAAGGCTTAAGGCTATACATTAAACAATGTACTACAAACAATAAACTAAAATATTGAATGGCTTGTCATCATGCTGCCAAAGGCCATTCTGTACGTGCAATATGTGAGGGATACTGCAGGCGAGGACACAAGCAATGCCTGTAATGTAATGAATATGCATACACACCTTTAATTCTGACACTAGAGTTTTTTTGCCTTGATATTCGTAAAATAATGATCATTACCACAACTGAAAGAGAGCATAAATATAGGACAGCTACATTGTTCACACAGAAAGGTGAAAAACACTGAAAATGTACCAGTGGGCAGAGAGGAGTATTCAGCACTGCTGCAGAATAAGCTTTAACAAAGGTGATGACATGCTGTAAAATTCTTTTTGCTTGAAGCACTTAATTTACCAGTGAGCATTTATTATAACTGATGAATGCAGGAACATGGGTTTCCTCTGTTCTAGATTTTTTTCTCTCTACACACGTCTCCACACAGCCACAGAAGATCATTACTCCAACTTCTTCAGGAATATATTCTGTTTAATTTCATGGCATAATATATTACACAATAACACACACACATGTTTACCTCTTTACCTCCTTATTTCTTTGTGATCTTTGTTTATACAAAGAATAATTAAGTAGAGGTTTTAGAATTTGCTTTAATAACATGATGAAACAAACATATAAGTGGGATTTATAGAGCAGGTCTGAAACCTCCTCATTCATAAAAAGTATGGATTAGCTAGCATATAAGCAACTGCAATAATTAAATTACCATAGCCACGTGTATTTACACAGAACAAGTGCCTTCACCATGATCTATTTTCAGCACTTATAAGCTAATTCAGGAGGAGGCAGTAGGCTCAATGATGCTAGCAAAGCGCTTGTGCTTTGAAAGCAACCTCAAGAGAAGCATCAGCTCTCCTCTGTTCCTGCTTCAGCAGCTCACTCACTGCATGCTGAATCACACAGTCCTTCCTCATGTGAGAATCCCAGGTCAAACAAATATCTTCTCTCAAGGAAAAAAATCCACAATACAGTGCGAAGTACAGCTGGTTCCTAGACTACAGACTTCCACTGGGCTGTGCCAGCAGCACGGAGCTCTGTGGGCCTGCTGCCCTGCCCATGGTGGCACTGCTAGCCCTGCTCTGCGCAGCCATGCGTGCTCCATGTGCTCCTCTAACAAAACCAGGCTGATGTGTGACTTGACTCTGCACCTCGTTAAAAAACTCCAGGCCAAAGGTCAAGGATCACTGTTTCATATGAGATAATAATGATGAGGGCACTCATGAGGTATAATTCTCTCGTGATGGACAATAAAAAGCCTTTGGTACGTTCCTCTGCAGTAATGAAAGAAAAGCAGAACACAGTATAATGCTTAATAAAACAGAAGGTAGCCAGTTACACACTCCAAATGCTTGTGTAAACTCATTTAAAACACTGATCTGCTGTAGTGAAGTTAACACACTGTTTTACATTCACATTTCAGTCCAATTTCTCTTTCTCAATTAGCAGTGACAGCACCTGATTTACACAAATAAGTATCACAACCTGCTTTCTAAATGAAGTACCCTTTATTTAACTGACTACTGCACAAGCATGTCTCTGATGTTCTAGATTATTATTTTACAAATGGATTCTACCAGCTCATTCCCAGATGTATAGTCTTGTTCAATAAGCTTTCTGGGCAAACAACAAATTGAATGGCCTTTGTCCCTCTTTGCTGATAGAAAATTAATTTCTTAGTATTAATTTTTGGGTTTGGGCTAGTTGCCAAATATATAGGGTAGAAGCTAGAACTATAGACAATATCACACAAGTCATAGATGGAAAGATCTATTAGGTTATTTTCTTCGACTACAAACTGATGAAGAACTGCAATCAATGAATCACATGCCTGTCATGTCCTCTACAGTGCGTAGTCAATTGTGTTGGCTCGTTTTAAATAGCTGCGGCCACAAAACCTCCACCACTTCATTTATTGCTTCATACTACTCTAAACAGATATGTCTGAAAAATGTAACAGTCAGTAAAAACATAATAGTTTTACAGGGTACGAAGCAAAGCAAGAGCTGATGCGCCCATCCAATCTCATCACCTTCACAATCTGAACCATTGTTTCAACCAGTGACCCTCGCATTAACCCTAATGATGCAGGGGTTAGCTTAAGCATGTTTTGGAAAGCATTTAGTCCCTAAGGGCTACAAGTGTTAAGGGCTTACTGTCCCCTGGCAAATTACCCCCGTGCTGAACGACTAAATCATTCTCAAACTATATTTGATTTTATATTTAAACATTTCAGACTGAAGATTACAGCTATTGAGAAAACATTTCTGTGTCTACGTCTGGAAGCAGATACGTTCCCCTGTATATTCTGTACCTTATTCTTAGTGCCCCTGTGATACCACACACCTCTTAGAGACCTTCTAAACTCTCCTCCTTCCCTGTGTTCTGCCTGCTTCTGTTGTCCTTCTTCCCCTCAGGTGTCACTTGGCCATTCTCTACACGTTCAGACCTTTTAAAGACCTTTCCTTCACTAACAAGTCCTGAAGACATAATCGCGTTTTCCCTCCTCTTGAGAATCTCTGCAATTTCATACACCCCTGGTGTTGAACTGGCTAGTCACAGAAGTCTTAGCAGCATCTGCTGTACTTCACAGACCCTAGAAAAGTCAGACACACGCAGGCAGCCCAAGGTAGTACTCGACTTGTTGGCTCCAGTTATCTCACCTACCACACCTTAAGGTCCCTTTCAGTATCGCTGCTTACCACAGTAGGCTCTATTAAACATGTTATTTTTGGTTATCATCCGCAACACTGAGTCCCACTCGATCTCCTCTATATCATTCTGGATCTCTGAAGTCTTTTTACATCTAATTTTGCGTCACTTTCTTTTTTAACATCTGCAGGCTAAGTATTGGATAAGAAGCACATTTCTGACATCCTTAGCTATAATTTTTCAGAGAGGTCTACATCCCTACTACAGGTTCTGTGGCACACTACACTTCTTCACCTATTTCAGATATAAAAGTAACCAGACAAAATAATAATATTGTAAGAAATTCCTGTATTGTCTATGCCCTAGTAAAAAAAAAATAAAAATAATAATAAATCAAAGAATTTTAAAAGCCCAAATATTCTGTTTAATTATTTCCATTAATCAATAACTCTAACTATAAATAGCAGCAAAAGAGCAAACACCATTTTAAAAATGTGTTCCATTTCCAATTTTAACTGCTATAGCTTACAGCTTCTAGGCTACAGAAGACCATTGCAAACAAAGGTTTCAATAAATTAAAAACATAAAAAATGACCTACAGTTTTGCTTGATAAAATAAAAAGCTTTCTTATACAGAAACTAAATATTTGTGCAAATTCTGAATTGTTACCATATTAACAGACAAGATAAGGATAATAATGAAGTTCACAGCTGAATACCAAGTCCTGTATCTAAGAGCTTTGTGCATATTATATGAAGCTCAGAATGAACCTATGTAAGATAGAGGAGATAAAATAATCAATACACATACACTGCTTGGGTTCTTCAGAGGACTGTCTCATCTGTTAACCACGTCTGTGTGATATGAAGTAAAATAAGCCTCAATTTTGATGGGAATCTCAGTACTGCAACATAAACAACAAACTGCCTGGAAACAGCATTTAGAAGATGAGCAAACTACCAAATGATAAGGTCAATACTGTTAACTAAAACCTCTTATTGTGAGCTGCATTTAAGGCAGTGCATTATTATGACTTCTTATGTTTTGTATTTTTCCTACTATTTCATTAACTGATGAACTTCATTGCACATTCTGAACACAGGTAAACATTTCAAAGTAATACTACACAAGCTAAAATGAAGAGGGAATCCTGTATAATGAGGACAAATACAGTATTTCCAAATGCTTTGTACTGCATCCAGCAGAACAAGGGTAACTAAGGCTTTCTCATTACTATAATTCGTCATGTTTTAGCCACAACATCTCAAAGAGAATGGGCTTTCTACTCACAGTTTATTCTGGTTTAGGATGACTGCAAATTTCAATCACACTTACCAGCTTACCGTACAACTGAAGTGAGCCAGAACCATACCTCTAACCAATCCCCCAGGTGCCCCTACATGAGCACAAGCAAGCAACATTCAAAAGAAAAGTCAAGAAATTAATTCAGAGGTGTTGAGTTCTGAAATGCTATTATATCTGGTAGGCATTTATAAAAGCAGTCAGGTTAGGCTGCTCCTTGTTCTGCTACCCTTAAGGAAATTTTCTGTCTATTTTCAGGTCTCCATTTAAAGAGAAATTAAAGGAAATATTTGTAGAAGTGATTTTATCAGCTATGAGACTGTAAGGAAAATATGTAGTAGAGAATTTGTAGTTAATTGTCTCTTTATCTGCTAACTGTTCCAGGTGCTCATTGGAAGTTTCTGAAGAGGGGTCAAATCTGAAATTACCAACAGAAGCTGCTTCACCTGAAATGGAGCGAGATGGAGAAATTCTGCAAATAGAATTGTGAATTCATATGAACAAGACCACGTGTTCAGTTGCCAGTCAGCTGCTCTTCGGTATATTTGCTCTTCTTGCACATGGATCAGTGTACAAAAACAGGGGAAGTCTCTAAAGAAGTCTGAATTTTGAAACACCCATTTTTCAAATTAATTTAAGTTTCAGTGCAACATTTGTGCAAGTCAGGCTAAAAAACAATCGCAAGTTTATCAGCTGAGATGCACAAATTCAAGACTTACATGACTTTGTCTCGTGACTGCACAAACCTGAAGCCTTGAAATAAAACGAGCTGAAACTACTCGAAAATGGTAATGCAGTGGCATTTTTCTTAACAGAGGTTTTTTAGCACAAATTTGATCATTCTTCAACTGTTATTACCAAACTTGACAGAGATCTCTAACTCAAACTGCAGAATTTGGTGTCGGTTTCTGCAACATGAAAGCATGCGTATTTTTTTCTACTTTCTTTCCTTCTTTCCTTCTTCCAAACAGAAGGTAACCATTTCTAACTTATTACAGAAGGACTTAACAAATAATTCTGCAAAGATTAATTTAAAAAATTAATGAAGATTTAGACAATTTATTATGGCTCATTATTTAACGTGAATAAACACTGTTTAAATGCTAAAGTAATATACATCTACACATTTTATAGTATTTCTGCCTTTCATTTTAAAAATATGTAAAACAATCTTTCTACTTTATTTTCCAGAATCTTCTGATTTAGGTTTTGGGGTTTTTTTTTCCCCCTATTATTAGCCACTAACCAATTTGTAAGTTATTTACAAGTAAGCTCAAAAAATTCAGCTAGAATTGACTGCTAAATTACAGAAAATGCATTCTATTTGATTCTGTATTAAAAGGAAATTGGATATCAGAAGACTGAAATGGCAGTGCCAGCCAGAAGGGTATTTAGAGACAAAACGCAGAAGACTGTCTTGAGAGGAAAGATGTAAACAAAAATGAGTGACTGTAATAATGTGGATCACTTCAGAAATGGACAAGAGGTACTAGGGATCAGAAATGAATTATTATGCTCTAAAATGATCCAATAAAAATCGAACCATAGTGCAGTAATCAGAAAGTGTATTGGAAAAAGAGAAAGGTTATAAAAAGAAAAAGGAGCTTCCAAGAACTGCAGGTTATTAGCTACTATAGAGAAATCTGTACTCCGGAGATTATATTCCTGGCAAAATATGTACACAACCAAACACAGTTAATTTGCTGTTCTAAAGGAAGTGAACTATAAAAATTAAAAAGCTAGAATGGAGACAGATTCACAGGCTAGAAGAAAAATAATCAATGCAATCACTGATCGGACTGTTGGGATAAACACTGAACTGACTGAACATACAGCCAGGCAGGCTCGAGGAAGAATGACTCGATTATAATCTTCCCCGCGAGCAAAGACAACAAGATAGTTGTAGGCACATCGAACACATGACAACAAAGCATTTGGGCAGTGCCCCTTGTTAGAGAGATGAACTGCGCTTCTAAATGTGAGTTCTTACAGCCACTGGAAGAAACACTGCAGTTCTGTTCCCTTCGGCACCGCAGCACTGGCAGACCACAGCAGTGGCGCCCAGCTTCGTGTGCTAAACAGCACTTAATGCTGGCTCCTGCTAGCCCTGACACTTGCACAGAATGGGAGGGAAGGTCTTCCTCTATTGAAGCAATCAGGAAGCACTGGAGCAACCCTGATCTCATTAATTTCTGAGGTGGGGGTGAGTCGAGCCAAAGGTTTTTGATAACGGCACTAACCTATTTCTTAATACTTTGATGCTAAACTAGAACAGGGAAGAAGTGGGATGCAAGGGCTTCCCCAAGCACATATAATCTCTCATATCTTTATATCAAAGCAGGCAGATTTCGGAGGGCTGAAGCATCCGTTAGTCCACTGGCAGAGAAACAACAACAAAATGCTGCAGGGACTTGGCAGAACACCAACAGCCAATCCCAAATGCACTTAACCACATATGGTGAACATACAGTTTCCAGTGGAGGGAGGCACCTTCAGAGCAGCCTCTTGCTCCTCCTTTCCATTGCCAGAAAAGAATGACTCTTCAGGATTTTTCAGTTTTTAGGACTTTTTAGTCATATCTAGGGTACTGAGGCAAGAATGTTCCTTGAGAGTTAGGATAGCATACTAGAGCATGAAGAGGACTAAATTGCTGCACCATTCCCTACAGGAAAATCTATATTGCAAATATATGTGTAGGCATAGCTTTTTATTCACAGTTGAACTAATTTGAATGAGCTGCTACAAATATATACATCACCTTACTTATCAAGATATGGCCTCTGCTAAATCTTTTATAATCATATCAGGAGGGCAACTATTCCTGGGAACTGGATATAGATTCTTTATCTCAACCTCTCAACAGTAATTCCTCCAACTACTTCCTCACTGTCACCTTTCTCACAGAAGGAAACCGTGTGACATTCTGGAAAGCTTTTTGAACTTCACAGTAAGCGTTCCACCCTTACCTGGGATGAGCAGCACAACCCAAACCAGTACCCTTTTCTGGTAAAGGGACAAGAGAGTGCAATCCATTGCCGCCCCCTTGACGCAGTGGTGCTGCAGACAGTAAGATCTGGTTCATGGAGACAAGCAGCTAAAAAAACCTCTGAAGACATCACTAACTAGTGAAGGAGTTTGAGAATCTGCAACAGTAGCTGATACTTCAGCACATTCTGCTTCTGATATTTTTGTGGAAATCAGAAAGTGCAAGCATCCATAATTTGTTTTGTCATAAGTATAAAGTAAATTAAAAGCTTCCAGTGCTCAGCTATAAATACTGCACCACTCATAAGATCTCGTTAACTACTACAGATCCACTACCAGTAAGCAGAAGTGCTGTATGATCCCAATATCACAAGTTCAAGAAGATTCAAATCACATAAGCCTCAAGTAAATTACATCAGCTACTTTCTGACTGCGCAACTGAATTTATCTGTTTATATCAAATGCACAGAGAGGCATAAATTCAAAGCATGCACTATGATTTCCCCATTTCAGCAAACAGTGAAACACTTGCTCAGAATGAGCTTAACATGATTGGGCAATGACAGAATGTTTACTGTCTTGAAAGCATTGTTTGGGGAAGAATTAATCAAGTATGCTGTTCTCAAACCAGAAAGGCCTATTGAAATTGCAATTAGACAAAACAATGAGAGGGGAACACTTAGGTCTAAACAAAACTCACCCATGGCGGTGGTACAAAGCGCAAATATTACTTTTTGCTTTATGTTTACTCAAGAATAACTGCAGGCAGGGAGGGAAAGTCATATTGTGCAAGCAGCTTAAGAGCTACATTGAAAGCTGTAAGTAATATCCTTTCCATTAAGTGTTTTACTGTACTGTCTATAGACAACCTGGAGAGTATCTGTGGCAAAAAGACCCCTTTTCACTCATCATCTTTTAACAAGACAAAGGCACTGCTTCAGAGTATAGGAGGGAGCCACCTCATTCTCTCATAAATGCTGAGCAACCCTCTGGCTGAATTATAGCTAGGTGGAATGATAACATGGTGAAGATCCTACGGGCAACCGTACCACAGAGCAAGGAAACACCGTCTTCAATATTTGGTTCATTAAGGAAATAGCTTTACCCACTTCAAAAAGAAATATACCTTCTATGCTTCTTTGGCCATGGTGTTTGAATAATAAAAAATGTAGCAATATTTTGCAAAAGATAAGAATAAATCACCGCAAAATATTTCAAGTCCATTTACAAATGTGAATTATTCTTTTCAGCTCCAAAACAAGTGGCATGCTTATTACATTGATGTAAACAAGCCCAGAGCAACATTCAGTAATGCTCATTATAATGACTGGATTCAAATGCCAAAAGAAAATTAGCAGTTAATCAATAACATTCAACTGCTCCACAAATATACCCCTAAAACGAGACAACATCAGCTGCATGAAACCAGAATAATACTCTGCAGTATCTGTAACCAACACTAAAACTATATGGAATCTTCAGAGAAAGAAAAACAGGGATAAAGTCTAATAGCTGGAGTCACAGAAATTCATAATCATCAATATTCATGTGCTCAAAAAATGCAAAACATCCTTATCATTTAAGAGAAAATTTAACAGATGCAAATATTTTTCTTTCCCTCTTTAAACATAACTTTTGTTAAAATATTGATTCTTTTTTCCAATTTTTGATCTAGCACAACACGCTGCCTTGCTTGCTTTCCTAATGGTGCCAGAGAAGGAATAATTGTATGATGTATAAAACTGACGAGATGTGGGGATAGAAGTGCTGTGAACCATAATAAACAGCTTAGGAATACACCAAACATTGTTTTTCCTACATTCTTTTGGTAGCTTAAGCTGCCTTTAGCAAGGTTTCTGATGAATAGCATCGAGCAACCCTGACCCGATGTCCTAAGCCATTCTCACTTGCAGTCATTTTCTCCAGCATACAGGACCTTTCAGCAAATTTGGTGTCACAGTACAAAGGAACCTCAGGGTTGCTGACCTTCCACAGCTGCTGTTCCAGATACACACAAAGGTATGTACCTACTTTATACCACTTGGTATCTGCTGCCCAAGGGGCTGGCTGCTCCTCGGAACAGCCAACATGTCTCACGTGGAGTAACTTGCTATCAGGTGTGGACACGTGCTGCTCAATTCAAAGTCAGCACTGTGAAGAACTATATAAAATCTACATTGCAAATCATTACGAGTAGAAACTTAAGATAAAGAAACAACATTGGCAACATAATTACTCATCAGAATATGTGACTCTAATTAAAATATTACTGAAAAACATCTGTTAGGGAGAGGAAGCAGCCTGCAGGAATTATTCAGTGCTCCTAGGCCCGTATTCTAGAAGAGCTAATTATTCAGATTCTCTTATGCTCCTGTTACAAAATAAGAAATTGAGGAATAGAGCCAGTTACGATTAAAGAAAACAAAATTAATATCTAAGATACTGCATTTCATTTCATACAAGCTGTACATAAAAGCAAGTTGAAAAGAGCTGCATTCAGATCTGTATTACTCTGCACAAAGCAACTGTAATTTTATATGCTACTTCCCATTCTCATCTTATTCTCTGTTGCAAAAAGATGAACTAGTCAAGTACGTTTGGGTGAGCTTCCATTTTTAGAAGACTATAGAGGTCACAACCATGGAAGGCAGCCACTTTTTCCATTTTCTATGTTTCTTCTCAATGGTCTCACCAAAGCTATTTCCTGCTATCAATAATTCCTGTGTGTAAGATGAGGATATGCTAATATTTAGTTCTGAATAATGCAGATTTGTGCTGATCTGATTTATCATGCTCCTCAACAGGAAATGAACTACTAACGAATTTGAAAATGGAAGATAAGACTTCCGTGTGTAATACACAATGAACTACATGGGTGAAAAACAGGGAAAAAAGGCTGAAGAGAAAGGATGAACAATCTTTTCTAATCCACAGTAGGACAGAATAATAAATTCTTTGGAGATCTCATACTATTGAGAAGAAATTATATTTAGATTAAACTTTGCTAAACCCTTAAAGGATGATTTGTCAGTATTCTCCATTCACTACTAATTTTGTACTCATTTGGTCGTCCACTTTTATCAAATTGTTACACAGTTTGAAATTTCTGAAAAGCATCTTGCTGGGGGGAAGAAGCTCTCAGGTATCTCTGTATTGAAAATCATGTTGGCTGAGAGAGCAAGGAAGTAAATATGAGTAATAGCATCTTTTTGATCTAGCAGCCTTAATAATCTCCAGGTTCCAACTGTAAGGAACATTTGCATGCCAAGACATATAAGCAAGAATTGCATATAATTCAAAATAAGTACATGAAAGTATCAGCACTAAACTAAAATAAATATTTTATTCCAAAGGAAATCTGTATCAAATGACTGCAGGTTGTTTCTGCAAAACAGCTTTCTGATCTTCAAATACATTTTAAATTTTAACCAAAGAAGATGAGAAATAAAACATTACAAATTTAATAATAAAACAACATAAATAAAATATAGGGACAGACGTGTCTATTGTTTAGCATTGAACAGTTCCTAGTTCAGAGCTGTCCTCATGTAGAATTCACAGTAAACATTCCAAAAGAGGATTTTGTTCAGGGGTCCCCTGTTCTCACCAAGGTTGCTGGAATGAAAGGCTGGATAACCCTCATTGCAGCGCTCTGACAAAAGGCAGGGGCTGTATGCTGATCTCATCTCTCTGCTTACCTCCATGGCTGCCTAAATAACAGTGCCCAAGAACTGCAGAAGCATCGCGACATCACCTCGCATTGCAAAATGTTTGTGCAAATACTTCTACCGCGTGCTCATTTCCATCTGAGAAAGTCAAAAGGATTTAAAACAAAAAAAAAAAAAGCAGCAATAATTTGTATTGCTACAGGCTCCTTAAGCCACATCCACTATCCTTTCTGCATAACACACAGGGGGAAAGTCAAGAGATTGTTTTTGAGCTTTATAGCCAAGTTACTCACTTCTGGGATAAAAATTAGACCTGACTGCTCTCCTCAAGATTCCCTCCCCCCTGCTTTGAGTTACCAATGAAAGAAAACAAAACAGCAATGCTAAAAATATTACACAATCTTGAGTAAATACACAGCTACATTTCACTGTGCTGTGGGCAAAGGTTATTTGAGTTAGGGAATACATGAAATCTCTGTTATGTTCTAAATATTATTATTTTTAATGTAAAATAATACTTCTTAATGTTTGCCTTTAATGTTCACAGCGCTTACAGGACAAACATGGGAAAGGGAATATTTCAGCAACAAAGATTGTAACTTAGCATATGAAAAATGTTAAAACAACAGTTAGACAGGTGTAATATCCATGTCAGACAGCATAAGTAAGGAAATCATCCTTTTAAAGGGCAGAATTTTCCCCATAACATGGGAAACAATTATTCATCATTAGCAAAATTTCCATATATGAGAAATTTCATAAAGGGCTTTAATACCAAGGGAACAAATGCAGGAATGTCATGATATTATAACAGAGGTGATGCTACAGTGCTTACAGATGCATGTCTTTCTTATCCATAGCAGTTCAGATGACTTACATGCTTCCTTTGAGACAGGAACATTTCCAGAGGAACCTCTGTGAGGTCATCAAAAGCATCCTACACCATTAACAGCTCCAGCAGAGCAGTAACAATGTCAGTGTATACTCCAAAACTCCCACAAAAAGCATTGCTATGTTACTGCTGAGATTCATGCACTTCCTTTGACAAAGAGGAGAAATCTCTAAAACAACAGTAGAAGTAACTAACATAAATACTATTTAAACACTAAAAAAGTAAAAAAAAAACAACCAAACATGACAGATGCAAAATAAATCTTTTATTAAGGGAGGATTACTGGCCTGTTCCTGTCAAATATCCAAGAGTCTAATATATCAAATAACTGACAACCTACAGTAAACTCCAAAAATTCTAGCTATTTCACACTGGGGCTTTGTATTTATGTGTAAACCTTGTGGTTGCCTTGATCCATTAGGTGTCTGAAACCACCCAACAGTCAGTCATCCAAAAGGGAATTATAAAAACAATACCTGCTCTGAGAAGAGATATCCACGTGATTCTCTATGCAGGATTTTGTTTGTAGTAACAATGACTGCCTGTGCAATCCTTGCCACAATAAAAAACAATGTAAAGCACACTAGGAATGGAGAGGAAAGAATAAGTGACACACACAGAATGGTAGTTAGACCAATATTTACCTGTGCATTTTCAAGCTACATGCACATATTTGACCTCACTCCTCTACTTGCAAATTAGTAACTCAATTTCTTAATTGCACCATTGTAAACAAGAAGCGACAGGACAGCAGCTAATAGAAATACTTCAGACAGTCATTGTTACTACAAACAAAATCCTGCATGGAGAATCACATGGATATCTCTTCTCAGAGCAGGTATTGTTTTTATAATGTAGCTGTTGGTAATAATTTCCTGGTGAATTGAGAACGTGAGCTATCAACCAAATGACTGGCTTGTTTATAAAATAGCAGTAAATAACAGCAGCGTTAATCCAAATGCTCTCAATTGCTTGTATTAAAGCACAGGACTTTTACAAAGTGCTAAATTCAAATTTAATTTAAACAGGTGTGAATTCACAGTAGGTCTCTTGACACACACTATAAATTAGATCAGAGCCTTGTCCTTAGCTAAATCCTTCCCGGGGTTTGAATGGCTGCAGTGTTCACAAAGCTGCATTTCTCATACTGCATCAGCAATTTCAACATTTCTTTTACTAATTAAGCATCTTTGCCCCCTTAGCAAACACTGCGAAGATACTGAACCCAAAGTGCAAATTGCTGAGGTGATCTGCCCCAAAGTGACACATCCACCCAGCAATCAAAGTGACAAATCCTCAAGGATTTAGCCAAAGTCAGAAGCTCCATTAAATGGGCCACTGCTCTCAAGGTATAAAACAAACACTTAAGTGAATTACACAATATTAATCTTATATGTTTCTATGCCATTAAACTCAGCTTCGATGTTGCCCAATAAATACAGACTTATAAAGGAAAGCGTGTTTTATCCAGGTTAGAAGAGAGGAACTGAATTCTGGTCTCATCAGAATTGATTTGTATTGATACCAGTAAAGCTATGCTTGATTTATATTTTAAGTATGCATTTAAATGTTTGAAACTTAGTCCCAGGATGGAGCATTAGGGACCATCTGACACTATTGCTGGTTCACTGTCTGAACACGGGCAAAGACCTCATCTTCAGCGCTCTTTGTTTCTCACTTACTTTACTTCTCCTCATATATAGCTAATAATATTTTGTCTTCACAATTGGCTGTTTAAAATTATTGATATTATTAAAATTTATTACTCTAATTAGAATCTGATCCTGGATACCGCTGTTAAGAAAGAGGTTTCCCAATAATTTCTGTAGAAAAAATGGAAACAGATGAGTTTCTTTATTTCATTTTCTTCCTGATTTTTGGTTGACAAGTATGTTATTTAAAAAAACAAAACAAAACAAAAAAACACACAAAAACATCCTCTGGCCTCAAACACTCTGTAGCTATACCCCATGATAAATCTAGTGGTATTTCAGCTTGTAGTATGACCTTAATTTCTTGCTTGCAAATCTCAAAGAAGCTATTGTGAATTAAAGTCAAGTTGACACAAAATAAGGCAGTCAAAGGAACGGAACATGAATTTGGATCCAAGTGAAAGTCCTTTCACATGGCACGGGAATCCAGCATTATGCTGGTTCCCTCTACTTACTAAAGAAACGGTAACTACTTGCAAAAGAACATGTAAGTCCATTTCAGGAGTAAGCAAAACCAATTAGTCTTTAAAGGACTTTATAACTGCCTGAAAATCTGAAACAGGTTAACAAGTGCGTTATCATGGAGTTCCTTACTAATGTTCAGCTGAGATGTGGTAACAAAAACTAAGAGTTGGTGGGTGTGCACATAAGTCAAATGTGGCTTAGAAATGGATTACAGTGTGGCACGAATGAACTTGAGGTAAACCACACTGCTTCATGACTGCACGGGCAATCGGTAAGGGAAAACACAAGATCGGCATGAACGATTCAGTGGGGAAGAGTGCATGGATACAAAATGGACTTCAGTCCATTATCAGCGAACTGGCTGGAAAGGGATGTAGTTTCATGTCATTTGAGCAGTTTCAGATATATGATCAAAGACAACTCTTTTTGTAGATCAGGGTTTTATTCTTTCCCGCACTATATATTTTGTTCTAGAAAAATACATTTGAAAAAAAAATAAATAATGGAAAAGCAAGATGTGCCAGCTCAGTATTCTGGCAGACTAAATCACTGAACTCAATGTTCTGATATTCTGCAATGACAGATACTATTGTTCCAGTGAACTGAGGCTATAGCAGAGGGATTGGAATTAGATGATCATAAAGGTCCCTCTGAACCCAGACCACTCTGTGATTCTATACAGTCTTCTACAATGGAGTAAGTAACTATTTTTAATATTGTTCTTTTGTAGCATTTCTGTCCAAAATTTACATTTCCATACCACACAGTATTTTAGTGTTAAAATAGAGCTGTTTATACCATTCCAAGATAACCAATGATCCCCAAGAAATTGGTCGTTCATTACTTGCCATTAATATATATTTTGCTTAGCCTCAGGCAAAGCCTCAGGCAGTTTGTGCACTAATAGGCTATTATTAGTTGCCATTAGCGTTGACAACACTAATTTAAATGGGAATGTTGGTATTTCACACAATCTGTTCAATGCTTTCAAAACAACAGAGTATGTTTAAACAGGGATAATGATAGAGTTGGTGTGTCTATGAAGGAAAACATTCCTCAAATAAATTCTCAAATCTGGCTAGTTAGAATACATGATGAAGTATAGTGACATGAAAAAAAGTGCAGCCAAGAGAAAATTTACAACCTTCATTAGTTACTTGGAGTAAGAAGGCACTGTTAGCTATGTAAGCCAAAAACCAAAAAGTAGAATTTTTTGAGCCATTACCTACAATTTCCTAACGGTGTTAAATACTGATATGTTATGCTTATCTTCTTCCACTAGATTTGGGTTCCACTTTACCTCATGTAAATTTCTAAGGTTATTTCTGACCTTTTACACCAGAATACAGGTTCTCAGAGTAACAGGCAGTCAATGGAGTAGGCACATACCCAGAATACTGACAGAAAGGGTTTACCAGAGGTTCACTGAAAAAAAAATCAGGTCACTTTTACAGCTACTGAGATAGAGTTCTGAGTTACACCCACTCAACCAACTGCCCTCACAAAGATCAAGGGTTTGAAGTAAAAGGTTGTGCTTTGTCTGTTCACTTGTTCTTCAGAACACAATTGTTCTGTACCACTGAAAATATTTCCATCCAGAATGTTGTAAGTACAAACCCATCAACGTTCCATCCCTGGAATAAGAAAATCTTTCTTTGATAAACTCAAATAGATTAAAAAAAAAAAAAAGAAAAAAAGAAAAAAAGCTGAAGGCAGTAGTGCAAGACCAGAGTTTTTTTTTCTTATCTGGAATAATTTCTACTTATTCAGTCTTCAGGTTATGTCTGCACAATAATAGCAGCACAAAATATGCAAATGACCATTCAATTACCTTATTCTATTAGTTTTAGCACTCAAAGGATACCAGAATTTCAGTCAGTCCATGTTACCTCCTTTTACCCTTATCAGATTTGTGAATGAGCAGCTTGTCCCTTTTAAGTTAGTTTGCACTGAACAGCACTGCAGGTACAGATATATCATGTGTCAAGAAACCTCTCTAGAGCTTTGCACGGGTAGGACAAACTCAAGGAATAACTTAACAGAATAACATTTGTAGAAATATATTGGAGTTCTATGTAAAGCAAAGCATTTCCTGAAAACAGATTTACGTGAGTCTATTGCATTTGACTATTCTGCATTCTACAAAAAAGCTACTATGCATTTGCAGCAGAATTTTGCCCACAGATTAAAAAAAAACAACAACAACAACAACAAAAAAATCAACAGATCTTTTCAAAATACAGAGAGTAATAGCACTTAGTTTTCTCAAACAATGCAATAATGGTAAATTACTTCATTAATTTTACTCGTTTCAAATCGGCTGTACCCACCTGGCATTTGGACAACCGTTCTGCAGCCAGAATTTCTAAATCTATTTTTTTTACAGCACAGTATCACAGAAAAAAGAATTTCAAGAAACAAGAATTAATGGCTTGCAATGTACTCAACCATTTCCATACCACAGAAGTTTCTGGCTGGCATAAAGAAAGTCTGCTTCCATGGTAGCAATTGACAGGAACAAATGCAGCACTTGCAGCTCTTCAATAAAGCTTTTTGCACAAATAACTGCTTAAAAAGAGAAAGATTTGTCACGTGTTATTTCATTTACTAAGAGATTTACGAATGCCTGTGCTCTAAGAATGCTGAGAGTTACTGAGAGTCAGCCCAGATAGAAAACAGTTGCTCTCTGGGTCAGAACTCTTGACTATGAACCAACCTGTGTAGTACTTCACAATCACCTTCATCTTCAAATTTATCCACGTTAACTTTCAAGACTAATTATTCTTACAAATACTCAGCTCCCTAAGAAACACTGACACCCCGTCTGTCTACACTGTCTGAAGAAAGCTTAAGTTCATTTCAGCTTGTGGTCTCAATTTCTCTTCCAGCTTAATTTTGCACTTGCTTTCCTCTCTCAGTTTCCTACTTAAAATTTGTATTGAAGCATCTAAAACACGAATCAATTAATTGAATTAATTAGAAATTTGTTATTAAGCTTACAAACACTCAAATATTAAATCTATGTGCAGGACTACTCTGCTATATGCTACATCATGTAAGAAATGAGTTTAAATTGATTAAATTCATTCCTATTATAAATATAAAAAGGATATTCATGAGTGAATCCTTTTTCATATTACTATAGATCCACTAAAACATATCACTGTCAACACTGAAGTGTCATCTGCCACTTTCACTGGTTCCCTGATCTCTTATCAATTAAAAAAAAACAAACAACCAAACAAAACCACTTATTGACCACATTTAACTACTAATGTAGCTAGCATTTGGTTAACTACATTAGCTACAAGAAAATCATAGAGTATCCTGAGTTGCAAGGGACACACAAGGATCAACAAATCCAGCTCCTACATGTATCTGTTAAATGTGCAAACTGAGATATGAACTAAGCAGATTTTCATTAATTCTGATGCCTTGAGATAATCAGTGGAATTTTTTTCCCCATTACTCAATTAAATACACATTTTCCCTTTCTAAAACATAAAGTAAGCAAATAAGTAAAAGGATCCTGAAGGAGAATGAGTGCTTAAAACAAAGACCAAAGAACTACTAACCGAGAAATTCAACTTCCATGCACAGAATCCAGACCTGACAGAGACCAGCTTGGTCTGCTCTGCTGATAAAGGTACCTGTTCAGATATAGCCTAACTCTCAAGTCTTAAAGCTACACTCAAAAACCAGAAAATACAGGATGGATTGTACACAAAATGTGTGATGTAAATGTACACATAAAGATTTAAGAACCTAATTCATAGTTCACGAAATTAAAATGATGATCTTCCCAGTGCATAAAAATAGAGAATACAGGAGAGCAATTGTTCTCTAGAACTACACAGTCTCATTTGTTTTTTGCCTTATTTTTCATCTACACTATAAACACAATTTAAACATTTTATCTCGAATAAAGAGTAGATGATCTAGTAGAGATCTAAGGATGAAGGAGGAAAAAAGAAAGAGAGGACAATAAAGGAGAATAAGAAAGTTTCAATGAAATAATACTTCTATTCAGTATGTCAGATGTATTTCTTTATTACCATTCTCCCCATCAGACTTCCTCTCATGGTCAGTGTCAGTCAGGGACAATGCTGAGTTGGCCCGGCTTGACAGACAGGAGCTGTGTTCTGACTTCATCCCCCTCATCCACATCCTCAGGGCATGATCTGGTGATGCTCCACCTTCGGTTTCAGTATCCACGTCTGAGCCCACCTCTAGTGGGTAGCTGTGCTCTGATACACCATGTAAGTCTGTTTGGTAGCCAGAGCACAGAATATGGGGTGTCTCACAGAATTCCATGTCTGGGGGGTTGAGAAAAAAAAAAAAAGAAGTGTTTAGAAAAGAATTTGGAAGTTAAAAGCAACATACATTTGATGTTCTTCAAGAGAATCTGCTTTGAGAATTAATATTGTTAACACCATTAGAAAACTTTTTTGATCAATGACTTACTGCTATCCAATACAATTTTTTTAAAAGAGTGCTATTTTAAAGTATATAATACAGCACTGTTACAGTGCCTTTTTGTCTGACAGAAATATAAAACTTCAGTTTGCATACCTACGCACTAATAGTAACATATCAATTTACAACTGACCTGAGTTCATATCGAAGACTTAAAAATACAGATACTTTTATTTTTTTTGCCTGAAAGATAACAGTTCTAAAATTGATCTCACAAATCAGAACGATGGTTGTTTTTATCATAAGGACTACAAGTGAATTTGTAAATACAGAATTTACAAAACAACGTCGGAAATATTAGGTTAATCACACACACACACGAAAAAATAAAGACTACTTACCAATGACTTGCTCTTTGAGAGTGCTGTCCTTGCATATTCACACCAGTGGGTTTTGGTACTCCAGTGCTGGTGAACTACAGGAACCTCCTGGAAGAGCAGTGACTACTAGGACTGTACAAGTGCCATCTCATGACACCAAGTGATCAGAGATATTGGAGAGTTGTACAGTGCTCAATACTTCAGTTATTCTTATTGAACACTGCAACTGTAGAGCATCAGAAATCCAAGGAAAAACAGAATGTGGACAGGAACCATAATGTGAATATGCAGAGGAAACATTCTCGAAGAACTACAGGTAAGTAAGACACATTAGCAAATTATAGCTTTCCTTTGAGGTGGCCTCTGCATATTCTCACTTGTGAGAATCCAATTACAAACGCAACTCCCAGGGAGTCAGACAAGGAGTTCTAATTAAATAAGGATTACAGAACTGTACTCCCTAATTGAACATCAGACCTGGGATGCCATCTTCAGAGACTAAATACAATATCAAACATGCATACAGTATTCTTTCAATTTCTAGAAAAGAAACATTAGAGATGAGGGTCATTGAGAGAGACTGAGGACAAATATTCACTCCTACTGTCATCCTAACGAAAGCCTCAATTTGCTGAACTAATCCACTTACCAGCTGGTGAGAGGAATGGTTATTATTTTAAGCATTTCCTCAGAAGTAACAAAAAGCCCTGGTATTTTCTTGAAAGCATTGACCAAAATCTACAAACCAAATGCTAAGCTAAAATAGACAAGTGGCTCAATATTCAAGTCATCGATCTCTGTAAATCAAACCTCTTAGCCAACAAAACATTTCTGAAGTCTCTGTTGTGGCAACAGCTCATACAAGCTCAGGCAATGGCAACGTGTTTTCTAGAGAGCAGGAAAGTGGGCAGGGGCAGAAAACAGAATGAACTGTCCACAACCTCACTTGAGTCCTGGAAGATCAGTCAGGTTCCTTGGTGCTACTGCCCAGGCTGCCCCATCCCACAAGCACCGACTGAGCTCATGCTCCTCTCAAGCCCTAGGGCAACAAAACCAAGGCTTACATGGGGACCCTTTGGAGAGCTCTACCACCTCCCTGATCTCTCCTCACAGGCAGAGGACCTGATCTCAGGTCTGTATTTGTGAAACCGCAAAATGCATCAACTTCACTAGCTCTGCGCTCCAAGTCTCTCAGCTGACTTGAGGTGGACTCTGAGGTTTGATGGAGATGGCTAGGAGATACCAGGAAGCAGCTGCATAGTTTCTGCAGAAGAGGGAATAGCTGGCATTCACTTTATCTGTGTTTACAATGCAGTCTTCCTTCCTGTTGCCTGGAGTCTGTTTAAAATTGCCACTTGGCAGACTGGGTGGTTGCAAATGGAAGCTGATGCTGGACTTTGCACTGACTGCTGGTTCTTAAACCTATGCAGATACCTGCAAGAGGCCCTACTGGCCTTTCTGAAATAAACTCTCTGTATCCTATGGCTAGAATGGTAAACACAAAACATTCGACCTCCAAAAATCCTTGCTTTTCTGAGGCCTTTAAAGTTCCTTGGACACAGGAGACATACACGGAGGCCATCTCACAAGAAGTTATTGAAGATAAAATACAGCGTTGTTCATATAATGACTTATTTGTACCTCTCATTTTAAATATACACAACTAGTTTCACTTGGTTTAATTACCCAGCATTGACCAGATTTTCCTATGACGCAGTCTAGATACTGATGCTGGACACAAACATTGCAGCTGTATTACACTCAGCCTTTACTCTCCTTTTGACAATAGTAAATGAATAAAACTACCTTTATATAAAATACAGTTCCAAATGGTGCATGGTATCTCTTATTTTTTCTTGACAAAGTTCAAGAAAGGACTTGTACATAAACTAAATAAAAAGCCAACAATGGTACTAAATGACTAACCCATTGCCTACTATCAGTGAAATAAAGATGAAAGCACTAAACAGGCTGATACTATTCCACACTGAATAAGGCCTGTTCATTTAAATGGAGGCTGTGGACGCCACTATTTCACCAAACATTTCCCAGTAACAGTGAGGTGACTGAATGCTTCCTTGTAAAATAACTGATTTAAAGTTCTGCTTAAATGTACTGAGCTGCTATAAAATGTGACAAGAGCTCTAGTCCATACCCTGCCCTCATGCTGTGAAAGGAAGGCGAATGCTAAATCTTGCTGGCCAACAGTAGACAACTAGCAATGAGGAAGCTTGTGACAATTCTGACAATTATCACACGTCTTAACAGATGACATAAAAAGGAGGAGTACTGGCATTTCAAGAAATGTGCTATCAAAGAAAACTAAGATTTATCTGCTAAAACCATATAAAATCCAAGGAACGTATATTGGACAAATAAATTGGATAGCTGCATTAAAAAAGACTAGCAGTTCTGTAATGCTTCTCATCTACCCCGATGAGAGCATATTTCCAAAGGATGAGAGTTTATCGATTTACATCAAGAAAAAATTATGGAAATGACACTTATCACCTCATGAAACAAGAGTCAACAGACTTAATTACCAGTCTTAATATTCATCTAGATTTTGATCAAGGCTACAGAAATAACCTCTGCTAAGTCCGTCCCATAACACTTTCTGCAATTCTGTCAAAAACCAGTTTTACTTTCTTTTTTGAATTTAGACTTCTGTAAAATACTGCAGCAATGCAGTGATCTTAGATTATGCCTCTCTTTGTCAACTGAACAACAATTTCAAGAAGCATCTCCTTCCCTTTAAAGCCAGTATCTCCTTATTTTTAGCAACTAAGAAACTTTCCTGTAATAATAAATACTCTGGCAATTTCAGGAGCCGTGTCAGCTGATGTCAGCCCCCCGGGAGCTAAGATGCAGGCACTTCCCTCTGCGGATGTCCACCACAGGCAGACTGTCTGCCCCCAGCAGCCTGCAGCCCACAGCCTTTCCGTTTGCAATTGCATATGCCAAGGGCAAAATTCATCCCAGTAAATCTCACAAATGCTAATTAGATTACACATGTTTAAGAAGCATAGAATTTAACCTTCAGTCTAGAAGTTAATTCAAAACGTAGCAGCTAACAAATTCAATATTTCAGCTATTTTTTTCTCTGGCAGAGTAAAATAAATCGATTTTTTAATACTATAACTCACAGCCAACCAAATCCAAACTCAATATATTGCATGAATAGCCTATTCCTTAAGTATACAAACCTTTGTAGTATTTCAGCTCTCATGGGATGCATTTTCTGAAAAGCACTTAGCGTGCCAAAATTGTCTGGTTTGGCTTGCACATCTAACCTTGTTACCTAAAATACTACGCATTTCCACAAGGAGATAAAGTTCAAGTGGATTTATGTTAGACATAGTCTAACCAAAGAGACACAGTCACAAAAGAAATGAGGGAATGTTAATATGAAATTCAAGTTCTTGCATGAACTGCGTACAGAGGAAAAAAGGCTGCTATTATAAACTTATACAGAAGATCACGATAGGATTTTTACATCAGAAGCTTTGTGGAGTTCATTTTAAGTGAGCTTTTAAAAAACAAATATTTAATCTTCTGCTTTCGTAAAAAAAAAATTGATATTAAATTAACACATAAAGAAACGCAAAATATTTTATGAACAGGAATTGGAAAGGAGGCTGGTTGCATTAAAAATAATAGTTTCAGTTAACTCATTCCTTTCTTTCACTTTCTGCAACTTAATTTTCATGAAAAATAAAATCTTCACAGAGGATCAGCTAAACACATCTTTGTGCACACTGAACAATATTGTTTGCTCTTCTGTAAGACGTTCAAGCTGACACAGGAATGATGGAGTTCAGTAGTACCCAGCTCTAACACTGCTCTTGGCAATGTAGAACTGCTGAGAACTTTTGCCTTCTCTTTCCAGATACACACTCCAAGTTCTGAGAATCTTACTACAGCTTTAATTTAACCACCAGGACAGTTAATAACTTAGTTAGGTTTACACGTGTATGCACAGCCTTTATCGCAATGCATCTTCAGTACTATCTCATCCTCCTTTGGATGGCAGTAACTCATGTTTACTCACACAGTAACAATGGAACAAAGTCCCACTGCTCAGCTCAGCGTTTCTGTAAATTTTAGTGGACCTTCAGGACTTGTGGAATTTCCACAGTGTTTCCATTTGCCAAGAAGTTTGCTAATAAACAAACATTAAGCAAAATAAACAACTGTCCACAGGAACACATAATGAAGTCATTTGGACTTACATATTTCAAAGGTCTCTGAATTCATTTGAGTCACAATCTTCATTTTTTTTTTTTTTCCTAATTCTTGCTCTAGCATTCTTATTCTGAGGAAAGTTTCACCCAAGTACACAACCACTCAATTCTCCACATGGAATTCCACAGAGGATCATAGAGCTGTCTGAATTGGAAGGGACCTTTAAAGGCCATCCAGTCCAACTCCTCTGAAATGAACAGGGACATCTACAGGTAGATCAGTGCTCAGAGCCCCATCCTGCCTGACTTTGAATGTCTCCAAGGATGCGGCACCCGCGACATCTCTGGGCAACCTCTTCCCTAACAACATGCCTGAGAAGCCCCTGATAAATCTGAAGACACATTCGCTCCAGTGCTTTCTCTTGTACAAAACACAGCCTAATTGCTCTGGTAATTAAATCATAATATCATGTTTGGCTTCAACATATGCCAGTTACTATTTGTACCATGAACATAATGTTACTTAACCAGGAGCAATCGCTGTTTCTCAGTCCCTCACCACCATACATGTCATCTATAATATTTAATCAACAGACCAGAATTGGATAAAGTCAGGATGGTGGCTAAGCTTTAAATAAATTATTGCAGAGATGCTGCGCGCAGTCGATGGTGGGAGCACGCTGTGAGGGCCCCATCTGTGAGGGCTCTGCCCACAGTATCTGACAGTAAGCAATGGTGCTGATGACAAAAATCAAAGGAAGATGGATATTTCTTACGTAACACAAAAACACAGCTTTGAGGAACCATTCAGCAGCAGGTGCTTGGGGATGAGCAACAGACATGGCGCAGACACCCAGTGAGTGTGCCCTTGGAAATGAAGATCTTTAGGTTCTTCACCAGTTAATGTTGCAAACAAAAAGTGAAGCTTGCTTATTAATTTTGATGGACAATTTATCCGGCTCAAGGGGTTGATTTGACTAGAGAAGGAATGTGCTTTTTCATAGGCTAAGACAACAAAAAGATTGGATCACCACCTGCCCACATACTTATGATAAAAAGATGAACAGTGTCTGTTAAAACATTAATTTCCCAATCTATGGGAGAAATGGGCAACTCACACCCAAGATGGTGCACTCGGTGGTGAACCCATTTTGGCTAGGCATTAGCTGTGCATCTATCATAGCCCCATCACATTGAGTGTGTGATGGAGCTGGGTACATTGGCTTCTCTGTCCCTTCAGCTGTCCCTATGCCTGGTGGCCTTGATTTCCCCATCCTTCCTCCGTCAGTTCCAAATTGCCTGTGCTACGCACAGGGTGATGCATTAACCTGAATAACTTCATGCCTACAGTAGTTACCAAGCTAGTGTCTGAAGGAGTGATAGCAGGAAAATCAAAGGAAGAAAAAAAACAAACATGCAGTTTGTTTTTACTGTGTTACACAGTGAATGCGCTTTCACACTTTAACACCAATAGGTTAATCAGTGAGTGCATTTCTTTTACTTCAAAATAAGAAGACCAGCTGCTTATGGTACAAGATAGACAGGAGGAGGAACAGAGAAAGGAAGGGACACAATAAATCAAATGGAGAAAGTGAAGCTCACATTCATTTTTTGAAGCCACACACATGCACCCTCCTAAATGAGAAATTTTGAGGGCTATTGAGCACTCCGCTAAATTCAGTGTGTTCAATGGCCCTGAAAATTTCTCATTTCTCACCTGAGCACCATGGTTTACTGGCTGCACCCTGGACTTGAGAATTAAATGTGCAGACATCTTAAGCTGCTTTATAAAGTTGTTTGCGTAACGTAAGCTGCGGGATAACTCTGAATGCTCTGTGTGTGTGTGTTCACATTCGATTGAGTTAGAGATGGTTATTTTTTAAATTTTTTTTTGTATGTTCCCAAGTTGAGAACATGCTGCTTCTTCCCTAGGACAATATTATTTAAGGACATCAAATTTCAGTAACTTTTCATATTGGAATCATTGAGACAGAAGCCAAATATCCATTAATTTGCAAAAGCACTTTACAATAACTATTAATTTGCTTTTTAAATCAACGTTTATCACTTGATAGAGTATTATCACAATCCAAGACAGATTTAGTTGCATCTATTTTAGTAAAAAGTATATTACACATAAATACCATTTGAGCTTTTATATTTAGGTATCAAATGCACAGGACTGGATGTTTTCTCCTACTGTATTTCAATTTTTCCTTGTATTCTTTTCTCTCTTTAATTTATTTTCCTATATTAATCTCTGGTTACCACCAGAAAAGCTAGAAATTTATAAATAATAGTAATAACAAATAGTAATACAAATTATAAATAACAAACAGTAATAACAAAAGGAAGATTAAAATGGGAATCCAAATCTGCTGTATGTATGAGAAGGAAAGAATCTATTTCTCAACTCCTTCCCCAGAGGAAGCAGAAGATGACAAACACTTCTCCCATCTCGTCTTCAAACCAACTCTTCAGACTTAGAGGGAAAACTGTAATGTTAGAGATCTTGTTTTTCCAAGAGTAACTTAGCAAGGTGCCAGAGGTAAAGCTTTTACAAATACAGTGTGGATGCAGTGGGTCTCATTTTAACTGTGCAAGAAACACTGTCATTATCAGATAGACTGGGAATGTAATCCTTCAAATTCAAATACATCTTAAGTATTGCGGGCTAATGCCTTCCCTATTCTTAAAGTGTGGCTTTATAATGTAAAATACTTCCATTTACACAGGTTCTGTTAAAGAGAAATTTCTATTGTGAATACTCATAAATCACTTTTAATGAACTTTAGAGTTATAAAACCACAGCAAAGACCATGCGCTAGCATTTAACCCACATTTCTGTTAAAAGAAACCTACTTAGTCTCAAATAATGACCATGTTAATGCTACTCTACAAACAGCAAGAGGAAAGAAATATTATCACAGACAAGAAAACACCTCAAGTATCATTTGTGAGAACAAATGATGTTTTTATAATGCAGCAGTTGCAATAGAGTTTGGAAAACTTGTCTTACAATACATTCAATTTCAATATACAAAAATACATCAGGAAGGAAGAATTTTCAAGAAAAAAAAAAAAAAAAGACTGGCTGTTTTCAAAAGCTGAATTATAAGAGAAGCATTGAAATTTTCTTTCAGAAGCTTAACAAGTTTCCTTGATTCTAAAATCATTTGTCAGTCACAATTTTTGGTATTTCTGCACGTGTTTAAAGGAATCAACAGGTGCTGAACCCTTTCTTCTCATGATTACATTTTCATAATTAAAGCTAGCTAGCCACAACCTTACTGTGTAGAATCTGTTAATTTCTTTTATTTATTAAAAAAAAAAAAAAAAAAAAAAAAGGAATTTCTTGAAGGCCAGCACAAGCATGAATCAAATCATCTGAAGAAAATTGACTTTTCTCTTCGAAGGAGTTTTAAATGAATGCATATTCTTCCTCAAGGTTAACTTCAGAAAGTGAAAAAGTGGAGCACTGATAGCTTTAATCCAGTATGTTTATAACTTAACAGGCATGGATAATGTAGTGGTTCCAGCTTGAAGGCTGATCTCTCATTTAGGAGAATGAAGTCTGACAATTTCTTTAACAGACTAAGTTGTATACCACCATTTCTCAAAGTGACATGACTCTCTAATTGTTGCTAGATCCCTACAAACTTCTTGAAGTCATTTCTGAATGTGGTTTACATTTAAAGCAGAATCACTTTCATTCAAATATCAGTCCTTGAGGCTTCATGACAGATATCACATCCTAATAGCATTCTGGATGGGAATATAAAATTAATTTCTACCAACAGTTTTGATTCTGGTTTGTAAAGTATTTTAAAAATACACCAATTGTTTCTAGAAGTCTTGAAATTGTTTCCCTTTTAAAAATTCTAGTGGAACCATTCATATGCTAAATGAAAATCAAAGCCTTTTTTGAATTAAAAAAATGCAGGTATCTTTACAATATTCATTAATTTAGTGTTAGAAGGAAAAAAAAAAAAAAAAAAAAAAAAAAACCCACAACACAACAAAGTATAAAATCTGATTTCATTTACATGCTGTAAATCCAGAAATACCTTGAATTATGCCAGTAGGGCACATCAAGTAGGTAGCACGTAGGCTTTGGGTCAGTATGGCTGTCTGGGAATAAGCATCTGCAAGTGCACATCTTCATGATGATGGAAACACTTTTAGAAAGCCAACAGAGACGTAACAGAAATGTTCTTTGCTGATGGGTTACTAAAAATCTGCTTAAAAAAGTATCTACTGCCCGTTTTCCTTTGAAGATGGAGGGCTGAGTATCAGAGGCAGGCAGGATTGGAGGAGGGCTGTTAACGTCACCCTGGGCCATCTTCAGGGAATGCACTTACAGTTATTTCAAGACTGAAACAACACAAGCAGGACTGAGGTTTCTGTAGGACTGCTTACTTTCATCCACTGGCAAAGTTCACACCTGTGCTGGCAAGTTTTTAAAAAACCCTGACATTTTGAAAAATGTATTTGCAACAGGGTGGGTATTACTGGGAGTTGTAAGCGGGATCCTTAAAAAAGGGTGAGGCATAAGAACACTCACAAGCATCATTCACCAAACAACAAATGGGCGCCATCACAGGAACTAGGGAAATGGAAGAGCAGTGGCTTCTGGCAGTGCGAGGTCTGACCCTCACACGTCTCCTCAGCAGCCCCTTCCTGCCCTGCAGCTGTGTCAGAGCCAACATGGTGTGAGCTCTGAGGCATAGCAGCGCCAGTGAGGGCTCTGCTCCTGCCTTCTTGGTACGCTCACTGCTTTAAGTATAATCATCTTTTCCACCAAAAAATCAATTTAGACTGTGAGATAGCTCCTACTTCAGAGTTTAGGACAGCTAAACAGATTAACATTGCCTTGTTTGGATTGCAGGTGCACAAATTTGCACTTTTTCCAACCTTTTCCCCCAGGATCTTTGAAAAATTTACTTATAGCATACATGAGCTTAACATCTAATAGGGATGCAGCATATACTTTTAATTTAGATAAAAACAACTGAGTAAAATTTAGACCAACAAATACCCCCTTTTTATTAATCCTGTAAGAAGAAAGGGAGAGCTCGTGCACGTGAGCCCTTCAGTACTTCCATTCACATCCAATTACATCCAGCTGCCAACCTGACATTGCTGAGAACATATGAAAGACAACTTGGCACATCCGTTGCATTTGATTAACCAACTGGGGATACAGATTGTCAGTCAAATAACCTCTCTTTCCCCAAAAAATCTCTTGAGGAGTTTGTCACCAAATGTTCCATCTGATCAAGAAAAGGGAGATTACACTCCCTTCAAAAAATTTGGACCAATTCAGTTCCCTTCTTTTCTCTAATGTTCATTTTACCCAAGGGCTTTCAATATCAGCAGTTCAAATGTTGCTGTTTAAGTAATATCAAAACAATTTAATGGAAATAACTGCTTTTTTTTTAATCTCTCATCTCTACTACGTAAACCAGTTTTTCAAGTGTTTAAACTCATTTCCCTCCTTTAGATCTTTATTAGTTTGTTTCACATTTCCAGAAACTGTTTCTTCAACACTACATTCCATGAACTAGTTACTTTAAAAAGACTCATATTCTGACTCAGTAACTAGAAAATTGGTTTTCTTTTTGTTTTCATACTATCAAGATGGCTTAAAGTAAATGGTGCAGTAATTGCAGGTGTGCACACCCACAAAATACACCATGGTAATCTTAAATAAATATCACAGGACATTACTACTATTTAAGTTAAATAAACATCTCTTAAAATGTATTTCACCCTAAAATGCATGTTGTGGTTACCATGGAAAGATGAAAATCGCAGACATTTATGTCAGCATAATAAAGTTCCTAAGCATACAATATGGTATCTACAAAACTCAGGGTCATAAAGTAGAGAAATTGAGCACAGAAGGGAACAACGTACTTCCAAGAACATTTTTTCAGAATTACTCCAATAGCATTTGTCTTTACGCTGTTAAGCTACTTAAATAGGTACTACAGGATGGCCTATTCCCTATATATTAGGAGGGATAATATGCTTAGAATACCAAGAGCTGTTTTCATCTAATTTTCCATCTCAAGATTTGATATAGGGCTCCAAAAGAGGGAATAAGTAACATCATTCCTGTGCTGCGCCAAAGGGAATGAAGTATGAATAGAATACCAAAGCATACCAAAAGACCTCAGTACATTTTCACAAAGTTTAAACAAGTGCTGTGAGTCTCTACCATCTGTCACCAAAAATTTATCCAGGCTTTGGGAACAAAGCCACTACACGATGAAATACCTCCAGTATTTTTATGTGGGTAGGAGCACTTGGCTACATTTTTTTCTAGCTCTAGACCTCTTTAATTCCCTTGCCCTTTCTTAATGTGTGTTCTATTTGTTTTAAAATACCAAATCGTTTATTTGGGTATATAGTACTCATTTTAGCTATTCGAGTCACTGACTTTGAACACACTAGGCTGCAGTTTAACCACACAGCATCTTTATCTTTCATTCTGACACAGCCATGTGATAGATAGCTTGAAAATAACAAGTTACCGACTGGTAAGCATTAAAATGTGATTCTTCTCCTTTTGAAAATGAGTAGACAAGCAGCTCCTCTTTGATGCACATCACAGATACTGCTGACTAAAACAAAGTCTCCTTCATTGTGGAATAAATGGATACATTTGTATTGCTAATGTGATGGTTGGGATGCTAACCACCCAATATGAAACAGTTAGAAGTTGGTAACTAACAAATTCCCCAAAAAAGAAGTTAGAAAATGAAATAATTTGTTTGGACCTCAACAGACTGAAAAGTAGAAGCAGAATAACCCACAAAGTATTCTACACAGACAGAGCTTCTAAAGGTTCCCAGCTCTACCTCAGAGAAAGTAAACCAAACCAAAAGAGCAAGACATCTCACTACCAGATTAGCCTGCAGTAGCCATGTAAACTCCTCCATGCCCCAAAGGAAGGCTTCCCATAGACAGACAAGCAGAACTCAAGTTCAGCATTGCTGGAAATACTTTCTGCCTCCTTATTAAAAAATTCACACAGTTGGAGGTGAACTAATTGAGGTGGTGGAGAAAGTAACACAGAAGGCATTTAAAATGTAATTAAGCCATGATCAGAAAAGGGACGCATAAGGGAGACAGCTCTCAAAATAGAGACTCCAGGGAAATACCAGATTCAAGCACAAATGAGAGCAACTGTGCATTGAACCACATTCAGAAACATTTATACATACAGCTAGAAGAATCTGCACAAATATCAATTAAAGACTTAGGCTACAGCTAACCAGAAAAACAAGGAGGAAAAAATAAATTTACAGTTTGAGATAACTATCATTAGCTTTACTGCACGTCACAGAGAAAGGTGATCTGACAAGGGCCCAATCCTGCACCTGAGGGATTCTGAACCACACTGGGGATTTGAGAAGAACCCCACAGGATCAGTAAGCATCACAATTCTTTTGACATTATTTTGTCAAATCATGCTTTAACTCTGCTTTCTGCTGTTCTGGAAGGATAGCAGCAGCCACTATTTCACACAGTGAAAAACACAACTCACACAAGTAATTCACTATATTAAGGAGAAGGAAAACAAACAGAAGAGTAAAAACACGTAATTTATAAACCTTACAGTTTTGACCTAACATATTTAATAAATATTCCCTTTGTGACAAAAGCTGCTTTGAGAGACTCAAAGCAATAGCCTACAGAATTTGGTTCAAAATTTTCTCTCGACATAAGCTATTTTACAGAAAAAAATGCATTAGAAAAAATACAAGCTACTACTCAGCCATGTAATGAATTGTTTTCAGATGACAATAGGAACTGCTTAAACATCCTTTTGTACAAAGCTTTGTTATCTAACAGCTTTGCATTTAAACATATCTTCAAGCCTTTTTCCCACTACTTTCTCCTAATAAATTTGTTTCATGCAAGCCTGCTGAGTTCAGTGTCTTCATGAGTAACATTTTCTCTCTAGAGCAGGAGTCCCATGTGGGTTTTGCCTTTCTAGGCATTATCTACCCTTTGGTATTGTCTCGTTCTCCTACCAGCTGCTACACCATTTCCTGAGCTGCACCACCTGGTACTGTGCCCAATATTAGCTACGACAGGAACAGAGCAAATAAGAAAACAACCAGCACAGCTGAGCAGGATGACTGGCACAGGCTTCAGGCAGTAGATCTAGAAGTGGCTGCAACTGAAAAAAAAAACCACATTTGTAGGAGCTTTAATCGCTTCTCTCTAGAAACACAGCAGGAACCTCTCAGATACTAACCAGATCAAGCTCATACAAACTAGTCTCGCTCTTAAGTCAATGTGTGAAGAACAGAGCGTTGAATTAGATGCCCTTTAGTGACAGATTTCAGTGCAGACGATTGAACAAGGATGTGGTGGCTCTGAACAGGAGGAAAACTCAATTTGAAGGAAAAAGAAAAGGGAGTTGTAGTGCTGTAGAGAATTTTAAAAAAAAAAGCACAGTGCAAAGAACCATTTTCACCATGCTAATACAATCTACCTCTCTGAACCATCCTTTCAAAAAAAAACCCCACATTCAGAAGAGTATGTATATTCCTCATTGCTGAAATGCTTCCTCATGCCTCTGGTTTATTTCAATTCAAAATGGGTCACATATGAACCAAATGGATGGACACCATGATGGAGATTGGAACACCAAATGAGAAGGAAGCTGTTGATGCACTGCTACAAAAGAATTTAAGAGTTATTGGCCAAAAAACTTCACAAGTCGGTGTTTTCGTGTTTAACGCATTACTTTTCTTGCTTAGAATAGTTTGCTGAATTTTAATAATTAAACAAAGACAATAGCCTTTACTTTCCTTTTGTTCTCCTTGAAAAGGACCTATTAGCCAATTAAATGCATTTTATACATATGAGTCATTTTAAGGGGGACTATAAAATAAAACTGAAATATGAATATTTGCTAGCAACATTATTCCCACTGGCAATCTACAGAGATCCATTCCTGTAAACAAATTAAAGACTGAGATTACTATTATTATTATTATTTTGTAACTACAGTCGTAGAGAAAAACTTTAAAATACTGGAATATTGTGTCTGAACACTCATTTGATCATAATATGCTTTCTAAATTGGAGCATCAAGGTACAGCAAAATAACTTTGGCTGCTGTTCCTGCCCATTGTGCTGTTCCTTCTCAGTCAGGTTTGGTGTTCCTAAATCACATGCAGTGCACACAGGCAGTTTTTTAACACTTGACCCATATCTGATATCCCAGATGATGGAGCATTATTAAAGCATAAGGAACCATAAGCTCCCTGCTGCCAGAACAGTGACAGAAATGACTGCTGGTGAGAAGTTTGGTGTTAGTGGAGCTGTGCAGGGATGATGATAATTATCTGTCAAATGAATATTTATTACATGGAGGAATTCAACAATGAATAATACTTCATTGAAGAGTGGGAATAATGCTATGGAGAAGTTGGCCAAAGCAGACACGGCTTCCTTTGTGCTGAAGTCCAGTGCAGCTGTATGATATACTGATGGGTGCCAGGAATTTGTGAACTAGAGTAACAGCCTGCAATAAGTAGACCTATCTCCCTTATATTAGCCTCCAAAGACAAAGCTGAAAATCAGCTAAATGAGCTTTTATATTCCTGAGGCATGCTCACCCTACCACAATAAATGCACTGTGGCTAATGATTCTGGAAGAAGCACTGAGGTATCGAACGTCACACCTTTGACTCCACAATTGCAATTTCTTCTCCTGTTGTAGAACATGTTGTTTATTTAGAGTAACATTCAGAGGCAGCCATTTCAGATGTTCAGCCTGTCTCTGCTGATTTCTTTGCAAGTGGCACCAGCCTCCAGCTAGCTGAGACAAACACCTGGCGAGTGGCTCAGTGGAACAATGGTCACCACTGTGGGACCGAAGTATGGGAGCTTAATTTTAGTTGATCAGAATCAAAAAAGCTGGAAAAAAATCTCTGTGTGCCAGAAGACCCTTTTTTTTTTTTTTTTTTTTTTTAATAAATATTCCCCACAAATAATATATAAAGCACACTCAATTGTTTTGAAACATCCTTTCTTTCATGACCAAAAATGAGCAGAACAGCAACTTGTGATAACAAACTTGAGAAGAATCCAAGAGGAAAATTAAAGAAAAAAGAAAATACTGGCTGTATCTTCTACTTTCTAAGAAGCATCCAGGGAAGCTGTGACACCCCCCTAAACTGCAAAGCAGCAGTATTCAAGTGAGTAGCAGTAAGTAAACTGGTGAACGTTGTAAGCATGCATCAGTAAGATCTTTAAACACCTGATCCAGCAAGTAGGATATTAAGATAGACAAATAATTCAGTAATGGTGGAGGGTTTTTTTTTTTTTTGCCTTTTCCCACTTTGTTTTTATCTGCAAGTAGATTTCAAAGTATAGAACAAAATCAAATAATTACAGTCATTCTCCCCAAACATCTAAAGTCTACAGATCAATAGCCAACAATTAATTGCAAACATCCTATAATCACTACTACAATATCAGCTAAAACTCAGGCTACATCTGTAAGCCCAAATCTCCCTGGTACTAAAAAGAACTGTATCCCTAGAATCAACAGTTCGATGAAGCCTTTGAGAATCCACTTGCAAACCAAACCAATCACACACATCCTACAAATATTTCCTTTCCACGACCACTAATTTATACATTACTGAAAAAGTACTCTCCAAGGTATGCACTGACACAGGCTACACCACATAATTTGTAAGGTAATTTTTTTGTTACTATCGATAGAAATATTAGTTTCTGTTTGCAGTAGTAAGAATAGCAAAGTCGAAGAACTGATTGCATACAGAATTAGAAGAAAAAACAGACCCACGTTTTCATACTTTTTATCCACAAGTAGAAATACAGAATTTGATCCTATATATTCACAGAAGTATTTTACAGAACAGTAGGTGTCTTAATCCAAAGACATAACCATTATGCAAAACTACGTGACAAATAGCCTCTTCAAAAATAAATACAGGGTAAAAATGAATGCATTAATTTATTAGGGAGATCAGACCTCGAGAAAGGAAGCTTTAAAAGACCGTTGATAATTGTAATAATACAATGAAAGCACAAATTCTCAAGCTAAATTTAAATGTTGAAGCAATGAAGCACCTTGAAGTCATGCAGGTAGAACCTGTGCTATGCCACTACTCCATGCGTATCTTTCTGTGTTTACACACACATATGAAATAAGTAATTTGAAAACTCCCATGGAAGGAACAATGAGACATCACTGAAACATTTTAAAACTAATTCATGCCTCCAGCTGAACATAAAAAGTCAGTGTATGTAGGACAATATGTGATCCTTTCTACTGTCTTCTATTTCTACTAGAAATAATTATTCAACCACAGACTTTGTTAATTTCTTTACTTGGAGGAATTAAAAGTACGTACCAAAACAACATTACAAAATATCAGATTATCAGTGCTCTGCTATGATTGTCATTTAAAAAAATTCAAAGCTCTATTTTTTTAATGCAACAGCATAAGAAGTTAATTTTCTCTTTTTTTCCTTCATGCCAATAGACTATGACATAAAAAGGTCAAGCTAGTAAACACCTTTAATTTCATGCAAGTATTTGAAAAGAAGGAAAAAAAAAAATTGATATGCTCAAAATTAATAAAATGCAATTTTTTTAAACAATATTTGGAGCTCCCTTTTATTGGAATTCCAACCCTAGGAAAACTGAACGTATCTTTCACAGGCCACAAACAGTTGTCTGAAGAAAGAAAAGTGTATTTTCTTTCTTCTCTGCAACCCTTAACAGCAGGAGTTATTAAGTATGTTTCTAGATATCATGGATGCTTATTTTCATTATTTTACTGCTTTCCAATAATATTGACACAATCGTGCAATGTCAGAAGTTAGCCAGTGTAAGTAAGCTTCTGCTTTTCAGAATCACAAAAAAACTCCAACAAACAACTAATAAATTTAATAGATTAAGAAATCAACATATGAGTAAATGATCACTTCTACGTGACCTGAATTTCCATTTCTAGAACTTTCACAGATAACATAAAACCTACTTCATGTCTACATTTTATTGGATTATGCTGTTAAGAAAATCTCATGTGAATGATTTTTGCTCTAAATTAAAATTAACAGAAACTCAAGATTTTATTCTTCTGAACACCAACCACTTTTATCCTATTAAAATATCTGGAATTAACTGTTAAGCATTTCTGGCAAATGTCCACAGCGACTGTACACAGGGGAAAATAAAGCCATCAATACTGGAAAAGTTCTGGAAAGCTTAAATAAAACTCCACAGTAAATCAGTTTAAACTGTGCCATGTTATTTTCCTTCTTAAGTCAATTTTACATCATGCCTCTTCATTTGTATAATGAAAGCAATAAATAAGTTGAGTCTGAATTAGTGAGAAAGAATGTAGCAAATTCAGAGAACAGAGTTCTCCTTTCAGTGGGAGAAATCAAAATAAATTTAAAAATCAGGCGAAAATAAAAATAGATTAACCACAGTGAGCTCAAACAAAATAACTGTATCAACAGAATTTTTGATGAACAACAGTTCATGAATCTTCAGTACATTCTGCTTACTGTTTGTCAGGGATTGGAAGGGACCTTGAAAGATCATTTAGTGCAAAGACTAGATGAGATGATTATATTCATTTTTCATAATATGGTAGCCTTCTAGCAGCACAGGCTATGTGCATTTGCAAGCACAAGGATTCTGCCAGGCCACCTCTACTGCCTGGCTGGTTGCTCAAGAGGCAGCAGCCTGTTTATGAGGCTGTATCATGCAAAGCTTCTTAGGGACAACACCCAGAGGAAACTGGAATGACCTTGAGCATCTCTGAGATTCTAAAGGTGATTCACTGTTCTTTATTATTTTCTTTCTGTTATGTTAATTCCATTCTTATGAAGCAACCTAAAAATTCCAGGAAGAGTGCCTTACTAGTGAAGTACTGAATGGCTGAATTATGAAATGCACCACTCCCATTTAATAGCTTCACAAGGAAAGCTCTGCAGAGTTTGCAATACACTTCTGTGTTAAGGAAGTGCTCACTGAAGGCAGGTACAGAGTATTCTCCTCTTACAGGTATGCAGGAAGGCTGAATTTGGCACTTGAGGCTCGAATACAGATTTGCCCCATTTCCAGAGACCATGGCCAGTATAATCTGATTCTGCTTCTCCTTATTCAGCACACATAACCTCTACAGCTTTCTATTTAAAACATGGCAACCAGTCTGGCCCCAATGCTTTATTCTCAGCATTTCAAAAAACTCCTCTGAAGCCAAACAACTTACTTTGACTAAGCAGCAGCGCCAAATCAAGCTTTTCACTTACCAGAATAAAGGTCCAAGACACCAGGACTTCAAGAATAGTCCTATTCTGAGTGCAGTATTTAAGAGAGTCCCCTTGTTCATGTTCTTTCTCAGCGATGTAACAGTTACAGATTCCAGTATTTTGTATTATCACACTAATACTGAGTAAAGCAGAGCTGATCTTTACAAATGTTTACGTTTCTTGACAGTCAGTTTCAATAGTTGTCATGTTAATATTTTAATCTGAGTTTGCTGACTTCCTAATCTCTTGCTGATTTTCACACCAACAGTTTATATTTTGATAAAGGACATTTCTAAGCTTTCGGGTGACGGTTGGAATTGTCAGTACTCCCTGTTTTGTTGTGTAACTGGTGCTTACAGTGGAGAAAGAATCAATCTGTTGGTGTTGAACATTACCTTATTCCTTTCAGGCTGTTTTTTCCATCTGAGCTAAAGATGCTTCGTCCACTTGCTGAGCATTTCTAATGAGTGGCAGTCAGCAGGAAACTGATTTTTGAGCAGTTTCCAATAGAAGTGCGGCTTCGAAAGGAGAACCCTAGATTTTAAATCACATCCACAATTTACTTCACATAAATACCTTCAGAATGAAGTTCAGAAGCATTTGAGTCTAATTCTAAAAACAAAAACTAATTCAAGTTCTAAGTTAGTACATAACCACTCTTCTGATTAACGAGAAACATTATGGAATCACTGAGCTGCTTCTTGACAGTTCTTTATTTCAGGAGGTACAAAATCTTCTGACAAATACGTAATTGAGAAACCCTAGGAAGAAATGTTATTTTGTTTCAGCACCTGCTCTGTAAATGAAGATAATCAAATCAAATTTCTCATTCCAGAAATTAAGATGACTCTTTGTTTCAAGAGTGACATAAAAGACACAGCAAGAGTGCGTAGAGCAAAACGCCTTGCAGAACAAGTGCAGAGCTCTTCACTCGATCTGAAGCTCTCTAATATTTGCTTAGACATTCCCTGTGTTCTTTCATATCCCTGTTTTAACTTATGGCAGACCTTGGACACTTTTAAGTGTTATATAAAGAGGCTCTATTCATACAACAAGAGCATCCCCTCCCTTGACCTGGGTATGGCTGGCCCTTTTGGATGGATAACCAGGGAATACCTTGAGTTGGAAGGGTTACACAGTGTCTACTGCAGATATTCTAGTATCACAGGGTACAAGATCCTGTAAAGATTGTTTAGTGTTTTTTACATTTACTCTTCCCTCCTGATTTTTATTTCAATGACTTCAGGCATTTTATATCATGGAAAACTGGTAATTCAAAGAGAATGGAAATTAGGGTTGTCTTCTATATCTGTACACTGACAAATGGATTGTTAAGCTAGTGTAATGTTTGGAGAGTGCTATTTTAATCCTTAGACGAGATTTGTTAGCAGGGGACTGGAAACGTGCTGTGATCCTTCTCTCATTTATTTCCTTTCTCAGTAGTTTTTTTCTCAGTTTTCCCCCTTGCCAGATATTCACTTTTAAAACCAAAAAGATTACATATGAGAATGAAACTATTTTTGATAATACAAGGCACTAAGATGACGGTAAACACTGTAAGGTTGGAAGCAGCACTACTGAAATGGTGACAGCAGGCTACAAGGTTCTGTAACATACTTGTGATACCATATGAAAGCACCCACTCCATTCTTGTGGGAAAAATCTCTTTGTACGTTCAGTTTACTTGGGTACTTTGATCTGACGAGGGAAAGGAAAAGTATTCCCTCTATGAGGCTTAAATGAAGCCTCAAAATCCAGTTTTCTCACCGCAGTTATTCCAAACAGAGAAATTTCCAATTACTTGGCAAATCAAGAAAGACTGTCCCAAGGAGGCCTGAAACTAAGTGCATCTTTTTCCTTCCTTGGAGTCTGCTGATACTCCCCACGCAGAAGAGAAGGCTGCAGTCCAGGAAGCTGCAGAGAAGAGCTCATCACACTATTTTTCTCTGGGAGACAGTAACATCATCACCATTAGACCACAACGAGCCAAACAAACACAGCACAGCACAACAGGAATCTGTATTTCTGTGAGAGAATGCAGCAGGAGGCAACGCACTGAAGCTTTAAGAGTATGGATTCTTTTATTCTGCCTCATACGGAATCTTTTTAGAACAATGTGAAGCTCATAAACATTCAGACCAGATGGCATAACACAGCAGCACAAGCTGGAGCTTATTAGCTATTGCTTCTGTTCATTAGTATATGGCCCTGAAACCTGAAGGAGCTTTAAACCACACTCTGCTAACAGCTGAGCAAGGGCAGTGCGGTACAGACTGTGTGCCTCTTCACACGGCCATCATACTTGGGCTATGTTTCACATTTCTGCTCTAAAGCATACAGGTACATAACACTAAAATAAAGTTCACAAAAGATCTTCTAAAATTGGTGAAATAATGTGGTAGACAACATAAAAAGTCTAAAAGTTAAGTATTTGGCATTTACAAACAGGTGAGAACTGAATCTGATGATACAGTGTACATCAACATTTTTGATACAAGTCCTATTTAATAATTAATTATATTTTACCAAAACATGTACTATCAAAGAAAAACTTTCGTATTTTCCTCCCCAAGCTATGGGGTTTCAAGGAAAGTACTAACAAAAATAATTGGTTTCCTTTGTAATCAGCCTCTTCCTATCTTCTAAATCTCTGTAATGCTCCATTCCACAATACTGCAGTCACTTCCCAGATAACTTGACAAACAGCTCTAAACAAATTACACATCTTAAAGGTTCAAAAAACAAAAACAAAACTTCATTAACTCCACAATTTTCATCACAAAGAAAATATGGGGAATAGAATTAAATGACTACCCAAAGAGTACCTCGCTTCTAAAAGCACACGTAGCAATGGTTCTTCCAAAGGAAACTTTTCACCATACGATGTTCCTTTCTTTTTCAAAACTACCCATTCTCCCCTCCACATGCAAACTTAAAAATAAATAAAAAAACCAATACCTGTTACTGTGTCTTGCCTCACGTTAATCACTTGTGTTAATCTTTATTTTGATAGAATTTATCCCAAAAATAATACTGGCAAGAGCTACACCGAACTGCTCTGAACACCAGCTCAGCACTGACAATACTTGACCACTGCCTTCTGAATAGCAGTCATGCTCAGAGATGCCTCTTGATAATACATTTTCCCTTCATAAACTGCTGGAAGTGTCAAAGCACATAAGTCCTAAATTCACATAAGACAGCATTCCTGTTTTTAACAAATGATGCCAAATTACACAAGCTGTAGATACGACTGTCAAATAATCATCAGTTCTAAATCTCTATTAGAAACGATGAACTTCACAGCCATTCTTTTGGCACCCATCTCCACTAGGAAGGCTCCCAAGATCTTTAACTCACACTATGCTTGAATATTATTTTAATGTTTCCAAGAAGGGGAAGAAAAAAAAAAAAGCTGATAAAATTTTGCTTCTTTACCCTTTTGTGTTATTAAAAAATGAAGTAACTGAAACAAAGAGGACATAGTATTTGCAGCCCAAATTTGATTCTCCATCGCTCCACTACAAGTGCAAAACAGATCTGTTGGACCAGATGGATTTGCTTAATTCTTACATCAGAGAATATATAGCTATTATGTAAAAAGCTTTTCTGTTTCACAGATGACAAAAAAACACCGTGACATTTTCCTGACAGAACCATTTCCTACCACTCCTTCTCAGCATACCTTATATTTATGTCTCTAATAATAAATAAAAGTGCTTTTGACTGGTCAGATGAAGTTAAGATTTGCATGTGTTTAAATCTTTCTTCCTGGTAAGTTTGTGTTTGCTGACACGTAAAATGCCCCCCAATTCCTGCACTGCACTTCTTCTTTTCCAGAGAAAGTGCTGTTGAGCACCAAAACATGTCTGTTGCCCGCATATATACACCAGAGCTGCAATGCTAAGAAGTATAGGAATGAGAATATGATGGAAGCAGCAGTGAGCTAAAACAACGGACTTTGTTGAAGGAAGATGTCACACAACAGCCAAATCTACTTACCTCTTATTCCTTAAGACAATTTTATACATCTTCTCTGAAACATTTATCAGTCTGTAGCTCAAGGCCTACTTACAGGGCTAAAAGCAGAAAATGACAACATTTTTGTGGAGCACTCCACAATCTTGTTTTCTGGAATAGTAGTAATGCTGATTTTTTTTTTCCCCACACATTTATCAGAAAAGTTTTGGCGTATCCTCTTTTCAGGAATAACACCACTTTGCCTTACTTATAATGTAGTTCAATATATCTGTCTTGCCAGGAAACACACGTTTGCCTAACCAGAAATTTACCGCCGTATGCTCATTTTGTTAATGATCAATACACTTCGTCATGCCAAAGATTCAATCCCAGATGCTTATCCTATCAGGGATTCATTCCTCTCAACTAGTGTTTTCTACAAACCTATAATTAGCCTAAAAGCAATAAAGCTTTTTTCTGTAGGGACAATATTTGCGGAATACAACTTCCTTCATATCTACTTCGGTGGAAACAGAGAAAGCTGTGGAGGAAAACAGAGTTTTAATGATGTAAATGTGTCACAAACAAATTAGAAATGAAAACACGTATGGTACATTTGTGAGAACTTATTTCTGCATAGCCAGGTCCATCGATGAATTTCCTAGCAAGAAAACATTTCTGATGGCTTCTGCCAATTCTACCCCAGCTCTTCCAAGTACAAAACACTGTGTTTACCAATTCTTCCAAGAATTAATTTACTGTGTTTGCCAATATGTACAAGCTATATGATATTGGGTCTGGCAGGAATTCATAACATCTTCTTGCCAGGATGAGCTATTGTAGATTTACACATCTTCAGATAGACAGGAGTTTGAGCATTCCAATGATTAAAAAAAAAAAATGCATTTTAAAGATCACTCATCATACAACTAGCACTGACTTTTCAGGAGTGAATGATGACACTGACATAAGATTTGTTTTATCTGTTTGCAATGAGTTGTTAGGTGAGGAAACGATAGCTGAGCTTACTCCAGAACTGCAACTGATGAAAACAGTCTGGCCTCGCCACTCTGCCCCCCACACCTTAGATATTTATAGACCTGGATGAGGTCCCCTCTCAGTCTTCTTTTCTCAAGGCTGAACAGACCCAGTTCACTCAGCCTTTCTTCATAGGAGAGATGCTCCAGGCCCCTCACCATCTTCGTGGCCCTCCGCTGGACTCTTTCCAAGAGATCCCTGTCTTTTTTGTACTGGGGAGCCCAGAACTGGACACAGTGCTCCAGATGAGGCCTTACCAGGGCAGAGTAGAGGGGGAGGATCACCTCCCTCGACCTGCTGGCCACGCTCTTTTTAATGCACCCCAGGATGCCATTGGCCTTTTTGGCCACAAGGGCACACTGCTGGCTCATGGCCAACCTGTCATCCACCAGGACACCCAGGTCCCTTTCCGCAGAGCTCCCCTCCAGCAGCTCATCCCCCAACCTGTACCAGTGCATGCAATTATTCCTCCCCAGATGCAAGACTCTACACTTGCTTTTGTTAAACCTCATCCATTTTTTTTTCTGCCCAGCTCTCCAGCCTATCCAGGTCTTGCTGAATGGCAGCACAGCCTTCAGGCGTGTCAGCCAATCCTCCCAACTTCGTATCATCAGCAAACTTGCTGAGGGTGGCCACTATCCCCTCATCAAAGTCACTGATGTTGAACAAGACTGGACCCAGCACCGACCCCTGAGGAACACCGCTAGTTATAATTCTCCAACCAGACTCTGCATCGCCAACGACGACCCTCTGCGCTCCGCCAGTCAGCCAGTTCTCAACCCACCTCACTGCCCACTCATCTATTCCACACTTCCTCAGCTTTGTTATAAGGATGTTGTGGGAGACAGTATCAAACACCTTGCTGAAATCAAGGTAGACTACATCCACTGCTCTCCCGCCATCCACCCAGCCAGAGACATCATAGAAGGCTACCAGGTTGGTCAAGCATGACCTTCCCCTGGTGAACCCATGATGACTACTCCTAATAACCTCTTTTTTTTCCAGTTGTCTGGAGATTGCATCCAGCACCAGCTGTTCCATCAACTTTGCAGGGACAGAGGTGAGGCTGACTGGCCTGTAATTACCTGGATCTTCCTTCTTGCCCTTTCTGAAGACTGGATTGACATTGGCTATCCTCCAGGGTATTTGCAAATATATATATTTCTACACACATATATATATCTACATCAATTTACATAATCTCAGATTTCAAAGCTTTTCACAGAAATAAATCAAGAATACTGAAAGTAATAAATAGTCAAACTGCCCATATAGAAAAAACAAAAATAAAACTTAAAGAAATTGCTGAGATATATCAATATTCTAAGATACGAATCACATATACAATGTTCTTATGTACATTAATGGAGACAGAAATACTTCCAGTTTCCATACACTTCTGAATGATTCTTTTCACAAAATAAGATCAATACAAACATGTCTACATTTGTTATTGTTATAAGCTCCTCTGTTCTACTATTTTATTTTATTCTGAAGTGATGTTCTTCTCACATTCAATCATCAGAATTCACATTTGACTGCTGTCTCACCCTTCATCATTATCACTTCATTCATGACTGTTACTATGTGCCTGTTTTCTCAACTATTCTCACACCTTTCATGCATGAAGTTAATGGATTTTACCCTCATTTTGCAATCCATTAGTTCATCACCTACTGGGTACTATTTCAATCGTAGCCAGTGGCTAGAGAAGAACACCTGGGTATGTGACTATGAATATCTCTTTAGCTTTAAAATTTAGGAATTTTTTTCAGTTTTAAGTAATATTTCAGTTAGTAACAACCTCAAGCAACTGCACAGTACAGCTTTCGCCCCACCAAACAACCTCTTCTAGGAAAGGGCACTATAGGTTTTCTTTTTTGTGTGTTTTGTGTTTTAAATTCCAAAGATGTGCCAAACATGAGAAAAACTTTGTGAAAGATTCTGAGAAGGAATTTTAGAGAAGAATGCATTCCATGCACAGTCTAATGGATTCATGGCAAATTCACTGTTCAAAATGGAACCTGCTGTTTTTCTAGTACCGACTGAGCAAATACCAACATTCACCAAGGACTCTAAAACTCAGAGCACCCACACCATGAAGCCTGGCTGCCCTTTTGGAAACAGTACAATAGTACTGCAGTCAAATCAAACTCTGGCTGAAGACTAAATATTTACACTCAGCTTTATAACCCTTTTTTACTCTTGTCTGAATTTTGAACTCAATCAGTCGAGCTGCCCAAGGTAAGCAATCATTCAGGTGCTTCCCTACTGAAAAACCACCACTTGGCTGCAAACACGAACGTTCAACCTCATACTGCAGTTTGAAGCAGTACAAATCTGCATTGCTTCTAAGAAGAAAAAAAATACATAGGTTTTAAAATAGAAGACCTGCAAATTCATACTGCATCTCCTAAAAATTAATTTGCCTGGAAAAATCTTCTGGCATGTATTTCCAATAAAATCATTTTACAACATGAGTATAAAATACCTGCTGGCGTGCTATAGCACCAATTTGATTCCTAACATATCAGTCCTGAGTAAGTGAGGTAAGTTCATGCCTGACACCTTCTTGCAGAAACGCACACTAATTTGACTTTCTCCAAAATTATCATCATCACTGCTTTCAGAGGCACTGTTCTGAAAGAATAAATTTGCATGACACAGACCGGTTCCCTGTGCCTACAGCTGAATGATTACTTCATGCTTTTGTCTAGGCCACCAACACTACAGCTAACACAGGCCCCCACAGCAGTAAACTCAAGGAGCTCTTCAAAGGCCTAGCAATGCAGAGGCTATGCTTTCAATGCTCGAATTTTCAGAAATGAGGTGGCTGCTTTAAAGAGGTCTGCACAAACATTTACTTTATCGCCAGCCTCAGCAACATGGACATATCTTCATTAGCCAAGCTCTCCTAACAAGAGTGCAGGATCAAATCATTTATCGTGAGTCAAATGTGTTGGTGAAGTTTTCTATAGGACTCTAAAGATTTGTATTTGTGACTTTTTCTTCCCTAGTACTGGAGAGATAATGTGTATATGCATAGAGGCTACCTCTGGCAGCTAGCTAATTATTCTCCCATGAATTACAGGTACTTCAGACAACACCAGCCCTATGAAAGCTACTTATCTGTAGTAAAAGTTAGAAGACTATATGAACTATGTAGCACAGCTACTCTAATTTTTGCATTAATTTACACATCACAGAGGAGACAATTTTTTCCATCTCCAAAAGCATATTCGTGATTTTCTTGTCAAAAAATGAAAATTATTTTAATACCTAGAAGACTAGGGAAAGCTTTTGCTGAGTGAGGGGTGGAAGGTTGTTTTATTTCTCTTCATAGTGAGTACGGAATTTTTTATCTGAGAAATTGTGGGCACACGATTTAACCGCTTCCTTGAAGAGCAGGAAGGGGACTGCTCACAGAGACCTTTTCTTCTCCTCTGAGGGCAGAGGCCCCTCTACTTCTGATAAGTACTCCAGTTCCTAAAAACGCTCTTCTTTCCCCACCACGCTTGCCTAAATCTGTGATGGAGCTAAAGGCAAGAGATAAGCCACCAGTATGTATGAAGTGCATTAAATTCAGCATGCAGGTTACCAGGAGAAGCAGTCCATCTGGGAACGCTGCAGTAAGTGCAGCACATTTTCTTCCACTTTAGTCTCAATTGTCATCCTTTATCTGCATCCAAGGAGTAGCTTTTCCTAACCTTGGCTGCAGCATCATAAGCTCTCAAATATTTCTCCCAGACTTCCATCCATATCAAGCAAAAGGCAAAAAAAAAAAAAACCTTCCCACACACAACCCCCCAAAAAAAAAAAAAAAAAAACCATAAACAAAAAAAACACCCCAACAAAATACTAAGCCATCTGATAATTATCTGTAATGTTTAAATAGACTTTAAAAATTACAAATTTTGTTAAGAGTATGGTAGCATTTGAATTCACTGTAGACATATGCAGAGACAACCACAAAATCAAGCTGATTTTGTACCAAAATCCACACACCATGTAAACGTAGTAAATCTTTATCCACTCAAAGTTACTGAGAAGAACAGCCACTGCTATGGAAAAATTTTTCAATCATGTGATGTTCTCCAGAATGTCACTAAATTTATACTAGTGGAATAATACTTCTAAAAGTGATTTCCCATATTTATGATATAATAACACAGTAAAAAAAATAAATAGAAAAAGCAGTTTATTGCTACATGCCTCTGTAAACAAAATGGCTGCTTGCCTGCTAACATCCTAGTATTTCACAGTGAGTAATCAAAAAGTAATTTTTGTAACTAGAAGACAAAATAAACAATTTACCTTGTGTGGATTGGTCAATATTTTTTCTTTTTCTGCTTTGACTGTTGTAGTTCAGTCTTAGCTCTTGGCTGTATTCATTCAGAGTTTCTCTTGAGTCATAAGACTGCCTTTGCTTTCTGCCATCTTCACTCTCATCTGAAGAACTTGTGTAAGTTAGATCCACTTCATGTTTAACTTTTGACAGTGGCTGGTAGGGTTTGCAATCCATCTGCTCCATCTCTGGCTGAATAGGCTCAAAATCATGAAAACAAGCAACTGGAATTCCTTAAAGAAGGACTCCTGAGAAATAAAAAAAACACAAACAAGAATCGCATTCAGATATCATATTAACGCTCAAAAGGCCGGTGTTATTTTCAGTCAATATAAACCAATTAAATTGAATTTGAATCACTATGATTCAGGAGAAAATATGAGCATGTCCTATTTTGCTGTTTTGCTTTAAAAAATGGTGTTCAAATAACAGTAACTTTAAGTACTAACCCACCATGCCAAGCAATAATCATGCTGTATGCACAGAATCTGTTACCTGTTTTGTGTTAAAGGTTCTTGAAACTGTTACTCTTTCTCTAAAGAAATATTAATGTGCATTTATTCTAAGTGAAAATAAAATCTTAATTTATTTTAAAATACGAAGCCTAGAAACCAGAAAGTTCACTGTTTTGAAGTATTTTCTTGTAAATAGAATTACATTTAATTAAGAATAACAGACTTCTCACTTTAGAAAACAGTCAGACTTAGAAAAACAAGAATATCCTTGTGTTACTCTACAAGAGCAAATAGTGGCTCCAAAAGAGGACATTTTCCTTTCAGGCTGTGTGGGCATCTCAAGAGGAAGCTTCCACCATGCAGCACAACCCCTTTTTATCCTTCTCATCACCTGTCTAAACACTTACTGACACGGGGGCCATGCTGATCCTCAACAAAACCTTCTGAACTGCAACTTGCAGTTTGGGATGTCATTAAAACGATGCTCAAATACATTATCATTAAAATCAAGTGGGCTGCAGTTGCATGCGTACTTGCAAGGTGTATTCACTGTACAATCCTGCTTTCATGAAGCTGTTTCTATCATGCATTTTAATGCAAACTCTGTGATGAAATAACAGGAATGGATGACACACCTTCTACAGCAGCAGCACGTTTCTCAGACAGTAAGCTCTGAGAAAGTAAGCTTGCAATTTCACTTAGACTAACAGATGGCTATTATCTTCCACAATGAAATGCAACAAAAAGAAGGCTGTAAATATCACTACCAGATCACCAATACCAAACAAGTTAAGCAAGATTTTACTTAATGAAAAAGTAATCTATCACATCTTCATGCTGATCCTAAAGTCAGCAATGGAGAGAAGGAAGTTAATGCCTAGTCTGTCATCAGCCTAACTTCCCATCTGCAACACGGACTTGTAATCCCACACGTCCTCAGCAACCACAGAAAGTGAAAAGACACAAAAGACAAGCACAAACGTTAGAGAAAGCACTTCTTGTCACAGGACTACAGAGTTGAATTTAACTTCTGCAGTTGTCTGAAGGCTTGAAAAACAGCAGTGCTACCACTGCGTTTAAGCACAGCAAAAGCACATCTCCCGTGTACCCCCAATACTTTTGAAGGACTCAGCATCCTGAGCAGGAGTGGCAAAATCCTGACAGGAAAGCAGAAACCAGGCCAACCCAACTGCACAGACAGAGAGGTGAAAGACTCATCTCTGCTCAAAACAAAATCTCCAGGAGTTTTATCCAACTATTTAACCAGAGATGGAACAGCTCTTCAGAAACAAATAGAGAAGGACCTGAATAAAGAGCTCTAGTGTACTAAAAAGAAAAAAAGAAGCTCAAATCTCTTACACAACAAAGCGGACTTGAAAGCACACGAGCTAATAACAACTCTTCAACAGGGAAAAGGAAAACAAAAAGCTGAGCCAAACAAGCTTCCTGCCTGACAGAGACGCATGCACTGGGGGCACAAAGCTCCATGCTCTGGGTATGATCACATCATATCAGGTTAGCGCTAAGATGGTTTTGTAGACAAGCTACTAATACTGCTATCTACCTTTCAAAGGCTATTTGCCTAAACAATTTACTACTATTTACCAACATTTCCTAAATGAATACTCATTCTATGAGTTGCTTTAATACTCTGTGATAGAAGAACTCAAAGCGCCATGACTCAGAAGCATGAGGGTGGCTTAAAAGATTACTTGATGGCTCTGTAGAGATGGTCAGTGGTGGGGAAAAGCCACCCCACATATCCTATCTGATAGAGCAAATGGAAATGGTGCTACAGAAATGAGGGAAAAATGGGGAGATACTAAGGGCCTCTGCTGACAAAGTGCAGGAGATGACAGAAATTGTGCCGTGAAGACAGCCAGTCTGAGGTTTCTCACACACACACAGTGCATCCCTCTTTCAGAAGCACAAAACATCCAACCTGACATACTTAGCCCCTTAGTACAGTTATAAATAATAACAGAAAGAAAAACCCACGCATTTTTGGGCACACCTTTTGCTCTCAAGGTAGAATCACAGAACTCCTGGGGTTGGAAGGGACCTCCAGAGCTCATCCAATCCAACCCCCCCAAAGCAGGTTGCACAGGAAAACATCCAGGTGGGTTTTGAACTCCTCCAGAGATGGAGACTCCACAGCCTCTCTATGCAGCTTGTTTGAATGCTCTGAACGATTTAGGAACAATTAAAACTCACAACCTACTTACAAGTATCCCAACCACATTCCCCATCCTCTGGGACCCCCTGACATCTCCTGCAGGGTCACACCTCCACCTGCAGGGTGCTGAGGGCTGGCCCACATGTGCAGGCTGCAGTGCAGCCTTTCACAGTGCAAGTGTTGCAACTGGGGGCCAGGTCTAATCCTGGCTGACTGCAAGGTGCCAGGGGCTGTGCTTGGTTTTCTTTCATTTTCACCTGGTGCGTGAATGTGCCATAAGACCGTGCCTATGTGAAAGCAGGTGATAAATCATTTGCAAGATAAGGACAAAAAGAAAACCATCATGAACTTTTTCAACACAAAATCATTTCATATGAATCAGGAACACACAAAGTTGAGACCACTTCTTCAGACTTTTTCACATCAAAAGTTACTTAAATTCACTTAAATTTAGAAAATGATGGTGTGTTATGATAACTTGAATTTAAACACCAGCAATCTAACACTTGACTTTCTTTTATATTTTGTTAGGAAAAGGGCAACGTACTAAACAACAACCAAACTGCTGGAGTAAGTCTGGAGTTTAAAGAATATTGCCTGGATGTTGACACAGGTTTCTGCTCAAATAACTGGCCTTCAAGTAACTAAACAAAACACCCAACTGATCAATACCCAGCTGACCTTGTCAGCAAAATAATTAAGTCTCATAAAAGCTTACAGTTGCTCCAAGCGACCTTTGTACGAGTGTCTTAATGCCTTCCTTCTCATTGAGCACTTTTCCATCTTCTCATTAGCATTCTGTCATTAAAAGTTTTGATTGATATTTAACAACATAAACTTTATAAAATATATCAACCTGTTACACCTAATATGTAAATTATATAAATATTTTCATGTAGGCACTGAAACGCAAGTACTACTCAAACAAACTCTGAAGTAGGTATCACACAAAGTTTCCAGTGTTATTTAGAGATGTGAGGATATGGATAACGGAGCTGAAGAAGGTCTTCCATAAGCATATAAGAGCAAGGACATGAAGCACTGGGACCTTTTTTGGCCTTAGCTGATCATTACATCCAATCCTCAGAATGGACTCATAAACTAAGTACTTTGAAAAATTTGGGGTCCTGACACCCAAACTACATAGAATTAAAACGTAACTGCAGTTACAATGCTAAAATATAAGCAAGCAATATTCATTGTTTGCAACATGAATTCAAAGGACAGCCTTCAGTAATTCCCTTTTTCAGTCTGAGTGAGTTTTTCTATCAATTACGACCACCAAATGCACATTTGCTCAATTCCCTCATACGTTACTTTGCCTTCAATATACACCCTTATTTGAAAGTTAGCATTTGCTTATTACATCTTCAGACAACTGATTTCTGAAAACGAATGACTAAGCAGAAACTGCATCTCTGAGTAGCTGAAGGCAAAATGATGGCATTGTTATTATGAAAATCTATTCTGAAATACAGAACTGCAAAAAAACAAATGGGAAACCAAAACCAAACACAGGACTTAAATCTTTGAAAAATGCAATATGAGGAGGAAAAAAAAAGAAAAAACAAAGGGAAACAATCTTGTGACATTGTGCTGACCATCAAAACCATACCCCTCAAATATTTGTTTAAGCATCAAAAGCAAAGAAAGTCCTTTCATCCTTTTAAGTTCTACATTTTACAAAACAGTTAAACACACTAAGAAAGCTAGCAGTTGAACAGCCATATACTAGGAACAAGCTAGATCCTATACAGCACATAAAATCACAGTATGAACATATATGGAAAGTCTGTTTAGTTTTGCAGGATGGAAGTAGCTAAAACTTTCCTCTGGAAGGAAAAAAAAAGTCATACAACAACCAAGAAAGAATAACTGAAGTTACCCCTGATGAAAGACTGCAAAGAATTTGAAAAACAAATAAACAAATCCAAAAGTAACCTAAATTTACGTGAACATTTTTAGTGGATTACAGAATTGGAGCACATCAGAAGATGTTGGAAGATGGCATAACAACGTGTGAATCACTGAATACCTTGGGGCCAATATGTCTCTGTGTACAAGATTCTGAAATTGACACATTGCACAATTCCTGCCTTAGAGTGGACTACATAGTAAATCAGACATGCATATGCAAAATGCAGCTGTCAGGAACACACCACGGGTTTAACACACTCCCTAGAGGATGCATGGTTATAACCTGTAGGTGAATTATATTTCTCCATACATTTATATGCTGTGATAGACAGAGGAGGGTTGTTTCATTTCCACACTTAATAGCCTTCAATTAAAATTACTCAAAGTATAATTTAATTTTAGTTAGCAAAATAATTCAGAATGTTTTCCCTTTTATCCACAGTTTCAGAGAGAAACCACTATAGAATAAAACCATAAATAAAGTCAGTCAGGTTGCTGTAGACTGACAAGACTGCAAGACTGACATGAACAGAAAAACATACATTATATAATCTGCTCAACTGTGATACCCAATTCTTGGCCAACATGTGCCCTGCACTTGGAGAATTGCTACTGACTGCAAAATCACACACATCCCTAATGCTTTCTTTTGGATGCCAGTCATCTAATACTTGTGAGCACAGGAGTTCAAGCACGAAAGATCAGTCTCTAATGCTGGTGAATGATGCACATCCATGATTCAGGGAAACACATCGTGGACAGGCTCAGAATATTCACTGGAGCACAGATCTTTCTGGAAAACTGTTCTTTAGGTAATACAATTGCAGATTATGTTACAGGATAACTAGCGTACACTTTTAATTTCAGATCAAGAAAACATTTTGAAAAATACTTCAAGCATCTCAAAGCTTCTTTTGGAGTGCTGCAAACGTGAAGGAACTCTATGCTTAAGTAAAACTAATCAAGTGCTTTACACCTACTGATCCAGTACAGAACACAGGACCACCACCTCATTCCTAACTATAAAGCAGGGATGATGCAGGGAAGTGTGGCCTGTGTAAGGGTGCGTAGGCTGAGCTTATTCCTACACAGAGCCCTCAGAAGTCATTTATGACTCCAGGGAGGATGTATGATCAAAGTTTTGTTTTCTAAATTTTAAAATTAGAATGGGATTGAAGAAAGGGTCATAATTCCCCTACAAACTCAACTATGCTTGGGACCACTAAGCTTCCTGCCATTGCACAGAATGTTTCCAACATGCACTAGACACTTGTTTGTACTAAACATATCTGAATGTAGCATTAAAAATTCTTTTCAGTGGAAGTTCGTGTTGCTCTCCCTTGCAATAACGGAGACAAAAACAAAGTTTTGCATTAAAGAAAAATTAGAATTATGAGCTTTCTATTAATAGCTTTTTTTTTTTTTAGTGTAAACATAGTTTAATCTTGGAACTCTTCTAAGCAAAAGATGTTTAAAAATCATTTATCTTTATGTATACAAAGGCTGCTCTGAAAACAATGCCTCCTATTTTATTACACTGGCTCATGGTGTCAAAGGTGGATGTTGGTAGTATGGCAGCACAGGCTGACACTTCATGCCAAAATTCCATCACATTTTGTTTCCACGTGACAAATAGCAGCAGAGGCCAGTCTGACAGAAAGGCATCAAACACGCGAGTGTGTACGAAGCAAAGGGGTGGAACTGATTTCCTCCATGCAGAAGAAACGGCACCCACTGACATTTACCTGTGCCTACTGACCATTTGTGGAGACCAACCAGCAGATGCGAATGCAGTGAGATGGTGGGTGGTGCATTTCTGCAGTGGCGACAGTGCCAGTGGGGCACCTTCACTGGTGCAAATTTTTACAAGAGCAGCATGCAGGCTTTTGTTCATCGCTGGCAAAACCTGCCATAATGGTAGCGACTATGTTGAAAAGCAGTCTTGTAGCTGAGAATTTGTTCTATCAAGTAGCATTATTGTGCTCTTTCTATCTGTTGTAGTTTCCATGGAAATAAGAGGAGGCATTACTTTCAGAGCGATTTATGTATTTATCATGCAAGTGCCATCACCTAACAATAGAATATGATAAAGTGAGGTGTACACGTACTTATGTATATGCCTGTAGAAACAAGGGGATCTTCACCTGGTAAGCAAGCATTGCCCTCTGTAACACAGTGTGATTTGAAATACACTGACATGGTGGAAGCATTATATTAGAAAACTGAATTGTGTTTTTGCTATTTGTTGATAATGCAGATTGTATGGTCATTAAATTGAGATAATTACTTTTACGTCCCTTTTCCAACTGTGTGCCTAATTAAGACGACCCAGTAATCCCTAATTAGCAACAACATAATTTTTAAAACCCAATTTAGTAGCTAAGAGATTGCAAAAAATGGAAATAACATGTTCAATTCAGACATTAATTTCTTGAGATACCAATTTAAAATTTTTAATATAATAAGGTTAGCACGTGAGAACAATTTACAACACATCAATGCCATGGAACATCTAAGAAAGCAAAGTATTAGATTGTTTGATACTAGGATGCATTGGCAATGGCATCTGAAACATTCTGTTTCCATTTCCATTTTTCCTGGTTTTAATTAGAATAAAGAAAAAATACTTCACTGAAAAAAAAATGTGAGGTTTTCACCAGAGCACTTATGGACATATCAAAGCACAAGAATAAGTATCATCCTTGATAAAACCAAAGCTTTGATCAGTTGACATCACAGTGAACAAAGGCACAAGAAGGGAAGTTATTTCTTTCTGGCACTGTACTTGTGCTTTCATTCTTCTCTCTGTGAAAGACCCCATAAGACATGATAGAACATCCCAGGGGGCCTCAGCAATTTTCTTTTCCACCTGCAAAACCAAAAAAACCCTACCAAACAAGCATCTCTGAAACAAAACACTACAGCCTCCCACCCAATATTGCCAATCTTAAATATTACCATAATCTCTCATTTTGTCTACTGCTCGGCTTTGTTGTGGCTTGTTCATTTTTTCAATTAAAGTTTTGCAGAAAGGAATAACCGATTATTTTCATTATTTTTGCTATATTACAACTTCAAGGATTTCTGAAGCAGCACCGATTTCTGTGTCAGGTTAGTTTCCAGTACAGCCTAAAATGTCTGAGCACTTAGACCAGGCATATAATCTACACTTTGATGTCTGCCAAGTTTACAGATATCTGAATTAACTTGCACAGCAGCTTTGTAAGAACTTCTACTTGCAAAGCCAGCTGAACTGACTAGACATCGAAAACAAACTTTTCATTCTTCTCCTACATACTTGGTTTTCTTAACTTTCGCTCTTCTAATTCTAGAAAGAAATGCCATCAATTATTATACAGGTTTGACATCACATAAGTTACAACTTAAAAAGCTTTTCAGGCATTTGATGTACCTTTTTTTCTTTTTTTTTTTGCAAGAAGACCTGCGTACTGCCTTGACCACACGACCAACATCTGCATCGCCTCCATTTGAAGTATCACTCAGGTTGCTGTTCGCATGCCTGACACCATCACGCCTGAGAACTCATCTTACTGTTCCTTTTCTTCTTGCTTTGATGTCTGCCAAAGTATTCGGTGTCTTCAAGTGCCATTGTTCTGACAAGCAGACCCTCCCGATGGACTTGTACTGTACTGTACGGTTCCCAGAAGTGCTATTATTTGAGCTGGTGTCAGATTGATTTTCCTTCTCTTCATGATAATGCTATGATCTTGTGGGATTGAAATTACTGCTGATTTATGCCTTGATGCAACCCCTCGAGAACTGCCTTGTATCAGCATGTCACCTATGAAAAGCTACATTTAAATCCTTGGAGATCTTTCTAGTGGAACCTTTGTTCTCATTTCAATAGAGAATCTTTTGTAATGGATGTTTGCTAGAAACTTCTCCTGCAAGTGCCAGAAGTCTTCTGTAGTGCAAACTGGAAGTACATTATGCACCTCTTCATTTTTACCACTCACAGCTGTGGGAGACTTCTTGGCAGAGATGAATTTAAGATAAGTTCTCCATCCACAACCGCACACTTTTTGCAAAATGATTATACCGTGTTCTTCACAAAGGGAAGTGCTGGCACTGGAGGGTAGGAACATTCCTGAGCTTTATTTCTAAAGGTTCACCTACACAAGGAAATGCATCCAGCTAAAACCATACAGCTACACCTCCAGAGTTCCCGTGGAACTAAATCCCTTTATGCATGACATTCTTCTAGTTGGATTTCGGAAAATAATTTCCTCTGATGTTGTCTGAACATTATTCACATCTTTAAATATTCTGCTTTTCAGTGTCATGGACATTTTTTGCTTTCTCATTACAAGTACCAACTTAGCAACATTTTTGTAAGCATTTTTTTTCCATAAAATATAGTATCTCTGGAGGAACTATTGATTAACAAGTAGAAAACGATTTTACTTTTAAATAACTGACCCTCCAAGTTACAACTGAAATCCTCTCACCTGTTTGTAAAAGCAGTTTCTGAAATCCTAAAATAATCTCAAAAGAATAATTTTCTTTCTGTTGATAGAGCTAATTTAGCTAAACTAATTATTTCCTTTTTGTGTTCATCTTTGCTTCCACAATGGGAAAGAGAAGACAGACATGGGGATGCAGCCATGTTTGTTATGACTTTATGAATGACATGGCCATCTACTTCCATACTAATATATAATTCCAAATCAGAGAAAACACATTAGGTAGATAAAAATACCATACAAATTCAGACAGTTCAGTGTTGAAAATGAATTTGTTGAACTATCTATGAACTAAGCACAGACAATTTTTAATAAAGTCCTTAGCCTCAACTAACTAGTCATCTCCATTCAGAAATAATGCTTTTAGACAGGTGGCTGTTGTATATTTACTAAAGCATTGTTACATAAAGCACCTTGTCACCTCTTGACACATCTAGACAGGCCAAACCTATTTCGTTGAGAAGTTACTGACCAATTCCTGTTTGTACATGTCTTTTTTCAGCATAGGTGCTACTGATACAGATAGATACTGCCCTCCCTCTGAAAAAAATCTGTGACAATACCAAAAATACTATAAGTGGGACTGAGGGTGACAAAATTTTTGTATTCCGCAATAAATAATGTTAGGTCAAAAGCAGACGGCATTTGTTCCAACTGTTTCTTCCTTTAAACAAGAATCTAAACAGAAGTGTGTAAGAAGCCACATGGCCCCACTTTCTGGCCTTGGTGCAAGAGGAAGGTGAGCCTCCAGGAAGCCACCAGAAGGTCCCGTGTGCCCAGCGACCTCCAACAGGGACAAGGATGACAACAACCCCACCGCGTCTCCCTCAGCTGGAAACAGTGAATTTATGCCACTCCTCACTGATCGGAATAAGTTATCAAAACCATACATCATGTACCTAATTACATTAGCATCTCCTGTGATCACTCTGCCACATCACTTCAAAATCACATTCTCCTTAGCACTTCAGCAATAACTCCTTTTAGCTCAGCTTGCTTTCTTCAGCTGTAAAAATTACAGGAAGAAGAAAGAGAAGGATGAAATTGAAATACATGGCTTTTGTCTGTTGCCTTTACACATATCTATGTACACGCACATACACACATATGTCTCTGTAAAAGTTGCCTTTAAAAGAAAAACACAGAGCCATTATCTTTGCCTCACTATTAGGATCCGCTGTTGTCACAGTGAATCATTTTTCCTCAGGGATGTTGTGTGGATAACAATTCAGCTCATGTTAATTCTATTTACATTGGGAAAAAGTGGGAGGACTGTAATGGCTGTTTAACTGAAGCTCTCTTCTTTCATGAGCAAGTAAAATGTCACTTCCCTTTCCCAAAGCACCAAGAGGCTCCTTTTACTGTCACAGAACACAATTATATGTTAGGGCTCTGCTGTCTTTTTCCAGCCAACAAGGCAAGAAAATGACCTTTCTTTAACCTATGGCTGAATTGCATTATATTCAGTTCAGTGAACAGCCTTTTTTGTATTCTCCTGTATCAAGTGCCTTACTGAGGTTAGGAGATGGGCACCTGCCTTTCACATCTGCCAGTGATCTCACACTTTCCAAAAAACCCTTCCTTTCAGTGGAGAAGGGCTGTTAACTCTCATCGCACATTTCAATCCCTGCTTCGTAACATTTGTAAATACCTGACACCATTCAGCTCTGCAAGGAGCCTCTGCCAGCAGCATTGGTTACTAGCTGCTTGTTCTGCTTTGTCTTATTTGCAGCTCGGCAGTGAAGGGAAAGAGACATTTCCCACTGCACAGGGATCAGCCGCTCTGGGTTACATGCTGGAGACACTTGGGGAAGCAGAAAAAAAGTGGCTGTGACATTAATGAAGCAAACCACAGCTGATCTGCACAATACAGCAAGTCAGCAGTGACGGATTTGCAAACATGATGCTGAACGACAAATACTGCTGAAGAAAATGGCCGTGTTCAGTTGTCACAGAGCACGGGGCTTTAAAATTAAAGTCAGCAGATAGAAGAACATGAGGGAAAACATCAGGTATACACAGAGCTCATCTCCCAAGTATAAGCACCCTCAAAAGACACCCAGCATCGGTTCTTCTGCAGAGAATTCTCACCCTTGTGCATTGCAAATATTCACGTTAATGCTTCTAGGTGAGCAGGAGCTCCAAGATTCAGCAGTTCGGCATGCAGCAAGTTTTCTGACAACTGTTATTAGAGATGACTCAGACTAATCACTCCTCTGCCTAAGAAGGAAAGGTGTGTAGCTTGAGGACAGCTTCTTAAACACTGCCATTTCTCTGACAGGTTGCTTGTTATGTTAATGCTGCAGGCACCTTAGCACTGAGTTAAGATGAGACTGAGGATGCCAAAGTAGACAGAGCAGCTGCATGGGCTACATCAGGCTCAGGGAGAGCTCCAGTCCCTTGCTGAACCCTGAGCTATTGCTCTAACACTGCGCTGAGACCAAATGGGAAGGAGAAAATGTTCAGAATGAAACACCACACATTTCTCGTGCTACAGTAAAAGGAAGCTCTCTATATAGTTGACCTTTACATACATCTGGAAGCACTTCATTCCCAAGTGAATGCTGCTTTGTGAAACATCTGGGGCTACACATTACGGCAAAGCCAGAATCTAGCATGTATGGACACCACTGTGCAGAAGAGACATCAACACAAGGTGTACCTGTATACGTGATACAGATCCTATATCACTTTGAAAGGACAAAAGTTTGTTTTTTAGTAAAAACACAGTAAAAAATTGTCTAAACATTTGCTTACAGATGTTGAATTCTGCAGCAGTAACACATCAAACTGTCAAGATGTTTGTTTTTTTTTTTTAATTGATACTGGCTTTGGAGTTTGATGTGAGCTGAAGTTAAAAACCTCCACGATGAATAATGGAATAAAAAACACCCTAATAAATATATGCGTTAATCCTTCTTAGGAAGACTTACAGGCACCTACAGTAGGCTATATAACTGTGATTATGGAATGAACATGCATTGTCTGTAATAAAGAAGGAAACAAGCAAAAAACCACCAACCCCCTAAAACCAAACCCCAGACCCCACCACTGTAGATGCAGAACACAATCTTTTTTTCTAGGAGCACATCTGAACATACTCCTAGAGCATGAGTTTTAACTCCATGTTCACTTAGTAAATGTCAGGCTCTCAAGTAGGGTTCCTTGTTTATGATTTTTTACATACACAAATATATATACATATATTTTGCTTCAAAAACAGTGCAAGCAAAGTTATGTTAATTTATGCAAATTTTTACCTCCCAGGAAAAAAAAAAAATACGCAGAATTTCCTCCCACAAATAGAACCTTCTTCTCTTTTAATAGAGCTGCAAGTAACACAAAGCTGCAGGCTTAACAATAAACATGAAATTTGTTACTAAAGGAATTAAAGGAGCATACATTAAAGGAGCCATTTCTCATGTGAGCTTCAACAGTTCCTAACTCTGTTATTAACCGACTTCCAGCTAAGCTTTGATGAGGTCTGGAGACCTAACCACGGTTAAAATACAGACAAAACAAATCCTTATTCCTAGCTGTACATTCAGCTCTTACAGCAGATACAACTTTGAACTACACATGGTACAGATGCCACCACAAACGGGAAGAAAAGAAGGAGCTCCAGTTCTGCACTGCTCCCAGGGCAAGCACTGCAGCTGCAGCACTCTGAGGAGGCAGCACTTCCCTTTCCAATGGCTTCAGCCCATTTATATACTTAGGGAAGGAAGCATTCCTTAAGTGATCATGATATGGCAAGCATCATATTAACGAAAATAAGGAAACAGTCAACTTATTCCTGGGAAGAGCTAAATAGCTGGGTGGAAGAAACCTTGGTTAATGTCTGGAACTGCTGAGAATGGAGTGTCATTTCACTCAGCTCTTGTCAATTTTTTTTCTTTCTTCCCTTGAGTCAAATCAAGAGCCAAGTTTCTTTTAAAGCACAATGATCATTTGCTCCTGAAACTGACAATCCCACTTCAGTTTCTTGCTCAAATCCACTATCTAGGAAATCTGTGTCTGTTCAAACTGTTGCAACACTCAGCAAAATGGAGCAGTGGATGCTCCATCCCTGGAGGCATTCAAGGCCAGGCTGGACGTGGCTCTGGGCAGCCTGGTCTGGTGGTCGGCAACCTTGGATGTAGCAGGGGGTTGAAACGAAATCATCATTATGGGCCTTTTCAACCCAGGCCATTCTGTGATTATGATTTATGGAACCTCCTGGTAGCTCAGCAAAACAAACAAAAAGCACCCTAATGCTAATGGGAGAAGTTGTGTTGCATGTTTAAAGGAAAAAAGTAAGAGATAGCACAATGAAACATGAAGCTCCACTAATCACTTACCAGGAAATCAAAGGTTGAAACTTGAACGCTCCTATTACTGCACTGGACAGAGTGGCTTGATTTCACAGAAACAGAATTCAGGGCAGCATCTATAGGAAATCACCAGAAATAGAACTGCAGCATCCTGCCCCAAGGGCAGCAAAACCAAACTTTTACTCAATTCCAAAAAAAGCCAACAGTGCACTGGCACGAGTCACACAGAACATTTTCATAAGTACTCTATGAATTAAAACTTCATTATCCGATGTAACACAGGCCAGATCTGTAACAGTGCTAGGCACCACAACTGCAAGCAGGCTCACTAAGCCCTGGTGATATCAGTGTTATCCAAACCTGAAGACCTATCTGCACAGAGCTTAAGTCTCCTGATGTGCTCCATGAAAGAAAATGTTAAACTGTGTAAGAACTCAGTTCTGCTCTACCTCCAAAACCTGGATGTTCAGTAGAACACACGTGGGATTTTCTTGTCTGAAACAGACTTGGGTATAAAGGCTAATTTGAAAACAATTTTTAAAAAACCATGTCAGCACTCTCAGCCTAATAATTATTAAGAATACAATGCTTATCAGCAAAAAATGTCTGCTGGAAAGAACAAAGTAGGATGGTTGTAATTTTCTTTCCTCTTGTGTTTTAAGTTTATTCCTCTTTCTTTTAAAGACAACAAAATGCAAATAAATGAGTTTAGTTGATATTTTTTCTAAACATGAGTTCTTTGGTAAGTGAAAAACTATTAATTTTCATGTGACATCCTAAAAAATACAACTTTTTGGTTATCTGACTTGTTCAAATATAATGCATGCTTCATTAGAAAACAAACATGAACAACAACTCCTGTTTCAGACTGCGCTGTAATCAGGTTTTGGAACCTCCCTGTATCCACTGGTTTCTTATTTGACAGTTTTATAATTTATGATGCAGACAAAACCTGTCTTATTAGCAGCTTGAGCAGGTCCATTTTATTACATAGATGTCTGCAGACTGAACCACTTCAATAGCTAGGCTTTAAACCATCTTAAGCTGTATTTCAGCCCCAAAGTAATTTGGATAACAAATAGCATTAGCTAAGTCTCGAATGAAAAATCCCCTTTCATCTATTTGCGACAAAAGGAGAAGTTGATATTCCAGTGAAAGTCTGTGGTGCACGAGATGTTAGAAGTCAATTCAGAATTTATACCCTTTTTTGGATCATATCCAAATGCTGATGCACAGAGGTCTCAAATTAATCAGCTGACCAACACACTGAGTAAATTTGTCTCCCCTATGACTTGGAACAAAAAAGAAAACATGAAAAATTGAATTCTTACGGCACAAATACCCTGGGTGAAATCTGGAAGGTAATCAACATCGCCATGCTTACCAAAAGTGGAAAGACTTAAATTAATGAGTGCCACATGTTTATCTACCAAATTTCAATTTGCTAGTACTCCACCTTGATCATCACTTTCCAAGTCAAGTGGTTACAAGATGCAGTCAATAAATGCTTAATAATGATCAAATGTCTTTTTACATCAAAGCAAACAACCCGAACTTAATCCAGCATATGATTTCATAAACTTCATTCACAGAACAGGGAAATAGGTCTGCTAGGGACACTGCTGCTTGTAATAATGAACAATAGTCTTCCACCATAAATCGATGTATTCTCTGCATTGACAAGATAGGAAAGAAACTAGAACATCCACTGAGTGACCTCTGATTTCAATAGTACTAGTTCACATTTTAGCTAATGGACACACGATCCCATACAGAATACGCATAAGTAATGAGGACAAAATGTGGAGAAATGTGGTACTGGTGCACACACACAGCTGCCTCCTACCATCAGGGCCACTGCCATAGGAACATGAGCACTGCACAGCTGTACCAGGCGTCCCTTTTATCAGATCCATGTTATTTAAAAAAAATAACACACAAAAAAACATTATTAAAGAAATAAAATCCACCCAACTGTCAGTTTTTCAGTTCAGCATCCACTCCCAGTTCCCAGCTGACGAAAGATTATTTCTGATTGAGTCACATTAAGCGGTGAACTCCACAGTTGGTTTAGATTTTGTAATTTTGAGTTCTGTCAGCAGGATTAGGTTGATCTCAGCAGAGATGCATAAATTCCTAAGAAGTTAAGGTCTCCCAGATTTAAAATAAACAAATAAGGAATTTGAAGTTAATCATCAGAAACAGCCTAATCAGATTAAGGTTGTGAACTCTGGACTACCGCTGCGTTTCCCAGCAGCTCAGCATGCTTAATCCACAAGTGGATAATATGATACAAAGCATTTCTATTAAATATTCCCCTGAAAGACACTAAACCTATCATTTTGGTAAAGGAAACAAATATCTCTGCTAAATCTAATATGAGATTTAACCAAGATCTTCAGCTAAGTCATCAAGGGCAATGACTTTGCCATGTTAATCCTTTTTCTTGCCAAAAATATATTTCTTCGGGTATTTGAACTCATTGTCATTCAAAATAAGATAATTGAACAAATATTTCACTAAAAATTTATTAGTGTTCATCCTTCTTAAAGCACCTTGTAGTAACAACTAATTAAAAATACAAAACCACAAAATTTCAGCAGACACATCCATTAACAAGGGCCACTCCTCCTCCTCCATGGGCAATCTGATTGCACCAAATTTGCCCAGCATTTCATGCTGCCTCATGCATCTCTCCACGTATTCTGAAGGTATCACAACCCCTTTCCTCCTACTTCATAAAAGAGTGCCCTACTGAAAGGGGGTCCGAACACAGGACTGCTACAGGTCTTCCAATTAATGGATAGAGAATTTGTTTTCACATGAAATATCACCTTCTGTGCATTGCCGAGGAATACCAAATTTCACCGCTACATTATTGTGCGCAAAAGGATAAATGTTAAAACCACTATAATTTCTACAGGCTTATTTTTATGGGTAATGGTAAATTCTAAGGCTGGATATCCCCCTGAACAAGCTGCGCTAAAAACCTGACAACTTCTGGGAATACAAGTGGCAAAATTTCCTACTACTGCACCCACAAACTGTAAAACTAGACTGCATGTAAAGACAACATTAGAACCCAACAGAAGAATTCTTCCTCTATTCCTTGTTCCTTTCTCTCTTACTTTCTATGAAATGTAAGGTTACTTTCCAGAAAATAGGTTCCTTCACCTTTATCTATAATGGGGATGAAATAGCACAGAGCCATTTCAAAATACCATTTCATTACAAGTGGCTTAGTGTATACCACGTGTGATGTAACTTAGATTGCCTTATTAGCAAAGGTCATCCCCATAGTCTAATCTTAGCAGGTACATTCTACTTGACAGTTAAGCTTGGGTGAATAAATACAGCTAACAGATTGAACAAGCCCCACAGATGTTTCCTATCAACTCTTGACAAATGAGAGATAGATAAGGCCATACAGCTCTCATGAGTTGCTGATTTTGACATGCTGGTATCTGTACAACAAACTGTGTGCAATTACATGCAGAAATTAAAACTGTGCCACAGAATTCAATTTAGCTTGCAGCTAAGAAGCTGCAAATTACAAATCATCACAAATACGATACCATTCTAATACATGTCATGTACTAGACGCGTGCCACAGAAGTTCTGGGGCCACCTAAGTAGTCTCAAAATATTTATCCAGCTATTTTACAATGAATACACAAAACCACTTTTCCCTGAGTTGAGTAGGAATCTCTCTCACCAACAAGTTTCTTTCCTACAGCTCTTTAGGAAAGAGCTAGAAATGCTTTTCTTTATCCCCAGTGCTGCCTTTGTGTTCCTTACACGGCTTTCTACATGCTTTTCAGCCATCATCTTGGACCTCTCTCTTCCCTCCCTTCGCATGTTCTACGTGTCCCTAATGTTCACACTGCCAAACGGATGGTGCAGTGCCTGCATGCAGCTCAAACAGCTGCACGCTGCTGCACAACGTGTTCAGAACAAGTGCTACATTTCAACTCCACACTCTATAATAGAGGTTAATTTTCGCTTACGCTTCACCTGAAGGAGTGACAGGAACTCTCGTCTACCAGCCCTAAGATTTATCTCAGTCCCCTGCAGGAAAGCATTAAAATTTCATGGCATTGAAAAAAGCTAATCAGACCATTCACGCACAATCCTGCTCAGTTTACAATGAAATAAACTATGTCTCAAGAACATGCAACTTCAGAATATAAGCAGACAATCTTTGAAGACTTCAGAATTTGCTTCTGGAATCTTGGATATTACAAGATACACAGTAGAGTCATTGTTTCTGAAGTACTGTTATAAACAATACTCTCCTCCCACTGCAAGGTTAAGGGTAAGGAGAACACTCACGCATGGCTGATGTTTCCTCCATCCGTCTTTAAACACAGAGCCCAAGGTGAAAGAAGCAAAAGCCAAAGGACTAACGTGGGTATCACGGTCAGTACTTCAGCAGGGCTCTTAGAGAGGAATTGCCAAAGAAAAATAGCATTTCATAGAAAGGACAAAAGGTGTATGATGCTGCTTCCTACCAACTGTTCTTGGACAGCCTTTTCTCTCAGGATTGATCCCTGACAAGCAGAGCTGCTTTTCTGTCTGCAAAACTCCCAGCAGAAATACCATGTTACATCACACGCATGCAGTGAGTTTGAAAGTTCAAGAAGCATTGGACTTGTGCCCACACCGCATGGTTGATCCACACACATGCCATGAATCCAGAGAGTTGAGACGCACTGGGCTTGCCTGCAGCACGATCCACCTTACCAAACACACACACGCAGCAGAAATTGTCAAGGATTCCCAGCGAAACGAAATTTTGCCCAAACAAAATTTCTGCAAAGAAAGCAGAACGTGTCAGGACATTATCCCAACTGTAGCACGCCTCCTGAGGTGGCCAGATCTGCTTTGGGATTTTCAGAGTGACCTCTGCAAGGGGCTCGAGAAAGATGCTTACTTATACCTGAGACATCAGACTGGATTAATTTGCAGCTAAGTAGTATTCAAGCAATTAAATTATGTTGGGCAGGGAAGACAACAGAGGCTCACATATTTCACTGCGCTCCTCCAAAATATGAGCGCATATCCAAGAGGTAATGCTGAGAAAGAATGAAAAGAGCTCTAATATGGAATAAACGTGGATAGCAGATGGTTTAAAAGAACGACGTGTATTTGTGTTTTAAAGGCTATGCAAACAATACTGCATTGGGTTGTGCTTTTTTTTTTTTTTTTTCAGGCTATAAATCAGTTCTTGCACTTTCCCATTCATTTTTCACAGAAATGCTCAGAGTATGTACTGGACAACTTCCAATTAGCTTTCATTTGTTTGCAAAGAAGCAAAAACATTTTTCTTTTGAACAAAACAATCCTCTCCAACAGGAATGTAAATTAGCTGGCTTCTTATTCTCCAGTACTACTCATTCACCAATGTGAGTATCAGATCTACAACCAATGGGTATTTATTATCTAAATAAAACTGTATCACTCTTCAGTACAATTAATAAAGAACAACTTGACTTTTAACACATTTTTAAGTACAACTCAAGCAGCCCTTTATGTATAAATATTGTCTGAATTTGTTTAACCATTTGTTTCCGCTTGATCAGTTTGTCCCTATGAAAATTACAGAGATAAGACTGAAATGTGTAGACCAGACACAAGCATTCCTTTGTTCAGAGAGATGCCACTAAAATGGGATCATACATCTAAGTTATGTTAAAGCATCAGCAGTTTTTGATTTCTTTGATAACGTTTCTCCTCTCTGGACTTCTGGTGAGCCCCCATTACTTTGCAGCTCCAAGTCATGACCCAAGCCTCTAACGAGCTACTCTTTCACCAATAGCACAGTCAGTTCCTTTGCCAGTCTCACCAGTAGGAGGAAACCTCAGTTATATTGGAAAAAAAAAAAACACATCCTAAATATCTATGTGAAGTCTGAATTTCCATCAATAGGTGGCAATACTGTAATGTGTGACATATGAAGCATATGTGTTTCTGTGCACTCGTATGCCCCCCAAAGTTTCTAGTCCACTATGCTGTACTTTATTTTTCCATTTCAAATGCTACCCAAAGCCATTTTTCAGGTAGATACAAGTGAAAACTATTTGGTTTGTGTGCTTTTTATAGAACTTATGTATCATCCTGACACTTTATTTTAGTGATTGTCCTTGACAAACTGCATCCCACACCAGCTGGGTTAGGAGGCAAATATGTGTATTTGGTCTATGGTCATCTGGGTGACATACAGGGCTACTCCATAAAAACCAAAAGGATGAAGAGCTGCTCTTGTCACAGCTGGAGCCCAACCTGACTGTGGGGGCACAGGTGGGATTTTGAGGATATTAAACCTCTCTGTTGTTTGTCATCTCAAATATATTTAATACTGCACTGTGATGCAGAGAAAATCCAATTTCCGAACAGAAAATTTCAGTGGTGACTCTTTTTATAAGGTATCTTCTGTTGAGTCTCAAATCCTAAAGTGCTACGGGGAGGTAGTACCAGTTTGCCACCCGTCCCCTCCCCTTACAGGTGGCAGTGACACAGCTGGAAATGTGAAACTGCTGCTTCATGGAAAAAAGTCAGGGTCTGGGATTTACTGGAGGTCAGAAACCTGGTGATGGGACAGTGAGCCTGCCCTGCCAGTAGCTGGGTGCCCTGAGCCCTCTGCCAGCTCCAAGAGCTCTGCTTCCAACCTGACACCTCCACAACACTCACCTGCACACAGTGCGTTGTGCTAATTAGTTCTCTTTCCAAATATGTTCGTTTCTTTTTAAACTTTTATCAGACCAAACAAGAATAGCACTTTATAGCCTAGTGTTGCTAAACCTACGTTTCTATAGATGCTGTTGGTCTACAGAGAAAAGGCAAAGCTTCAGAGACAGGATTATACAATGAGATAGCAGTTCAACACACACAGATATTCTTTTGTTATTTTTTGAACTACATTCATCTCCCTCTTCAGCAGGGATTTTTTTTTAAACTAAAGAAAAATCCATCTGTGTATTCCCAACCGATAAGAAATGGGTGTCAGTGCAATAGGAAAGCTGTAGAAATTTTGATAAAAGCTCTTTCTGAAGAAAAAAAAAAAAAAAAAAAAAAGGCATCAAAGAGGTTATGTTGGACAGTATATTAGATATCATGGTTACAGCTGACCAGAGAAGGAGGCTCTCTCTACTACTTATCTTTGGATACTCCATTAATTTTTAGTTTCACAGCAATGTCACGTGCTGGCCAGGGTTCAAATATGATAAAAGAGGCATATAAATGAAAGCGATTTACAGATTACTTAGATAACATTAAAAGTCATATCAAAATTTAAACTATTTCTAGTATTATGAGATTAATTAGTATTGTTAATCCATCAGGATTAACATCTCAGTATTGTACAAACTCATGAACTCACGTTGATAAACACAGATATCTCAATACACGCACATTTAGAGCCACATCCCAGCAAAACTCTCATGTGGGTGCAGCACTTTTAATTCTACTTGTCTGAAATAAGAAGAAATTATTTAATAGATGGCATAGTGTGAACATATGCAGATTAAGTAACTAAAACTCAAAATACACATATGTACATACAGCAGCAATACTGCTGGGCAGTTTTAAAAAGGGGGGAGGGAATTATTTCCAGCTACCCATGATCTGTTCACCTTCATTATCATCTGCTAGGAAATACTTTATTCGTTTAAAAATTATGGCCAAACTTAACTTTTTCCTTCATTCTCTTTTCTACTTACTCATTTGTCTTCCGAACACAGATACATACCGCACACATACACAGCCCTTCAAATAACTGGAAATCAGGCTGCCACCTTTACTGAAATTATTCCCACTTTTGCAGATGATGAAAATCATGTCTCTAGGACTGCAATCCATGGTACTTTGCAAAGGCTAACAAATAACAATGGTACTGTTTTGAGTTTTGGTAAAACACATCTGCCACAGGGAAACCAGAGGATTTTTAGCAGTCAGACTGCAAAGTTCCTTGCAGAATCTACTCAGATGTATTCTGTTTCAGGACAGCCATTTGTTTATTTTTCCTGCCTCCTAGGCAAAACTGTCAGCTAAAAATCAGTCTGTAGAATAAAAGAGATATCTACATTTTCTCCATGAGACGCTTGTGTTCTGCTTGTGCTCCTCACCCTTACAGCACAGGCAAGACAACCTAAACAGCTACCCTGACCAGAGAGCTATTAGTGGTAGTTTAGGGAAAATATGTAGCAACTGCCTATGAAAGTGACCGTACCGTGCTTTTAATCACACATGAAGTACTAGTAAGTTCACCACACACTTACAAATATCCTCCTCATCCTTTCTATCTTATTTCTTGACTGCAGAGTGAGAATTACGCATTTTCCAGTTATGAAAACCACCATTAGCACTCATTTAAAAATCCTCCAATAATGACATGTAACTCAGAGGTGAGTGCCACAGTTAGAAGTGTTCCTACATACACTTCACTGCAGAAGTAAATCTGTAAGGTGACTGCATGCTAGTCAGCAAAAGAATCCACCATTTTCTAAGCGTGCTGTAAGTGTACATGATGTCCCAACTTCTGGGCTTTGTTTTTCTATCTATGCCCTACCTGAAAATGTATAAGAACCCATATCTCTTGACAGCCCTTTATTGGCTGTCCACCTGATGATGCTCAGGAGAGTTAGTCTAGCAAAAAGATGGTGGTAATTTACACTCAGTAAAAACGCTCAATAAATTGATCCTCTTTTTTCAGACTGATCCATGAACTAATCTGAAGATCCGCTAAGGCTTCATTTCTGCAGGTCTGTTATCACGTTTAGGGGTGGAAAGACAATAAGGAAAACACTTCTGCATCAAGTCCGCTATTAACACTATCATCCAGGTCAGGCCCATGTAAAATATATAGAAGCACTAACTACGCAGGCGAAACATATGTATGTGCAATCAAAGGCAGGCAGGGAGAACAGATCTAGAAATGAATATTAGGGTACCTTGACATAACAGAAGTGTGAAGCATAACTACTCTAAAATACTGCATGTTCAAGATGCGGAAAGATTTCCTCTAACAAAATGAAGTCTTAAGCTCTTGCAACAGAACACAGTATTTCCAGAACTAACCCCAGTAACATACCTTACAAAATGCCAACAATCAGGCTATCAGAAGTTGGTAGAGATAAAGAATGTGACAGCTCACATTTTACAAGCAGAGTTCCAAATTTCTTAGAAAAAAATCTGACATAGAACATAAGAATATTTCAGTGCCGGTTCAGATATGCCAGTTTGATTTTATCCAGCCATAACCAAGCTGCCCTCTTGCTCCTTTTTTAATTTGATTAATATAGCAAGGTCTGCTTTTATGTAGTGTTTAGAAATAATCACAGCAAGATTTCACTTGATGCGCCTTGCATGCCAGATTGTCAGAGCACTAAAACTTTAATTGATAATAAAGATAATATCATTGCCTCACATTTATATAGCGCCTTTCATAGTGAGAGATCCCAGAGGCACTGTTGATTTCCAGGTACCACCAGAGTGGAAATGTGGTTGCTATTTGCTACCACACAGAAACTGTGCCACAAGATGGAGCATAAGTGACATCACTCCTAAGAAGTTCAGGATCCTCTTCTACTTCGTTCCTCAAGTACAACGGTCCTACTTAATAACTGGGATTAGATAGGGAAAAGTAAAATCTGAAGCTCCAGGTACTGAGATGAGGAACTTGCAGGCTGCCTGGCCAATGGCTGCACTGTGTGTGCCAGCACTGAGTGCAGAGCCAAGCATCCAACTCCCTGGCCAGGACAGCCCTCTCCCTGGGCAGGGATAACAGCACCTGAGCGGTGCTCTTTCTAAAAGCTTTGAAACAAGGCTTCTCAAAAGCAGTGATCATCCCATATTCAAAGAAAACCATGATCTTCTGAACCCAATCAGTGTGCTTTCTACCTGGTGGAAGAATCACGGTCAGCTTACCTCAGGACAGAACTAACTCATCACTGCCTCAAATAGGTGGGGGAACAGGCAGACCTTGTTCTATGTTCTTTGGGCACACCATAGTCCAAACAACACAGGAAACATCAACATGTGCTGGAGTTTTCTAATTGCTGTTGGACAGCAGACTGCTATTAAGAAAGGAGAAGTGCCTGACAACTGGCTGCTCTTCTAGACACAAAGTCGAGGTCCTGCTCGAGTCATGAAGCAAGAAATGAACCTCAGCAACACTGATGCACAAATCTCTCTCCAGCGACAAATGGTAAACAGACATCTGTTCCCACACTCCTTCCCTACAGCGGTTAACACTGTGGATTTGAGAGATGGCAAGGATCCAAAGAACTGCTCTGAAGTCATTTAAGTCCTTTTTGAAGGCACAAACAGAAAGTAAGGAGGCAAAAAAGCAATCTCAGCAATACAAACCTGTCCTCGGAGACGTGACAGAGATCTAGTCTCTCCATTTGCATTCAGGATAATATGGACCAATGCAGCAGCAACAGACATATGGCACTGAAGCCTAAGTTGTATTTATCTCGTGTAAGTACAGACAGCCCCCAAACCAGAATTTTGTAAGGTTTAGCTGCCATCATAACTAGAGATCAAATCTGAAGCCAGATTCATTCCAAAGTGAAATACTGAACAAGTGCCAAACATCAGTCCTACAACTGATAGTGAATGTCAACCACAGTCATCAGTGCCCAGTCATCACAGCTTCTGCACTCTCCACAATTTCTTTTTCCAGAGCAAGGTCCTGCGAAGCAATGCTTCTAGTTACCATAGCCTCACCACCTCACAATGTACTGGATTTGGTATAAATCATCTGAAGGCAGGTTGATTTCAGATAAAGTGGGAAACATTCCAAGAAGAGCAAAATTACCAGGAAAGTCAGCACTTAACAAATCAAATAATTTAACTCTACCTCTCAGCTTCCTAAGTATGATGAAGAAGACACTTTTCTAAGCTCATGACCTTGGCCTACACAGCTACGCATACTTAAATTGTTCCTTAGACTACAAGAAGAGAAAAAGACAGATACTGCATTTTTTCCCCCAATCTGGAGTGCAACGTAACAGAATAATTCAGAATATCTTTGTATTTTCAGAAATTGTTAAACAATCATAACTGAATTTGCCTCATCTCTCAAGTTGTTAGGTCAGCTTATTTTGCTGAAAAAAATAAAGAAGAGGAAAAAATTAGTCTTCTACTAAAATTAATCTCTTACTCTTGCACTTAAAATACCAAATTGGGTATTTCAAAGGAAGGAACAAGTGCTGAATTCATTCCTTTTACTTGAATATTTTTCAGGTCTTCAATATATGAAGGCTCCAATAGAAAATAAGATAAACATTAAAAAAAAAAAAAAAAAACAAACCATCATCCAATTTAGAACCATTTCATTAACAGAACTGTCTTCCACCCATATAAAAAAAATGCGCAGACATGCTACTGCTCTCATCTTCGCTCTCTATGTTGATATAATCTGTTCCAATTGAGTTATGTGAATGCTAAACATGCGCCTAAAAATGGATCCACTCTGTTTTCAATGGACATTCACAGCCATTCCAATTTATGCATTTGTTGCTGAGCTTAGAACACATTTTCAATTTATATATTTTGTTTGGGTATTTTCCAATTTATTTACTGCATCCATGTATTTCATGGGAAAGAAAAAAAGACCCAAATGAAAATTCTGTTATCTAGATAAAAGCAACATATGGATGTATTTTCTGGTTTATGTTTACAAGAGCAGATGTTTCTGGCAACAGAAATACTTTTATGGACGAGTTGCATATTAAATTTGGAGGAGAGGGAAGCTATTAGTAGATTCAGATTAATTTTACTGTTGACAAACGCCAGGCAATGCATTTATACAACTGGGCTCTAAATAAAACGCATTTACTCAGGAGGAAGACCTTACTCATATCACAGACAATTTAGTGAACGTTGCTGTTCTCGTATCCTGAGAATGAAAACTAACACAAAAATAGTGGGGTGTCATAAAAAGTGAAAGCACGACGTGAATGATTAAACATTGTAATTGACATGTGGCATTCAGTTCATGCTAAGACTGCAATACCGTCCTTACACTGTTTACAGCAAAAACAAGACACATTCAGAAACAGGCAATGAAAATGATTATCGAAATAAACATGCTTCAGGTTTTGAACCCTCTGGGGTATGTTTTCTGCTGTTATCAAGTGAGGACACAGCACTTGTTGGACTGTGCAGTATTGATGACAACAAGCTAGTTACACTTTTTTGTTCAGCCATAAACCAGGCACACAGCCCAAAAAGCAAACATAAACTGGAATTTAAGTTAGAACATACCCTTGAAAGACAACAGCAAATGCCCATCCAAATCAGAGTCTTGCACTTCAGACAACTCTTACACAGAGTGAGCCCTAGAATTCCTATCATCTACTTATTCTCATTTAGAGTGACTACACATTGAAGGAACCATCTCTTGGGATGCCTCCACTCGAGCTGCCAGCCGCTGCCCTCACACCCAGCAGGCCATTTTCCTTGCTGCTTAGCAGGATGCCTCGCATCTGGCTGCACAGTGATGCCAAGCCTTGCCCGTTCTGCTACTAATCCTCTCCATGAAGCTCCTCTGATCTATTACAAACATAAACCCTCATTAAGATCCATATCTTTTCTCCTTTAGGAAATACACACAACCTTCCTGCCCAGGCCTGTACCCTTGCACCATCCAACCAACCCTAATGCCTCAGCAATGCCCACGCACCAGAGGCTCGTGCCCTTCTGGTCCCTGAGCAAGAAACCACACCTATAGAACAATATGGCTTTTCCTCACAGCTGAAATTTTAACAGATTCTATTCAGGTTTTTTAAAAAATATTTCTGAAATCAGTTTGCCCATCCATAACACAAAAGATTCTTTGCCATTAGGCTTACAATATCTTCCCTAAAAAACTCCTTCCACCACCACTTGGATCAACCATCACTTGGCCCAAACCACCTCACTGAAAAGCAGGCAGGAGCATCTCAGGCACATCGCGCTGAGCACAGCTTCTCTGGGTTGAAAGAGAACAAGCAGGAGCATGTCAGAACAATAAAAACAAAAGCCTATCTATGTTGTTCTCAAATTTTTAGTACCTGGGGAAGTACAGGCACACATGAAAACAAACAAAAAAACATTTAGGATTTCTTTCTGCGTCAATATATAGACAGAAAATGGGTACACGGTTTTCTTCCGGGACCAGATATATCTGGAATGTAACGTCAAATTCTCACTAGTTTTCCTACCCACCAATAAGCAGTATACGTTATATTTGAAATTGAAACATTGAAAACAGTATATTATTGACAGACTAATCAGAAAACAGGATTTTGCCTTAAAATTCTTGCTTCAGGGAGTTACTGCTGCCTAAAAGCCAGTGGTGGTTTTTTGTTTTTTGTTTTTGTAAAAATCTATTTTATCAGCTCATGAGCACTATTAATAGCAATCAAGTTCTCCTGAACAGTGCAAATAATGACTTGAGAGACAGCATGTAGGAATGTGAAAGAGTGGCTTCCCTAAATGCTGGCATTTCCAGAGAGAGGAACCATTCCTTCCACCACCAAGTGAGCCAAGAAACAAGACAGATGAATGCATCATTTAGACGTATGAAGAGATGCCATAAAAGGAACCAAGACAGTTGCACAAAATTGAACAGTTGCAGAAACAGAATTCAATCAGGTGACCAGGAAGGATTCACAGAAAAATCTGCAGATTTTGATAAAATGCTGATCTCATTTCAGCTCCAAGAGACTGACATCTGCACTAAGAAAATTGCTTACCGTGAGCTTCGGACTTGCTTGAGTTCAGACATGTTACACAACTATCTCTAAAACAGTAATGTAGTATTATTTTCATTTCAGAGGAATTATTTACAGATCAGAAATGCTTAAAAATAAATCCTTGGATAACTGCAAGCTAACAAAAAAATGTTGCTGTCTTGTTTTGTTATTTTTTTTTTCTTACATTAGAAAGGGTTTTATTATGCCACTGCATGCAAGTTCAGAGAAACAAGGATTCATCAAACACCTGGGCAGGTAGGGAAAGCTGGGCTCTAGAGTGCAATTAAGCATACACTCTGGTGCATGTTGTAAACTCTGATTGAAACAGGACTGGCAAGGAAGCTTCCCAAACATAACAGCCTGCAGCAGAAAACACTGTTTTGTATTGTTTCACGTTTGTTACTGATCTTCCTTTAGTCATTAAATATATTATAGACAAAAGATTTTGCAGTTAGATGTAGGTGAAAAACAACTTCACTTCTACAGCTGCACAGCTAGAAACTCTGAGCAGCAAAAGCTATGAACTGGAAGAAAAAAAAAAAAAAAAAAAATCAGCAAAAAGAATTTTCTGTCCTTAAAAAAGGAAATGAAAAATGACAATAGACAACTATCAAAAGCTCAAGAAAAAAAAAAAAAAAAAAAAAAAAGATCAATGGCAAAGTTTAGGAGCTATATTTATCTCCACATCAAACCTTACTGTAGCCTCTCAACCCAAGAGCTATTTTGCAAAGAAGGGTAACAAGAAATTGAAATCCTTTTTCTTCTATACAAGTAAGCAAAGACATGCCAGGTATAGGTGCACAGCACATGCATCTGAAACGTTTGGAGATATATGAGATTAAAGTGCACATAAACGATGGATTTAAGAGGCAAGCCAGACAGAAATCAATGATCTAGATGCAGTTCTTGGAGTAGAATACAATAACCATGTTCCATACTTGAGTAACAGAGAGGGCCTTGCAAAAAACACAGAAGGTAACATCTCGATGCTGGTAGCTTTAAAATGCCAAGGAAAACTCAACCTTGTAAGCAGAATAGGCAGTATGAGCAGATTATCTGCTAGGTGGCATCTAGGTCTGCATCTAAACATCTCCCAGACAGATAACAGAATACTCACTGTTTTACAACAGGGAAACCTAAAACAGCAAGATCTGAACAATTTTAGTGTATTCTGCAGTCCCTGTCAAGTTTGTTGAAAAAAAAAAAATTGTTTCAGTCTGGAAGCATTTATCATTATTTTAAAATAACGTCAAGAAGTTCTCTACGAATCCTCTGTCATATATCATCTGTGTCCTACAGAGGATTCAGATGGCAAAAAGCAAACAAAACAAAAAAACAGATCCACTTTTTCTGATCTGAGAGATTCTGGAAATAACACTATATATCAACAAATGAAAACTTCACAGTTGCTATTGTAAAAAAAACAAAACGAAACAAAACAAAACAACTCTCTATTCAGTGAAAAAGTTGCTTTTAAAGCACCATTTATTTCATGTTGCTTCATCTAGAAGTGCATTTTGCTCTGGGATTTCAAGTTCTTTCTGTATATCTTCACTGTCAGAATTCAAATCCTGACAGCGCTGGTATTAAGTACTGTGGGACAGTTCCTACTCCGCTGTTCGGCTGTCCTTTGCAATCAGGGCCTCTGCTCAGCCCTTCACTCCAGTTTCACCCCAGACTCTCCGTATTTCTCACCTCTCACTTAAAGACACCAACACAGACCTCTGCTATCCAGCAGCCTCCAGTTTCCTTACAGTGGAGTGCAGACTAGCTACGATGGAACTCTAACCGTTCAGTTGCGCTCCTCTTTCATTCCCCCCACGTGGCATTTGCCACATGCTTAAGGCGGAAAGAAAAGCCACAACACCTGAACAGTGCCGTGAGCTCATGCAGACCATACCATGGCCCCAATGGCCTTCAGGAGGTGTTTCCACCATACAAGGAAGTAGTGCTTTTCTGAGGCCATTGGGAGATGAATATCCCAAACAAAGAGATGTGCTTTATCTTCTCACTGTCTGTACCAAATGCACATACACCTACATACCTACACAGCAGAGATGTATATGCATGTCAGTAGGAAGTGCTCCTTTTGCCTGCTCCATACACTTCCAGCTCTATTCCACAGATTTCTATTGGAAAAAGAACACGAAGGTCTGAAAGACATCACTGACTTCCTTACCTGCCGTATTCTCCTGTTTAGCATCAGCAATAGAAAATTGCCATGATGGTACATAACTAGCAGGCATTTCAGGTTCCTCCCTTTAATGTCACTAATCACTGTACAAAAAATAAGCTTAATCAGAAAACTGATTTAAAAATCAATACGGGATTGAGCTACTAATAGCCTTCAACCATAATTTCTGAGAGAAAAGCAGAGGCAGACCACGGAAGTCAATAGGTTACTGAAAGTCACTCGCTATTTGGCTCTCTTGGAAATCTTTCCTTCTTCCTCTCTCAAAAAAAAACATCTTCTCAAAAGATCTCAACCCTTTTGTTAGACATAGCATGGAATACTAAAGCCTATATATGGCATAGACAGTGATGCATTCAGGCTGACATGCATTCAAATCTGTTGCAGAAATCTCTAAAGCTTCCCATTAGGAGAACCACAGAGGTGTGAGAGCTCCTGCAGCTGCCTTGCTATCAGTTCCTGCTGAGTACTCACCAGTCCTCCCTCCGCTTTTTCTGACTATTTCCTTTCTGCCCAGGCTAGCTGCTAGGGCTGCTAAATCAGATCACTGCAGCTAAGCTACTTTCTTACAGCTTTAGTATTGCTTGTAAGGCTACGAGATTGGAAATTAGGCGCGCATTTTTACCTCTGCTCTGTACATGTGGTAAAGTCATAATAGTGTATGTATTATGGGATACTCTTTCACAATTACAGCACCACTAATGCTGTGCTAAACTGAAAACCAAATAGGAACCCTAAATCCATTGCTTGTTCTCATTCAGAACTACATGAGAATTCTGTTGTTGTGCAGGACTACAGGAAGAAGTTTTTTCTCGTCACACTAAGGACAGGGAATTCGGCCTTCAGACCTCAGCACTGGGGCAATCTCGTGTGAACTTTGAAAAACTCTTCTCTATTTCCTTTAATAAAACAGTAAAATTTTTCCTAGTTTTCCAGTGCGGCTTGCATCACTTCATCCCCGATATACAACTCTTGGGTGCTGTAGTTACAAGCTTCATACACCTGCCAATCAGAGAAACCCCAAACGAGGGCTTTGGAGAGGACAGGTGCGATGCAACACAAAGCTCACAGAATCAGTCACTCTTGGGAAAGAGCTCACACATAAGGAATTTTCAAGAACCAGGAACTCAGCAAGTATTCTGAGCTGTCTGCAAACATAAGGAGTAAATACTGCGCCTACACAGACAGAAGATACTGTCTACTCATTTACTTGATGACTTTGATTTTAATTTAACAACTGCATTGATATCCAGTCGCTAAACAGATTTCATGTTTTGTAAATTGAATTCGTTTGTCTACTTAGTATTACATTACTAATATTATAATATTAATAATTAGTAATTCAGACACCTCTCTGAAAAAAAAAAAAAAAAAAGATGTGAGATAAAGCTCTAGAAAGGACAGTAATTCCCATGTGTGCTACACAAGAGGAGTTAGCATGAAGTTTTCAATTTTCTTTTTAGCTTGCTGTACTAAAGCTTACAAAGACAAACAGAGAACTCCAAGTCCACCGCCTCCGGCAGAAATAACATCTCAGTTCTTTTAGCACCATCCTTCCTTTGGTGTCTGGATTCTAATACAGCTCCCAAAAACTGATCTCCTCCCTAAACATTAGACATTTATAAGAACAGACATCTGCAGCATGACAGCAGTGGAGGAAGTGTGTCCTATAGGGCAGAAAAGAAAGACTTCACTGACTAACATGCAGCTCTCATACAATGAAGTAGTTTTTCTTAATGTTTTAAATAAATGCTGCTTTTCATTCCTCCCAAATTGCATTTATAATATAATTATATGATTGCTGGGGGCTTCATATAGCTGAATTATAGGGTGTCTCTTCTACATTAGGATTTGTGAAAGAGTCTCCTGGCTTCCCTTCATATTTTTTCTAACCACCGACAGGGATACTCACAAGGCATTCTATAATTCAATTACAACTATCCTCTGAGAAACATATAATTTTATAGAAAGAAGATTTAAACCATCATGTACCCATTTTTTTCCTCTTATGAAAGCATTTGTCTGAAGCCTGGTATTAAATTTAAATAGGTCTGAAACAATCTTAACCCAATTGTTTTCAGCTGTGCCATTTGACAGGTGTCAGACTGGCACAACCCCCTAGGCTCATTTCTAACTTATCTTCCATATGGGCTAAGGCCACATTGAACTGCAGCGGATAGGGAACAGCACACACAGAACAAAAAGTTGTGTGCGCATGCAAATATTTATGGTATATGCATTCACCCCAACTTCTGTGAAACTAAATTTTACATAAATAGACACACTAAACTGATGCAATGTAATTCAGCTATAACATCACATTCTTAGGTGATGTACTAAATGTGGTATGTTGATTATAATTCAAAAAACAAATGTCTGAGCTAAGAAGTACATGAAATAATATCAAAATGCTTTCGTGTCAGGTACATTTTCCCAGGCAGAGAAGTAGTGACATACAACAAACCAGAAATTGTTTTATACTTTCTTTTTTCCCATAAGGAAGGATACAACTCTTGATTTTAGCAAAAATTAAAAGCACTTAAAGCACAATGGCCACTCAGTTAGTGTTCATACTTTCAGCAGTAAAGAAATGCCTGTCTACCACAGGTAGGTACTTGCAATACCTGCAGTAAGGCACACATGCCCCGAGTTTGTATTCTAACAAAATATCCAGAAGCAAAATGAGTTTAGATTCACAAATCATGACCAAAGGTTTCTCCTCTCTTACATTAAATCCACAGTAGATATTTTAAAAAATTGAATAATTTCAAAACACTGTACGTAAGTATTTGAAGATTTTAACCTAGCATTTTTCTAAACATCAGTAGTGTAAGACAACTTATATTTCATATACTCATATTCTACGCTTCCCTAAGCATTATCACAAGAATACCACATTTGAAACTGGATCTCCAGGTTATCAAGCAAAATCAGAGGAAAAGTGAGTAAATTGGGAAGAAAAACAATGCAAGTACTCATAAATGCACACAGTTCTGAGAAGAGCAAAGGAAAGAAAGCAGTCTGCCCCCAGGTGAGGAATGCTTGGACACTGCCAAATCTCATCTCTTCACCAGGGACAGGATAGTTAGTGTAATTAAGCAGGACTCTATGACGTGAGGAACTCCTTCTGGTAGGCATTTGAATGGGTTTGTGTTTTACAAAGTCACCATCAACAGCTTTCCCAAACACCCAATTTAGCTGAGGAACTGTCTTTGTTCTTGATAAATTCATCTGGCACTTATGAAAACAACATCTCTGGAAGGAAGTATACCAGTGGACCTAGAGCCACGTTCCAGAAATGAGAAAAAAAAAAAATGTACAGTCTTCTTGACAACACAGTCTTGCTCAAATCTTCTGATTTGGCACTATACACTTATTTTAACAATGAGGCCAGAAAGCAAGAACGTGCACCATCAATACGCACTGCTTTATTTAGACACATCACAAAATATCTTTGTGTATATAAGTAATCATTTGTAGTTTTTTAGATGCCACCTGAAATGGATTATGAAAGCATCCTTGGGGCACAGAACCCCAGCTGTACCATGCAAAGAAAACAGACCCTCTGCATTTTCAAGTCATCTTTGCTCTAGTTCATTTTAGTGTTTTTGAAATCTGCAGCCTCAAAGCAATCTCTGACTCATCTCTTTCTCCAGCAAATTCAAAACAAGCCATCAGAATAATTCAGCTGCACCATGGCAGTTATTTTCTATTTCCCAGTATTTCAAGCATGACTGGATGGCAGCCAATGCCAAATGCTGATTTTTGTAAGGGTAACCACTACCTACCTAGGGAAGGGAAGAAAGTTGCTGGTTGACATATCATATTTCATCTATCATAATTTGTCAGCTAAAGCCAAGAAGGGTTTCTAAAAAGAAAACCGAGACAACATTTCAAGAGCTTTAGTTTCAGATAAGTCTCACAACTGAGAAAGAAAGGGATCTTTAAAGCCTTTCCAGTCTTCCGATTAAATTAAGCAGATACAGTGAAGCAGCACAGAATTTTTTTCATAAGGACGTTTCTGGATCAAGCAGTCTAAAATGCTGTTACAAATAGCACTGCAGTAATATTGAATGCACAGATAAAATTAGAGGTGAATTTATTTACCTTAATTTTGCAAAACAGACTGCATTTGCACAACTTCCAGCACACAATCCAATTGCTCTGTGGCAACCATCTAAACAACAAAGCTACTTTTTGTATTTTTGGGGCTAATTCAACAGTAGTAACATCTAAAATAAGTGAAAAGTTGTGACCTATATCAAAATAATCCCAACAAAAACCGCATTTGAAAACTATGAGAAAAGTGTAAAGAAACATATCAGAACATTCATGCTTTCCAGTTTATACTGACCAAAAGATACCTCATGAACATGCAAGTAAACTGAGTATAAACCACTGCATCAGTTCTGCAGTGCCTGGCTGCTGCTGAACTAATGATTGTCAGAGAACAAAAAGCTTTAGGGGAAAAATAAGAAAAGAGTCAATGTTCCAATTAGAATATTATGTGTGTACCTACAAACACACACAGCTGTCAATATTTTACTTTGTATTCAATTTGGATGAGTGTTGTTCATTAGATAATTTTGGTGGTATGCAGCAATATTCATTTTGGAATCGCTTCCCTTTTTAAAGCAAACAAAAAACAGATACAAAATGTCCTATCACATAATAATCTGAGCTGTAGTTAGAACTGTACATAGAAATAACATTTATTTCCATAATGAATTCAGTCTTACTCAGTTTAACTGGAAATAAGTTTTCACTTTAACTCTTTCATGTAAGAAATGCTGTCCAGCAGGCAACCTTCTAAGCTTGGGGCTCGAGAAGCATGCTGCCTTAAACTGCCCATGTGACCTTGCACAAATCACTTCCAATGTGTAAGGCTGAGATAACAGCCTTCTCTGCTTCGTAGGAGTATTTGGAGGATAAATATGTTAAGGAGTGCAAATTGCTGGGAAGCTGCAATTGTAAAAAAAAAAATAAAATAAAAATTGCAGAGGGAGATTAGCATCCATTTATACAACAACCCATTGTCAAACTCGGATGTAGCAGGAACAGACAGAAGACTGGGAAGAAATACTTCTTCTCTTGGATTTCCAGGAGCCTTACAGCAACCAGTTTAATTTTGTGAAGATAGATAATGTTTTGACACTTCTATACAAATCAATTTGTTGATGCCTTGAAACTTGACAAGGGCCTGTCAAAGGAAGCAGAGTGTTTTGGGTGGACCTTCCTTCCCACTCCTCTTTACTCAAGGACTGGTCAGTCCATCAGCATCAGCACGAAGACCAGCCTAACAGTTCAGCAGACTGACCAGTCTGTCAGCTCGATTTACTGGGAACTCAGTTACTGTTACTGTAGGTTCAACCGCCCTGCACTTATAACTGGGACTGTGTACAGGAAACAAACAAATAGAAACACAAACACTCAAAAAACCCAACATATTTTGTCTAGATTCAAAAGGCAGTATATTAACACAGGAGTGATGGCTTTGGAGATACCTCTGCAGGTAGACAGAGCTTGTCAGCCATGTCAGGCCTGATTATTTATCAGTCCAGCGTAGCCCAACAGCACATAACTTGGTTTGAATATTTAAAATAAATAAATAGAACTCATCTGAAGAGATCTATCTAGAGTTCATGGTGTGCCAACAGAAAACAAGCAGTTGTATCCAAGAGAGGATATATCTCTAGATCCATGGAGAAAAGGTCTCTTCACCCTCTTCAGTTTGTAATGATAGTAATGGACACAACGGATTTGGTCACCATCCTGTCTCCATTTGCAGCACTTGGAGCATGCAACAAATGCAATAGCTTTCACTGTTCATTCTCCTTTACTTACATGTTAGGGACCCACAAAATGCTCACCCAGGCATCTTCCCTCTGTGTTAGTACTATAGCACATGTACCTTCAGCGCAGTTGAGGTGTAACCCTTGCTTTGAGATACCTAACAGCTAACAGACATAATGGCTGAAATGTTTCTTAAAGATAAAAGTATATTTGAGAAAGATGAAAAAGATGTCAAAATTATACTCCAGATCTGCCACCAAATGTGAGCTCGTGGTTCTACATTTCCTCTGCGCTTCCCCTATCATGTGGGGAAGCATTCGTTTGGATGTCAGGAAGCTGCCTGGATCTAAGCACAGGAACTTGATCCCCTGGTGCTGCCAGGGAGAACCCAGGACTAATGCAGGGAGCCAGCTTGGAGAGAGAGGGAAAACACAAGTACAATGAGGACAGAAATAACAGCAATGGGCTAAATATCAGCACTGCAGGCCTTCAAAGAGAAAGCTTGCTGGAAAGAAAATATCACATCAGATTTGTTTCTAATAAGAAAGTGAGACTATGCTGAGAAGCCCTGAAGAGGAAAACTGCTAAATCTTTGTGACACTGATCCTTGGAAGACGGCAGAATAATACATTTTAATACAGTGTTGAATTTTAACAAACTGCAAAGGCTTTGCTAAATGTTAAGTGAAGAAATGAAAAATTATCATTATTTTCCAGTTTGTGAATTCCTCCTAGCTGTGATTTTTAAAAGGGAAATAAAATACGCTGATAAAAATGTAGTAGGCAAGTATCAGCAAGTATCCTGACAGTTAATGAATAACCAGCAAAGAAGAATAGGCATGCTCGGATTGCTGTTGTGACAAGTTGTATCTAGCAGTAAGCCAAACTAAACAGTATTCTTCTACTTTCTATGTGTAAGATGTTTCCTCTGTTTTCAATGCAAGTCTTAGAAAGATAAAAATTATCATTTTATTTTTGCCTAAATTAAAACCACGTTCAAGAGAAAATCTCTTAGATGTTGTAATACTTCTGTGAATATCATAATCCGGTTATCTTTGCAGCAAAAAATAATAATCATCATACATATAGAATACACAGAATTTCTTTTAAAATTCTTCATTTACAAGTTTTTCCTACATCTCCCAAGAACAAAGACTAAGTAAAAATTTCCACTCTTCTATACTGACCGTATCAGTACAGCAGTATTCTGATCTCTGAGGATGTCAGTGCCTGCTGTGCTGAGCCCCATTTACATGCTGTTACTCCCCAGGGACCCAAAGGAACACTGCAGCCCATTCTGACTGTATAATATTGACAATAAGAATGAGTGAATATTTAAACTAGTTAAAGCACCTTCTGCTGAGTTAGTGGCACTTTTTGCCACTGCTCCTCGCGCTGAGACTTCTATTCTGCAAGGAATCACATAAAATAAATAATTTCACCTAAGCTAGGTGGAAAAACCTGGCAAGTAGTATTTATTAATCACCTGAATTAGAGCCTGTTGTGAAGTAAAAATTATCCTCCCATGATATCTAAACGAAGCTTTATTCAATGACAGTGAGAAATCTCAATACCATTGTACATGACTTACAACACCTGAGAACATTTTTATTTTGCTGCCAGATTAAAAGGTAAACTTTGCAGTCTACCCAGCGACGAGAACTAGGAGGTCTTTGAACAAGACTACAAAGTAATCTTCAACTGAAATGAAGAAGGAAACATACCTCAAAAAGGTAGATCAATTGCTTTCATTAAACTCACCCTAGTATTCTTTCATAGATCCACTTGTTTTCAGCAATTGGTTGATGCTAAAAGAATCTCTCAATATTTCAAGAAGCAAACAGAAGAATAGGAAAACTCAAGTGCAATCCAGCGAACCTCCATGACCCTCACCCATGTGTAGCTGAATCCTAAAGCTCTGCTGCAACTGGCCAGTGGCAATAAAGGCACACTTCATGCACTTGAGCCAACATGCTCAGAATCCAAAAAGCCTCCCAGCCCACACTAGCTTAGGTGCTGGTATTTAGGTAGGAGGAAGTTGTAACCTTCTTTCATACAATGTAGGAATGGAAAAGAATATTTTATTCTGCTTCTGCTCCCAAGTTTGCCAACTGTACCTATGTACAATCAATAGGTGTACAAAAGTTAGGCTTAGTAAGATCATTGCGATGGAAAGATAATCAAAATAAATGGAAACGCTCACCGGTGTCGTAGGCTCACAGTAAACTCCACAAGGAACAATCTCCATAAAGAGTTCCTCCCTCAGGGGCAGTCAGCCCTTAAACGGATCTAGGAGAAGTGGAACCAGGCTCCACCCCCTTCCAGTAGCACAGCTGATTGCCTTCACCTGTGCTCCCAGAGCTGATGCATTGCTTGCCTCAGGTGCTCAATCAGAGTCAAACAGTTCCCATACAACCTAGTCATTAAGCATGTAAACTAATAAAATGTATACTATTTAACATGTATCAGGTACAAAAATTCATGAAGATAGCATCCCACAACTTTGAGTTTGTGCCCAAAGACAATTTCCTTAGCAAAGATTAAGAAATCATCATGGATGCTAAGATTATCACTGCCACTAATTTTTTTGAAGAAGATGCTGGAAAGCTGCGACTGCAAACACATTTATAGATAAACATTACATTTTTGGAATGGAGACTTCTGCTCAGAAGAGCAACCCTATGAAGATAAGAGCAGATAATTTCTTTGTGCCTTCTGCTTGCAACCTGACACCATCTTTATTAACTATTTAAATGCCTTAAATACACGGCCAGACTGAAGAAAATGATTCCTGTGTGTTTTTCTGAAGACGTAAAATAAAACTAAGAAGCCTAGAGAAAATGCAATGGGAAAAGTCAAAACTGCTATGGACTACTGTTGCTAACAGCAGCCATTTTAATGAATTTCTCCAGCAGCTGGTAGATAAGCGACGATTTCAAGAGTTTGTTGAAAAGAAAAACCCAGAAGAGGTAATAGGGAAGAGAAATGTTTGGGAGTTTAGATGCACTATCATACTTTCAGAGTGCTTTCTTTCTGTCAGTATAAAACCTGACTGAGAATGTAAGCAGGATGAAGGTATCAACCGTGAACATCCATCACTCTTCTCCCAAAAGCCTGGAATAGAGCTCCAGCCCTAAAATTCTGATGATGGGAGAGGGAGGATGGAATAGCAGAGGTAGGGGAACAGTTTCACTCAACTTATAACGAGTTGGTGTGCTGAGGAGAGGACAAGTAATTTCATGCACATTTATGCACGTAAATAGCATATGAACATGACAAGGAATTTCTGGGTGCCATAAATTCCACTAAGTCCATACCTTGTAAGAACTGTATCTTCAAGTAATAAAGGAAAAAGTCCAGGATTCATGCTCTTCTCAGTTACAGAAAAGCATCAGAAATGTGGGAGAAAGACTGGACTATTAGACAGATAGTAAAGCAAAACACAGGCTTATTAAAGACTATTGTAAGCAATGGATCAAATAAAACATAACATCCTTGTTCAGAAAGTCCATTTTTCAAGAAATGTGATTATGAATAGAAAGCGATACCTTTTTAATCACTCTGGAAATATTAAGCTGTTTAATAGGAGAAATGCAGGTGTATTATTCCTTAACAGCAGAAAAGTAATTGGCAATCAGTCTGATCCCAGCTGGCAGGATCCATTATGTATTAACATATTCCAGCTGGTAACAGGTGAACACTGTTGGACTTGTAAGCTTCCTGTTGACCCTCTTCCAACATTTACCCAACTATTATTCATGCATATGTAAAAGGATTCCTTGAAACTGCAGTCACAGTCTTTGCCAGTGGCACTATCTGTGAGTCTGAGGGAGGAGATTGTTCCCCTCTGCTCTGCCCTCACGAGGCCCCATCTGGATTTCTGTGTCCAGGCTGCAGCACAAGAACTGTAGGAGAAGACCCACAAGAGGCCATGAAGATGCTCAGAAGGCTGGAGCACCTCTCCTATTGAGAAAGACTGAGGGAACGGGACTTGTGCAGCCTGGAGAAAACAAGGCTTTGGGAAGACCTTCTAAAACTTGAAGAGAGCTTATAAACAGGAGGGAGACCAACTTTTTACATGGGTCTGGTAGATGGGTGGCACAGGCTGGGCCTGCTTACCGCTGCGTTGGATTTAGATATTTGCAAGAAATGCTCCAGCTGAAAATGCTGCTGGAGACACAGTGTTTATGATTTCCTAGAGAAAATTAAGTGAGGTTGGGTTTTCTGGAGCAAGGAAGAATCCTACAGAAAAATAATCCTGAAAGAGCACTAAATGTTGATTTAAGGTGAAACACCTACGAATGAAAACTCTGACTTTTGACAGTAAGCTGGCTGGTCACTAATGTAAAAAAAAAAAAAAAAAAAAAAAAAATTCCTACAGGAAAAAAAAAAATCAACATAAAACATGTTGAAAACTGACAGGGCTACTGCAAGAACTTTTTTTTTTTTTTTAATATATACATATTGGATATTAATTAAAAATATAAAAGAAGGAAAAGTAAAAAAAAAAAAAAGAATACTAAATAATACAGACATCATAAAAGTTGCAGGTGGGAAGGAATGTCTGGAAGCCCAGCACCCTGCTCAGACAGATCCAAAACTAAGCAAGGTTACCCTGAGAGTAGCTGTGGGCAGCAGGGGCTGCAGTGCCTCCGTCCTGCTGAGAGATCGCCTTGTGGAGGCAGCCCAAACCTCTGGCATTGACCTCGTGCTGCTCCATTCATCAGCTCACACCCAAGGCTTATGGAAATTCCTGCCTACTGGTCTGCTAGCTGAGTGTACTATTAATAATTAAACAATCAAAACTGTTTTTGCTGCTTCCAATAATGAAGGTCCAGTGTGTTGTACATTGCTCAGCTGTAAGGAAGCAGGCTGAATCCTGCCTTGTTCTGTGTCTTCTGGCAGACTGGTTTTATTGCTGTCCACCTGAATGATTTCCTTTCGTTTTTCAGATGGGAGGAGGTGAAGGTCTCTAAAGCATTTTTATTTCTTCATAACACACTGCATATTCGATATGTCTTTCCTAACAAGGAAAGAATGAGGTGTATATTGTTGGATTCTTACACCCAACAGATTTTGCCTAATTGTATTTAAACATGGAATCATAGAATGCTTAGAGTTGCAAGGGACCTCTGAAAGCTACCTGGTCCAACTACCCTGCAATGAACGGGGACACCACAGCTAGATCAGGCTGTCCAGGGCCTGTCCAGACTCATCTTGAAAGTTTCCAGGGATGAGGCATCAGCCACATCACTGAGTAACCTGTTCCAGTGCCTCACAACCCTAGCACAAACATGAGTCACTGCACATGCATTACATAGATAGTATCTCCTCTCAAACTATCAGTTTTATTCTACACAAATAAAAAATAAAAATAAAAAAAAAAATCAATAGAACACAGGAGCGAAAGGAATGATCTAGATCCAACTATGTAAAATATAAACTTATTCCTAGAAGGGGCTGACTGTTCTAGCCAGACCCTGCTAAAATGTGTTAGCTCATCTCCTCTAGAAGCAGAAGAATCAGTTAGCAAAAAGCACTCCAGGTAGAACATCACTTCCAGGCAGCAATGCACTGTCAACGAATTTCTGTTTGCAGAGTAGCCTGGCTGCTGGGCAGCTCTGGGAAGGGTGCTGGTGGATCACAGGGAATCCTACAGATCCATCCATGTTATGACTTTACTAGTAAGACTAGAGCATCCTGTAAAAGCAGCTTTTCCTTAGTGACTGAGAATTATATTTTAGCTTTATTTCAAGACACACATAAAAGTTTAGTGGTGAAAAACATTTTTCAAATAAAATGATTATCTAACAGAAAGTTAGGGAGATGCTGAAATGATGTTTTAAAAAAAAAAATATATATATATATACATAAATATGTATATATATATATATATAAGTATTATGCTAGAAAGAGTATTTGGTAATATAAGACCTAGGACAACCAGTAAGAAGCCCTGAAAATCTCATTTCAGTGTTTGCAACCAACCAGTGCACAGTAAAACCCAACAGGCCAACAAACTGTTGATGAACAGCTCATTTGCATTCTTTCTTCTGCAGTAAGTCAAGCAGCCAGCAATAGAACCCCATTCTCATCAGAACTACAGAGACAGCTTACTACTGAAGTGGAAGGCAGGAGGTGCCGTGGGGCAGTGCTATGCCCTGCTGCTCAGGGCACCATGCAAGCTAGCTGGGGGCTGCTAGACCCGCTGCACTGCCCTGCCCTGATGACACCAGGTGCTGATGCTGCTGCTCGAGCATTCCAGGGTGTTTCAACCATTGCTGGATTCCAGCATGATGTAACATTAATGTAATAAACCAGCCTAGCAGAGTTGGAAATGTAGTAACACTCTGCTTAGAATGACAGTCAACCTCAGGGGGAAAAAAATACTCTCACTTGCAAAAATGCTTTACTTATTTTCTCTTTATTTTTTTTAAATTTACTAATGCCTTCAAGAAGGTTTTTTTGCATAAGAAATTAATGATAGTGAATAAGAAAAGTAAATTGTCTCCTCAAAGTACCTTCCTGTATTTTCCTGTACTTTTTTCCCAAGGAAGAAATAAGACATCTGAAGACAAAAATATGTCTTCAAGCCACTAATTATCATCATCCTTTTGTTGTAGAGGCGATGCCTTCCATGTGTTTTATATTTCATATCCTTTGGACAGATGGCTGCAGCCTTGACTGCAGGGACATGAGGATAACAGCGAGCCAGGAAGACTGTAGCAGCACAAACCCAGCACACAAAGCCCAAATTTAGCCAGTGTTAACAGGGATGTTATGTTGCCTTTTGCAAGCCTGGAACGCGGTCAACCCACTTCAGATCCCCAAAGTGGCTGACCAGCAGTAGTAAGAGCCCATTAATAGCTGTATGTACACAATTTACAAATAAAATTAGTATCAAGTGAGCTAGAAAAAATGCAGTGTTTATAGGAAATGTATGGCACTGCACAGGCTTTTCATACATTGAATGCAAACACTGCCTTACCAACCAGCAAAGTGTTTTTTCCCTCTCTTGCATATAGATGAGCATCTTGTTAGTGGAGCAGTGAAGCTCCAGGACTTTCAGCAGTTCTGGAGGAGAAAAAGACTTAATACTCCCTTCTAATTAAATTAATTACTGAAACTTGGAAAAAAAGGAGAGGACAAAAATTTACCTCTATAAAAACATACGCAGGGTTAAGGCAAAAGAAAAAGAGACATATACAAATCAACATTCTTTTCCAGGACAGTAAATCTGATAGGGCTCCAGCTCTTACAAGTCTGTGTGGATACTAACTCATCAGATGGGCAACATCAGGAGAACAAATTCCCTTCTCTCAGGAGACCTGTTTTTTTGTATTCTTGTTCACTCTTTGCCCACAGCTCCTATTTTTCCTATCTTTACTCTTCTGTTAATATTCTTTGTGGATCTAACAGAGATTTCAGCAGAATTGATCCAATAAATGGTAATCCACCACTACAAATGAAGCAGCTCTTATAAGCAGCATGCTTAATAATTGACATTGATCAAATGCTCTGAAGGATCCTGCTGGGATTTAGATGGAACAGAATGCTCCTCTGCAAAGTCACACTGCCTTCTCTGTGAAGTCACAGTGACTGATGAAGGAGTCAGAAAAAGATGACGTGTGCTAAGAGGACGTTTCGTTGACATCCATCAGAAGCGGAGTTCCCTTTCGTGTCTTTGTCCCTTTCTCTTTCAAACTGAAATGTATTCGAACAATTCCTTTGCTCCATTTCTCTCTATCAATCTGGCAAGATGAGTAGTAAACGCCACAGTACCATATGGTAGAAGACAGCTGAGATATAAACGTGTTGTGTAATGTCAGGTCTAATGAGTGATAGAAATAAAACTCAAAGAGCTAAATATCTGGCTTAAGCATCAGAAAGCATCGAAAATTCACAGTTAGAGATAAGAGCCTATTATGTAGCAATGCCAAATAGTTCCAAACTATAATGCTGTACCTTACAGACCTGTGGTACAAGTTTTGCCCCCTGAAGCAGGCTGACTAGAACAAAAGACATGTTCTCCAGAACTACCAGTGATGAGCTCAGTAATGCTCTCAGCTGTGCCTAATTGCTCAGTGCTGCTGGAAGAGAAAAGGAATATAAACACACACATTTATCTGTCTCTATGTGAGCACAGAGATGAATGGAAGAGAGAAGAGCTAGAAGTTATTTTCAGACTCTTCAGTGCGGTTTATTGCGTATGTAAAAATTCAGCATGAAAAGACCGATAATGAGAAACACTTAGCATTTGAGAAAGTGTAGGTTTTAAGACATCTTAAGCATTGTAGTTGTGGGTTTGTTTGACATTGAATATATCACTGACAATCCAGGCCAGAATTTCAGAGCTAAAAACAAAGCAAGAAAAGGCCTGTTCTTTCCCCTTTCCCCTCTCCACCCCCCCTTTTTTTCTTAATTTATGTATCTCAAACTTTCTGTCTAACATTAAAGCTCTTTTTCCCACCACCACCCAACTCTTCTTGGATTATACTTTAAAATTAGGGGAATTTAAGCCTCCACCAAAAGTGACAGTTATCAAAGCCCAGAATGTTGTACAGAGAAGAATTTCTCCTACAGTGTCAAAGAGAGGAACAACTAATATAGGAAAACCTGAACCTGCTGAATAGTCCTCATGCTAGGCTGCTGCACTGAATGCACTCCTCAGAGGAATCGATCTTGGTCGTTCCGTGCATTAACCACTGCTGACAACAGCACCAAGGGCTCTCAAGACGGCTCCCTGGCATTGCCCTCACTGTTCCATGCTGTAGCAAGGCCCCGCAAGCACAAAACGGGCTGCTACTGCATGAAACTAAGCCAGCAGGATCCACTCCAGCCACTACCCTGAATACACCTCCAAGCCAACAGGAGAACAGCCATCAAGACTTCTGTATTAATACCATCCACTCCTATAGACTCTATGGTTGAATTTGGACTTCTCAGGAGGAGAGAGACACAAATATTTAAGATTGGAATACATTAGATTTCACCCTCAGGATTATAGACTGATGCTTTATCCAACCTTTTTTCAAATAACCACACTTTTAGTCTGAAACATGTACATTTGCTGTTCTGCTTGGAACAAAGTCACAAAGCTTACGTTCAGTGAATCCACCTGCCTTATACAGTCCTCTTTACACGCACATTGCCTGCCATTGCATTCTTTTAATATTGTTTCATTACTGTACGTGCAAACTAAAGATTAGGAACTCTTATTTGCTTCACTTCCCATGTCATATAGAGATTTTGGCAAGGATAGATAGTACATCAACCTTGTTGGTTCCAAATACACTAGCATTTAAATTCCAAGCAGAGTCTATACTGTGGCTTTCTAAAGCCTCCCCCATTACAACTGGTCTGCCAGTGCATTTAGGCTTGTATCACACAACAAAGCAAGCAGCCAAATGCAGTGAACTCAAAAAAATCACAAGAGATGACTGCTCTAAGCTCTTTGACTGAATGCTTCATTTTTGGTCCAACAGGTATTGAAGTTTCCTACACAGTTTACACTACAAGATTAACAAAGTCAGCTTTTCTATGAATTCTTAACAGAAAATTAAACATGGAAAATTTCAGTTAGCATTTCACCTATTAAGAGTCATTAGTTGGAAGGATTTAGCGAAGAACGTAACACAGAATGTAAATCTCACTTTTCCTAAGTCACAAAATTCAAGCCTAAAGAGTCACTGCATTAGAAGCATTACCACAGACCGCAATCCTGACTTCACGATCTGGTACTCAGAAGTTGGCTACTAATTACTTCTTTATAAATTATGCCCAAACACAATTAGTCGTGCTTTAAAATTCCATAAATTTGGTTTTAAATATCTGGACTATTACAGCTTAGTTCAGAATCATTAAATAAATATTGCTGAGGACATTCATGTTGCCTTCAGTTTTGCAGCCAGGTAGAGAGTATAAATAAATTTAGACCCTCCTGCACTGGCCAGAGAAGAGCTGCATGCTCTCACACGGCCTTAAGATCTGAGGAATGCATTGAACATAACTGTGGAGGGAAAGGATAACAAGGAGAAGAGAAAGGAGTAGAAGGAACAACTTCTCCCCAACATGTTCACTTCAAATACCCCTTACGTGCAGCTTCATAGCACCTCAGTGTTAACTTTGCCTTAAAATGATCATCACTTATTTCAGCAGAACTTGCAGACTGCTCTCCTAGCAGACACTGCACAAATATAAAATAGAAGTGATCTAAGTCAAACAGTTTGTGAATCAAGAATGAGACGAGAACAGATTAATACAGCAAGCAGATGGGAAAAGAGAAAGGAAATAAATAATGAGACAATACTGGTTAAAAGGCAGCCTTGGAGCATAATCTGAAGTGACTGGGGTTAAACGTTTCATAGAATATTGTGAATGCAGAGTTCTACAAAGGCATTTAGGGATGATGAACCAACTTGGCAGACATTCATGGGTAATGTTTTAGCTGAATAAAAGGGACAGAGGTGATTTTCTAAACACTTCACTAGGCGGAGGCAAAGCTTGGCACGAGTTTTCTCTTCTAAGCCACAGAAACTAGATTACAGAGATCCAGAAAGAGAAAAGTCAACCAATTTATATGTGATGAGGCACAGAAAGCGATTTAGAGGAGATGCTGGAATGACAAGCCAGAAATCTAGTTTTCACTAAACAGCTTTCAACAATTATAAAGGGAATATGATTAGGGAAGACTAAACAAAATGGCCACAGCAGTCAAGAATGACAGAGCACCATTGAGATTTAACTCTTATTTCAAAGGATTGATTTTATCTTAGAAAGCAACTCCAAAAGCACGCTCACTTTGCCAGTTTGGGTCAACCAGAAGTAATAAAACTGGGCCTGCTGCAGTGCTGAGCATGAGCTAGTGAACCCTGCCAGATACCTTCCGGGAGAATGCAAGAGCAGATAGAAGGAAACGACTGCTGAATTTGTATTTTTAAGGTGGCCCAGGTTAAAGTTATATGAAGAGAAACAATCAGTGCCAGATCCTGCCCCTGGGATGGGGCAGCCCTGGCTCTATGCACAGGTCAGGGGGATGTGAGGCTGGAGAGCAGCGCTGCAGAAAGAGATGGGGGAGTTCTGGTTGGAAGCACACTGAATCTGAGCCAGAAGTGTGCCCTGGCAGACAGAGAGGACAACAGTGCCCTGGGATGCATCAGGCCCAGCACTGTTGGGCGGTGACTGATTGTCTTGCTGTGCTTTGCACTGGAGCCACCTCACCTACAGCACTGGGTGCAGTTTTGCATGCTACAACATAAAAAGGTCAAAAAACTATTAGAAAACATCCAAAGGAGGGCTACAGAGATAGTGAAGAATCTGGAGGGCAAGATGCATGAGGAGTAGCTGAGATCGCTGGGTCTGTTTGGCCCAGATCACAGGAGGTTGAAGGGAGCCCTCATGGTAGCTGCAGCTCCTCACAGGGAGTACAGGGCAGTGCTGAGCTCTGTTCACTGGGGAAAGGGACCAGGCCCAAGGGAATGGCCTGGAGCTGCACTAGGGGAGAGCTGGGGAGGTGGTCAGAGAAAGGGTCTGCCCCAGAAGGCAGTGGGCATGGAACAGCTCTCCAGAGAAGTGATGACGGCACCGAGCTGCTGGAGCTCAAGGAGCATTTGGATAACACTGCTTGAATTTTGGGTGGTCTTCTGGAGAGCCAAGGGTTGGACTCAGTATCTACGTGGGTCCTTTCCAGATTGGGACACTTCATGATTATAAGGTTTTAATAACAGTAATTCAGGGAAGTTGGTGAAAATTCAGCTGTAAAGGTAAAAGGAAGAAGAAGAACAACAACAACAAAAAAAAGGATTAGTGACTAGCAGATGATCAGGAAAAGGCTGAGCCACAAACGTCCAGGGATTTCATGAATGAAAGGTGGCATGAAATGTTAAAAGCATTAAATGGCTTTCAGAGGATAAATGCCTTTTGTTTTGACCTTTTCTTTGATATTACTGCCTAAGCAAAATAAAATACATTTAGCATCCCCCACAACTACTGTCAGAGGACTCCTAACAAACTAGTAAAACACTCGGTCACCAAGAGTTATCTTTAGCAACCCCTTAGGTTGCAAAAAATCATTGAAGTCTTCACACTGAGGTTTCTCTCAGTAGCTCTCTACTTCCAAGGAAATTCTATTAATTATTAGACTTCAGAAAAACAAGTTCAAGAATGTATTTTTATCGACCCTGTAAGCCAGAAATCTTCTGCTTGTGTTCGCACTAACATGGAAAAATAGCAACTCATACGACACAAAGGCTCCCATCCCATTCAGCTACCACTGACCCCAAACACAAAACATCAGCTCCACTGGTCCCACGCCATAGAAGAATTCAGCAAGAATTTCACATGACAGTGACTACTATGTTCTTTCACCTGCATACGAGGAATTAAGTAAGTGAAGGCCAGTGCTGGTAGTATATATTGAGGCAGCTGAGGAGCAGTAGCAATCTGCATTTTAAGAAATTGGTTTTTTTCATTTATTTTTTTTCCTCCTCTTTCCCCCCTCCATAGCCTGAATGCTGAGAGACACACTTGGAAAACAGGTCACAAACTATGAGATGATTTTGTTGCTTGAGCAGAATGTTATTTATTTTTTCATGTATATATATATACACACATACATACACACACAAACAAAAATAGATGAAGCTAAGTTTATTTTAACCACTTCTTTTTTTTTTTTTTCTGAAAAGAAAAACACACACAATAATGTTGAAATTTTTCATGGTTACCCTCCTCCAGAGTAGGACCAATGAAAATAAAAAACATCTAACCCAGCACTGGCCTCAATATCTAACTGTCCAACCAATTTGTCAGGAGTGACTTGACTTCTAAAGGCAAGAAGATGCTGAACCTTATCCAACTTTGTTAATTAATAGCCTCCCTAGATAAATTCCTTCTTACTGTTGTACTTGATTACTAAATCTCTCTGCTTCAAGGCAACAGATGGCTTAAGTTCTTCCAAAATTAAAAAGTCCAGAACTCTCTGCATTACAACAATATAAATTTAGTCAGATGCTTAAGTATCAATACCATTTTTTAATTGAAAAATGAAACAGCCATGGATTGATGGGAAATTCTCTCTTGCAAATTCTCTTAAGAGTTAAAAGGTCAGAAAGTTGTTTATAAACTCCAGTGCAGTGAATCGCTGATCAGCACCAAGAACATCAACATAAGCACCAGATCCTTTACACCAAATCAGAAACTGTTATGACCAGATTGGGTCAATCACACACACCTGTTTAATTTTTCACTGAACACTGTCCATCACAACACACTGAAAAGACAGTACAAATTCCCAAGTTTTCAGTCCTGTATCCACCTCCCACTTCTAACTTGTTCCCAATGGAAGGAGAAAGCTCTTTTGAACTGACCTAGATTAACTGCATAGTTTAAGTGGAGGCTACAGTAACCGTTTTATTTTGGAATAACTGGAAGACTGCAAACACAAGCCACTTATTTTCTCCAATTTCTATGGCATCCTGACCTAAAGGCCATCAAAGTCAGCAGAAATCTTTCAATTGATTTGAAAGTATGTCTTATGACCCTCATATTGCCAAGACCCACACAGATAGATCCTTGCTTCAATGACTGTGCATTTCTCTGTTGAAGCAGGGCAACTAAAATACAGCAGCGGATTCTTTGTAGTAATTTTAAATTGCGTTGTATAAAAATGCATACTACAGCTCAAGTTGTGGAAAACACTGCAGGGTTTCTCTATAAAATTAAACCAGTCCTATAAAAAGAAAAAATGAGTTTCACACGAATAAGTGTTTCAGAAGCCAAGTGCAAAACAAAGAGGTTGGATATCAGAAGCTGCTCATGAGTGCAGTCCTGAATATATCACCTCTGCTCATTTATTAATGCTTTCATAATGGGGCTTAAAGCAATATTCCTACACAGGTTACTTTAAATTGCACTCTGTGTTTCCTTTCTTCTTCTGGAGTTCCTTGTATCTCATCCTTTGTATCTCATGTTTAGAAACGTTCTCAGATATTTGGCAGTGTTTTTTTCAGGTCACTCCATTTTCCACTACGGCGTTGCTCCTGACTGCATTCTGCTTTCTCCAAGATTGATGTACAGCAAAGAATTCATCAGCACTTCAATTATATCCCCCCTCCCCTTTATTTTATACATATTTTTTTAATTTAAATTTTCATTTAAATTAAATTTAAAATTTTAATTCAGAAGCAGCTTATACTAGAATTAAAGACAAAGACCAAACTTCTGGGAGCTGAAACTCAATTATATGTATGTGTCCACTGGTGCTGGGGGAGGAGTTGATCTGCATCTGTGGAAACCACAACACAAAATGCTCCACTGGTTGATGGAAGATGAAAAGCTTTTGTCTGTTGTGGCAGTCACTACATGAATACAAAACTTCTAATCTGAATTTTAATTATAAATTAAGCTGCCCTGGATACACAGGGTACTCCATCAGCTACACGTAAACACGAGGGTTTCACAGCCACCCCAGGTTTTGTGACAGTGCTACAAGCACAGAGAGCACTGACACTTGATTTTCGAGAAGAGCTCAAGTGCTGCAATAAGCAATCCCAATGGAATAATATGCTCTTGCTTCTCTTAAACTGAACTGCCTACTGAAAGCAAGTCTAATATTAAAGGTACTCTGGCACTTTGCAGGAGAGTGGTGAGGTTATTTGACTTGTAGGAAAAAAGCAGCCCTACGTTGGGCAGGAAAGCTGCCCAGTTCCTGCGGCTCTTATTTACATGAGCAGCTCCCCTGAGATCTGTGAAATTCAAGAGACAATAATGCAGCTCCTTCTCACAGTTATGACTGGACTACTCGTTCAGTTCACATGCAGGAAGTTACATGAGCTCATTTAAGGCTTGCATGTATTTAGAGAAGTATGGGAACCTTTTGTTGCACAAGGTTCACTAATTACAACTGTATTTTGAATCAGTAAGCCTTACTTTAAGCCAATAAAATTACCTAATTATTTGATAACGATTTAGCTGTGAATTAGAGTAACAGAAGCTCCAGATAGGTTGCTATAAAACAATGTTCAAAAGCACTGTCGTGATTTATTTAAATATAAATTCCTAAGTGCATGCATGTGACAAAGGATGTAATTCAGAAAACTAGGTACATTCAGTGGTCGTTTTTTTTTTCAGTTCAATTCGCTATCCTCTGTCCACATATTTAAAACTTATTTTGTGCCTGCATGGTTAATTTTCAGAGATAATTACTGCACACAAAACTATTTTAGGTATAATAACAACAGAATAGCATGGTTATCTTTCCATTTATTTGAAAATACATTATTCCAGGAAGACTCCTCCCGTGTCACATTTAATTGCCTTTGAAGATTCTGCCATTTGAATCTGTCTTCTGGAACATGCATTTCATCATTACTTTTTAGCCTTGTTACATCAATCACCACAACTGCTACAGAAGATTTCTGGGCTGTGAAGTGATAATTTGTTCCAGCGATATTAATGAGGCAAGCAGAGGTCTGGAGGGAGGTGACAGCCCATTGCTTTACAGACAGCAGCAGATTAAGGTGTTGCACTATACATACTTTGAAACATACTGCTGGAGCCTTCAAAATACTGTTTGTTGCTTCTTAGGGTTTTTATTTTTTATTTGTTTTTTGCCAGTTGAACTCAGGGAGTCCATTGCAGCCCTCACCATCACAGCATCATGCAAGCAAGCAGTAGCAAAGTTAGGTGCTTCAGGGCCACCGGGAGAGATGCAGCAGAACCAGAAAGAAATGATTTGTTGGCGCTGCGATGGCGTTCCCAGTATGCTGCTGCAGGAAGCAGTACAGCTGGAAACAACAGATGGCCTGGGTTTAAATGGGAGCGAATCGACTATTTTAATACCCACACATCTCTAATTCAGTTCTACAAGTTTGATTTCTATGTTTTGTCAGATTATGGAGTGTTACAGGACCGGTATGACAGGCTTTATCCATATTACTGTTGCTATCAATGTCGCCAGCTAAAACCCTAATGTTGTACTATCTTTATCTGTGAACTCTGACTTCACCATATGTGCACTTTCAGAAAAGCAGACTTGCTCTTTAAAACAAAGCTTCAACCAGAAATTTATATGAAATAAAATGCTATTCATTACAGGCCAGATGCTCTACCACCCTGAATCATTCATGATCACCTGCTTAGCCTTTCCACTTTATGGTATACTTTCTGCAGGTACACATGGCTCTACACATACAATTTTAGCTGAAAGGAAAAAAAAAAAAAAAAAGGAGTGCATGTGAAAGAGAGAGAACACTTGTGAATCCTTTACATACATCCTTTTCATATAAATGCCTCAAGCTTTAACTGATTTTTACATGAGAGCTACTTACAGGCTTTCTAAAGAGTAATCCTAACCGTGCATGATTTACATTTACACATTTTGACTCAAGGGAGGACAGGAAAGAGGATATGGCCATCTGTGGAGTTTCAAAGCCTTCTGTGGATAACAGCTAGTGCAACCAGCTCTCCCAGTTACTAATGCCAGATTGAACCATTTGTAACTGGTGCATAGGGAATGGCTGGCTAAGAGCTGGAAGATAAGCTTCTAGAAAAAAGACTGCATGCAGTTTTTAAGCAGAAAGCACATTTATCTTCCTGATGATTCATCTCCAGCAGAAAGATAACATGGTAAAGATGAAGGAAGTATGACACTTCTAGGAACTCTTGGCTTTTCAGTATTATACACTTTCAAGGCATTTGACCTTTGAGCATAACACATCGTAAGACATATTAAACAGGTAGGTTATACTGCAGATACTGCTGTGTGTTATATAGACCTAACAAAATAGATATTCACTTGGAAATGTAAAGACTGGTTTCTTACAAATGGCTGAAATTGGAAATTTGTTCAAGCATAATTAGCCCTTATGCTTTGGTAATAGAGGTCAGCAGCTGTTTAAAGTAGGATTTGACATCAACTAAAGCATATGGATGGGAATCCAAACTCTTTTTCTTGTAAGAAATACACCATTTAATTTGGCTAAACTCATGACGATTAGCAATATGTGCCCAAAGAAAAGCATACAACTGGAGCAGGCAGTGTTGGCTTGGGCAGAAATGCATGCACAGAAGAGAATCCAGAAGCTTGTAAAGATGGCCTGCATACTCCATGCCAGCCTCCCACTAATACTATTAGCTCTTCATTTTCATAAGCACTCAGACATATTAAGTAATCAGCCAACAAGAAACATTTAACAATGACACATAAACAAATGAAACAATTTATCTGTCTAAAATAACCAGAGCCCTGTCTTCCAAGCTTTCTAGAAATAACAGATAAAATCCCTGAAATGTTATTTACACCTAAACATTACTAAAAGTAGTTAGATAAAAATAGGCATTTGAAGAAGAAAGCAAAACTGCTATGACTCATCGTTTAGAAGAATATGCAATCAAATGCATTGGCTTATATAGTTACTTATATAAGTTATATTAAAGCTTATATAGTTACTGAACTGTAAGCTTCAAAGACTGCTGCAGTTCAAGAAGTATGGTAGAGATTTCAACATGAAGCCATAGCCCTCTCCAGTAGCTATCCTTATAGAAGCTAAAACAAAAACCCGCAGCCTATTACCTTAGCACTGCTGTAATAACTTCATGCTTCAAGATTATTTAACTGAAGTCAAATGGAAAATAGGAATTCGGTGGCACGAACTTTAAAACTTCAACGCTATATTTTGTGTGAAGTTTTAAAAAGAAAGCAAAAGCTTCCTTTCATCTAATTTCCTTACATTTCCTCATTTTGTGTACCGAATATTTATGTGTAATCTTGCTACAAGATGAACAAAGCCCCCACATCCCAACACAGTACATCCTTGCCTCCTGCTGGTATGCAGGCATCTCCTGCCCATTCAGTCTGTGAGTGGGATGACCTGGTAACATCAGACAGACACTTTCCAGAGCACTGTCACTTCATCATGATGTAACCATGGCATATCTGCTTACAGCTTTTCCTGCTCCTACAGGAAGGGACTGCAAACTCACTTCTCTGCACGCCAGTATTTCTAGTGCTGATGCTGGTACAAAAGAGAACACAGCATCTCTGTCTGCGCTCACAGGCGTACAAGTTCACTTGTGCGTCATTTCTAGGTTTGATTTAGCAGGACCTGTATCAAAAACCTTGCCTTGAGGCTCTTGACAAAAGTCCTTTCATGTTTCCAGGGCACAGCATTACGATATAAAAATGCAAACGTCACCACTTCTACACAGCCCTCCTCCTACTCTTCCTAAGAAACTGGTAGAAACAAGATAGGCCTTAGTACATCTTTACTTTCACTATTAACACATTCTTATAACTCTCACATAAAATTAATCTTTTTTTTTTCTTCTTCCTAATGTGCTTTTCATTAAGAGACTCACTAGATTGTGTTTAATTACAGATTCTTCTTCATCTATTCAAATAACGAATCATATTTTGGAAGAAACTGCTTTGCACTGTAGCTCACTTCTAGTTAATGTAAAACCCCACGACACTCTATTCTTTGACTGTCAGTTTGAAAAGCAGAATAAGCTAACCAGATCTTTCTTCTTTCTTAATAGGACTGAGTGTTTGCATGAAATATGTAGAGAAGAAAGGAAAACAGGCTCTTACTTTTTTCCCTTTGGATTTTTCAGCTAGGGAAAATACACTTACCAAATGGTTTGAAGAATATCAAAGTAAAAACCTAAATCTTCAGCTACATAATACAGTCATTTTCAGGGTGTACTATTTCATGGTGTGCTGAATATAACAATATTAAAATGTACTTAGAATGGCACTACTATTCACCGCTGGTTTGAAGGCACAGTAAAGAAACAGACATGGCTATACAACAGAGAATTTTAATTTGCCTAATTATGAGAATTTGCCAGAACAACTTTACCTCCAGATTCAAGAATTAGCACACTTTCAAAGCAATTAATGCTAGTTTGTTTAAGCAAAAGAAAAAAAAAAAAAGGGGAACAAGGGAGGAGAAAATGCCCAAAACAGCTCCTCCTCCCCCATACTAGACTGATTATTGTACAAGATACCTTCAAATCACAGTCACTGCTTCAAAATTCAAAATATGAAGAATTACAACATATCAAATTTGTAAGGATTCGAGTGGCTTAACATTATGTAAAAAGGTGTTCTGTAAAAACATGTTTTATAAAGGACTGCTGTATTACAGTGAGACAAATAGCATTATTTATTGGACTAAGAGAAATACCACAAACGCTCACAGTTTTGTGTGCTGGGACAGACACCCTCAAAGATGAAAGTGACATTCAGATTCCCATAATGATAATTACAAAAAAAAATAATAAAAGATTGTGGAAAGTTGGGTGGGACTCATTACTGGCTCATAAAAAGGTTGTTGCTTAAGGCTGTTAATATATGTCGGTCTTCCTGAATCTGAAAAAAGGGCTGCTTTTCTAGCTAGCTGCAGTACAGTTACCCAAATATGATTGGCCTCCAAATTAGAAACACAGATGTTTCCAGAAGAGCAAAATTACATATCTGCAGAGTGGAGTTTTCCAATCTTTTGTTCAGGCTGAAGCAGAACTCTCATCACAAGCGAAGGTTAGTAGCTGTATTTGAGTATGCTAATTAAATCTTAAGGTACTAATTTTTTATTAATTCACATTAGAGTTAAATATTTTAGGAAATAAAGTTTGAATTTTTGCTGCTCAGCCGCAATATCTTAGTCTAACTTAGCACTGTGCACGGCGACACAGATACAAGGACTGCCACACAGAGGAACGTCAAAATAATAAAGCAGATGTTTTAAAGAGCTGTTTTTAGTCGTACCCTTTTCCTATCATTCCTCAGAACTAACATAACAATATGCATGGAATTATGACAGCTCTTCACACTAAACAAAAAAATGGCCAAATGCTGAAAGTACAACTAGCAAAACACAATCCAATTTCTAAGCATCTTCTAAAGAATCTACTTACATACTGAGTAGTGTTTGGGTGTGGGGTTTTTTTTTCAGATAAGCAGAGACTCAAGCATTTGTTTCATGTATCCAATATTTAAGATTTGTTTAGTCTAACAGAAAACTGATGTTTTTACAATACACAACCTCCTAACTCACAAGCAGATTTTGCCTCCCCAAAACACTCCATAATATTAGACTATACTGCATTGTACAAACTTATTCACCCACTACTGTTTCATTATATGCAAGATTAATAATAGTCATCTTTTTATCTTTATTAACGAGACAGATAAATTGAAACAAAATCTGATATCTTTTTAGATTTGAAGACAGAAAGAACTCAAAATTTTCCATCCATTATCTTGCGAAAGAGAAAAACCACACAGTACCATGCACAAGACAGAGTACCAGCCTGCCCACTTTAAATTGGGTGCTTCAGTAACTGAAGTATCCTCGACCTGACCAATACCTTGAACCTCACCTTAAAGGGAGGGGGGAGGCGAAAAGAAGTTGCAGCACTTCCCTCCGTGATATTAAAAAAAAAAAAAAAAAAAAAAAAAAAGGCTGTAGCTGGCATAAAAGCCTGAAAAGACTCTTAAAACTTCAAACTGGAACCAGAGCACTGGGGAGCAATTGCAGCTGGGAGGAGCAGGAAAGTGAAAACACGAGACCCTGGAGTCTCCTGTCCTCTGGCATCATAGCAGAGGGTCTTCGAATGCTGGTTTGAAAACAGCAGTAGTCCCACACTTATGTTAATCCACAAATAAAAATAAATACATGATGAGTCCAGTATTTCATTCAAAAAAAATAATAAAAATAATTAGAAGAGTCACTGACAAAGTTATTTTCAGTTCAGGACTTCAGGAATAATTCCATTTTACCTTAGAAAGCTTGGAAACTTCTGGATTAAGTGAGAACATCTAAAAAGGTTGATTTACACATCAAAATTTCCAGCAAACCCAATGCTTGGTGCAAGACAGAGCACAGCCTTGCTGGGAGCACCCCCTGGGCTTCCCACGTCCTGCGTCTGCCAAACAATTCAACCATTCTCCAGGACCTGCTTGAACATTCAGGAGAGATGGGAGTAATTCAACAGACACGGGAGTTTTACAAACTGGAAAGCAAAACGTCCGCTTCTGCTACCTTCAAATCCTAACACATGCCTCTCCTCTTTAGTAACAGCAATTTAAACCACCGATGCAAAACAACAAAACATTTTTTCTTTTTTAATGCAAGAAGTTTCTTAATCTCAGAATAACACAGAAAGACCATTTGTCTTTGAACAACTCTTTTTTTTTTTTTTTCTCCTCACAATAATGTAAGGACAATAAAGAAGATTTCACACATCCTCTTACAATCAAGAGAAGAGGAATGATATTTTCCTGAAGATGAACAATTCACCTGCAGAAGTTTGTTTAGAATATGGTTTAAGGAAATACTCTTCATGAGAAAGCATAGTGAGATATATATGAATTAAGAACAGTCCTGATTATCTTCTGCTGGAGTAAATACTTATGAAAGCTTTAAACACCATATGCATTCAAAGGAAACAGTCTTTTATCATACCTTTTCATTAGAGAGGGAGGGGAAGATTTTGGAAAAAATACGATGTCTGCAAGAATGCAGACAGAAAATGCTGCTGTATATTCTCTTCAGTCAACAGGGAAGGCTAATCTAGCAGCTGCTGGCTTTCACCAAAATCTAAGCTGACAACATCTTTCAAAGACAAGAACTTACACTGAAGCACAGCATACATGTGCAAAGCGTTCCAACCCATCTCCTATCTTCATACCCAAACACTTCCTGCATCACTGAGGTTCTGTGTGAAGATGAACGTTATTACGGCATATAACAGCGATCACTCCTTTCTCTGCATCCCACCTAACCAACGCTCATACACTTAGCTACATATTTAAGCAACATAAAATCAATAAAGCTGGACTTTAAGCATCACCTAGAAGAAGACCACAACACCTTTCATTCATTGAAGATCAAACTAATGGAGATACACGATCCTTTGCCATCTTACAGCAGACTTCAAACAGACCATGGAGTATATGAAGAACATATGAGGGCACTCAGGAGGAGTTCCAGGTCCTCGCATGCTCTCCTAACCAGCACTTCAGTGACTCAAAGTTCAGGAGTGGGGCAAAAAATGAACCAAGACAAAATACAAACACATTTTTACTAAAAACGTTGTAAACGTAACGTATGTAAAACGTTTCATGTCTCACTTACCATATTAACAGGATACACAAATAAATTGGATTCCAGATATGGCTGACCTAAAAGAATGGAAGATTATTATGATGTCTTTCTTAGCTTAGTCTCAGCTGGCGTACGCACAAGTATAGTTTTAAAAGCAGGTTTCTTCTCAAATTTATTTCTGAAAATCTAATTAACTCCCCTCTCTGTACAAAATCTACAAGATACTACTCTCTATTAACAAGCATCTTAATGACGGACTAGTACAATGATAAGAAACAAGAAAAACATTGCCACCTAGCTGTTTCTACAGTGACCATATAAGATGGCATGTTCAGCTTACGTCTCTCAGATACTTCAGAGAAAGAATGGTCTGAATCAGCCATAGGTGAAGGGCTCCCTAACAACATGGAGAAGGAGACAGCCTCTGCCTCTATTACCTTGAAGCTGGCAACAAAATACGTGCAACAGAAGCCTTATCATAAAAGTGATTCAATACAATCATGATGTGGTGTCTGACACCATTATTTTTTATGAGATCTCAGCACAAAGTCAAACAGACTAACGTACGGGTATATATATTGGTATTTGTAACTTAAGAGCACAATGAAATTCATGCAAAACCTAGAATATCCTTGGAGGGGAGACCCATCTGTCTGTAAATAATGTAAATACTGATGGACGGCTGTGTTTCTTCAAAATCTATTTCCTGCTTTCTTGTTTTAAATGTACTTAACCAAGGTAACACTTGAAAAGAAGTCCCTGCACAATTTACAGAAGGCAGCCGGCTCCATACCTGCAGCACAGTGACTCCCCAGAACACTCAGAACGATGCAGCCCAGCTGTAATGTGACATCTCAGATGCCTGCACCAGTATTTCTGGGTGGGCAGCTGTAAAAAACGCTGCAGTGGAAGGGCAACCTGCCCCTGCCCTGGGTGAGAGGAAAGCAGCATGGAGCTTCTCAGGGTGCTGCTGTGCTGCAGCTGGCAGCTCATGCCTTCCCCCAGCATTCCATTGCTGCTCTGAAGCTCCTCAGTCTAACATGCTCCATGTAGCGGGATGCAGCACTGAGTAAACCACCAGAAAACCGGATAAAGCTTCTGTACTGCTGCAAGGCTTCAGACATGATTTGATCCCCTAATCCTATGAAAACTTGTATCGTCTTTAATCTAGAATGCTGCCATTCTCTGAGGAATGGACTAAGGCTTCCTCTTGTTAGGAAATGAGATGTGACAACACACCGAGCCCGTTACAGCCCGCTGTGGGTTGTACAACCCGCTGTGCTCTCTGGCTGTGGCAGCCATGTTCCTGCCCAACCCACCGCACTGCCAGGCTGTGGGGTGAACACCAGGTTTGCTTTGTGGAGCCGCCCACCCTTCCCAAAAGGCCCCACGTGCACAGCTTGCAACAGAGGCCTCCGGCCCTGTGACACCCATTGGGCACCTTCATTTGGGGCCTGCAATCCCCACTGCGAGGCGTTCGTGTCCCCTTACTTTGCATCAGCCAAACGTGTCCCATTTAATACCACACTTTCATTACAACCCAGCAGGAAATTACCATTTCATAGAGGAGGATGGTTGGGGAGGATATATAATACTTTACACTTCATTTGAAACAAAGTAAAATAGAATATTATTGACTAGGATTACGCCCATTTATTAAAGGTCCAGCTAATTACCAACTCTTCCCAAGCCAGGGCACTGAAGATCTCTCAGCTGCGCTGCTTCATCAGCCTGGCACTGCAGCATGAGTTTGAGCCACAGAGAGAACTCATGTGTCTATATCACATTCAGAAGCACACATGAACTTGGCAAAACCTGACTATCACATGCAAATAGCAGAAACAATTATTCCAGGTAAAGACATTTCCATAATAAGCAAGTATGAAAACAATCAATTTGCCTGGAATTAGTAAACATGAGAATTAACTCAGCTGCTGCAGATATGCCAAACATCCAGTTGTGTACAGTAACTGGTAATCACCTCGATTCATTTACAGAGATAAAAACAGAAATTCTGCAGAAATTAATGTAAGGTTCTGAATATACGTAACGTTTAACACTGGTACAAAGGGACAGCAATATTATACCAAATAAGGTGAATTCCACCAAATAAGATGTATACAAATAAAAATTAAAAAACGTACAAAAATACAGTGAATAGATTCTTTTTCCTAAATAGGAAATTGAAGTGACCTAGGCTGACAAAGGCAAGAGTTCTGCTTTAAGCTGCCTAAAGGACAGCACTAATTAGGAAAAAATGCACACACCAGCGATCAGTGCAGATACTGATGTGTTTGGGGGATCGAACACATGAAGAGCTTGAAAACATACACCAGAAAAAATGAAAGCACTCAGTGTAACCATTTATCACAAGCACAAACTTCTTTAAAGTAAAACTGCACTTTTTTCTCCTCAATCAAATCAGAATGTATACCTTCATCAGTGGAAGAGATATATATCATCAGTATTTAGTATAACTGTCTGCAGTTATTTGTTTGTTAACGGCTCAATCTCTGCAAAACTTAGCCTGCAATAAAGAAAACACAACCACAGATCCTAGAATTAAGAGTTAATCTTCTCCCACCAACGCTTACACTACTTTTTATTTAGAAGTTAGTCATTCATGTTTGCCATCAGATATTTCTTTATGTGCTTATCAGACACGAAGTCCAAGTAATAACTTAGCCAAAGAAAAGAGATTTACATGACTGCACTAGTTCATCCGTTCCAGTATTTCTTTATCTCTGTCCCATGATTACTGAGTTTATTGAGTTAAACTCGGTTGAAATTATTCAAAGAATCTGAAATTGTCCAATCAGATACCCAGAAATGCCATGGAAAAAAAACCCTTCCACCTAGATATAAAACAAGTGTGTGCAGTGCTCTCACACATACGTCCCTTCTTTGTCCAGTTTGACAAACATACATTTGGAGCAGCCACAAAAACCACTGTCACATCTGGCACGTCAGGGCCACGACAGCTGAAGGACAGCAAAAGAGCAAGGAGTCCCTGGAGGCCCCAGGAAGAAACTCAGACTGTTCTCGCCTATTTTTATGATGAAAAAAGGATCACAGAGAGTAGATTTGGCAGCATTAGCTATAACACAGGATACAACACAGCCTTCGGGAAATCACCCCTATTTCTTTTGTCTTTAGAAAGAACAAATTTTAAAAACGGATTAAACTGTTTTTAGCTTTTTGCTTCAAGACGTGAACCTATGAATATCTGGGCACCGAGCAAGTGTCACAACCCACAGCCTCTCCTCCCTCAAAAGAATTGCCTGCCTATTTCAAAAGAATACAGAAAAAGTACACATATTGAAATTTATGTCTGCAGTATGCTTTCAAACAAACATATCTGTAGATAATGAATATGTATATATATACACACAAATACACACACACACATACATATAAAACACATTTTCAACCAAAACAATGCAAAGAACATGCTTTAAACTTCTTTCTAACACAGAGGAAAAAGATGGTCAATAAACATAATCTGACACGCTACTTGCATAATTGCCACTGCATTACATTAGTTAAATCTTAGGGACCACCCATGTATTGTTACTGATCCCGAGTTTCTCTAGGCTGCATGGACTTATTTCTTACAGTTATGTTGAGCTGGTTCAGTATAAAAGTAAGGAAAAATTTCAGAGGCTTAAAAATGCAAATAATCTAAATCTAATGTAAGTGAACACAGAAAACAGGATTCGCTGCATGAATCCTAATCCTTCCCTCCATGAAACACTGCATAAAACTCCCATTACATTTTACTGTGTAACTAAAAAAGAAGGGGGGAGAGGGGGGAGGATAAGACAAAGGGATGCTCTTGTATTTAACTGAATTTATGAAACAAAAAAGGAGACAAACATCAGGTATAAAAGAATTACCGTAATCTCATTCTATAAAAACAGCATTATTGTGCAGACAAAATGGAGAGGAATAGGAGCTGAGAGATGCTAGTAAGCAAACAAACAGAAGGCTAATGAGAACGTGGGCTATTGTCACTCGTATAATGTACATTTAAAAGCTGAAAAAGACTGAGAATACCTTTTACAGTTCTGTAGGAGGGCTTTTGCTAATTAGAAGTGAGCCAACATCTTCACCACCAAAGTCTGTCAGAAAACAGAACTATTTACTTATTTGCCTAATATTTACTTTTTAATTATTTTTTTTTTAAAATAGGAATTTCAATCTAGAAGAAGACAACTGCTTTGCATTTGTGCCCAGAAAATGCAGTTCTAAGATGCAGGGAGTAACAAAAGTTTAATAAGTCAATTCCTCTTTTACATCCCATTTAACCCAATGTAAATGAACCCTTTCTCCACTTTAGGAAGAAGTAATACTTGCATTTAAGGTGAACACAAAACCTTCTTTTCTTTTTAGCTTAAAAAAGGCTGTTAGGTTACATTCTTTCCCCTCTAAAACTTAGAAAATAGGAATGGAATCCCATTTGAAGAACACAGTTTCACAAACTTTAAGCCATTTGAATTGTAAAGGTCAGAATGGACTATGGACTAGGTCATTTCTACAGAAACAGAAAAATGAGATGTGGGTCAATGTGCAGGAAAAGTATAAACCCTTTCCTTCTGTGTCACCCAAATTTCTCCTACAAAATCACTACAATGTATTGGGGGAAAGAAAGTCATAGGAACCAGATACATTTTGTGAGAAAACAACAGTTCAGTCTTTTTGAAAACAAAACAAAACAAACAAAAAACAAACAAACAAACAAACAAACAAAAAACTGATGAAAAGACATTGAAAAGAGAACAAGAAGTGCAGTAATTAAAGCAGGCCCCAAAGCCTCCAAGATTGAGCCTGGGGAAGTTTATGTGAACGGGTCTCCCATGAAATACCTTGGCCATGGTGGAAATGCCCTGCCCCTGGATGCTCTCCTGTGGTGCCACCACCCTGGCCAGGGTCACTGCAGTGCCAGCACTCCATGCCTTGCAGCATGGACACCTTCCATTTTTTCCCTAAAAATGAAGTTGCTCTCTGCTTACACAGAGCACAGGCACAAGTGCAAGAACTGTCCTTGAAAGAAACTACTATACGAGGTAAAAATTAAAATGAAACAATGAGGCATCAAGAAAACCTTACAGTCAGTGTTCATGTCAGAATAACAGCAGCAATGTACTGCAAATTAGTCCAGTAACCAGGTCAACACAGCCCATAAAGATGGAGTACAAGCCACATCTGGCAGAGCTCTAGCCATGGCTTCTCTTCAAAATTTGATGGTGATCAGCAACACCATCTACCTTATCCAGCACTTCACCAAGAGCAGAAACTATCTTGCTGGAGTTTGAAGGAGGTGTTAAAAAGGTGTAAATAATGGGGATCTTTAAAACTGATGACCTAAGTTGGTCCAAAGTATCTTCTGTGATACTTTGCCCGTACACACATTTGTAGAGACAGCAGACAGATATGCTGGGTTTACAGAATCCAAAACTAGCATCTGGATTTCTTCTGACATCTACACCTTCATCTACATCTTCACATCTTCATCTTCTTCTGACTTCTACACAAAACATGCTATTGAGAAACAGGCCCCTAATATCATTTGGTATTCATTATTCATACACATCGTAGTCAGTAACCAACAAACTGTACTGTTCAACACTTAGCACAGAAGTTTTCCTGAATTAAAAGGGAATGCATAAAGCAAAGCAAAGTTCACACTCACGATGGAGCTTAAAGCACAAGTGATGCATAAAAATAACATCAAGATGAGTCAAAGAGAGAGAGTAAATGGCATTTATCATTGCTGGGTGGTACATTTATTTTAAAGTTGAATATTAGGACAACTGAAAATAAAGACCGTACCCATTTCCACATGATGCTGAAAAATCACTTCAGCTTTTACGTTGTTATAAAAATCAATATACCAATCATTTCACAGTAACACTGCACTCAATTTGGTACCAATGCCAACTATATTACTCATGTGAAATACATCAAAGTATACACTATCACTTTGTGATCACTAACTTTCATTATTTAACAGACGTATATCCTGAGCCAATGGATAGACAGAGTCTGAATACTGAAATGCAAAGTTTATTACATTCCAGAAGAAAAAATGAAGCACTTTTACAGACTGCCTTGGTCTTCCACTGTGGAAGTGTCCTGAGAGCAGCAAAGTCAACCCTCAAAAAAAAAAAGAGAAGAGCTATTTGGAAGATTCCCTTGACATCTCAAAAGTTCTTGAACAAAATACTAAATGACAGATAATTTTTAAGGCATGTAAGTGCCTAATTCCCATTACCCTATGTGGTTCTTAGCCTTTCTGTAAGTAACTTGCTCATAACAGTATGACTGGAATCCAATTCAAATTCTGAACACTCCAGCAGCTCATTAGCATTTGTAAAGAACACTGAGTTTATCAAAGAGGAGTTGCCGCAGTTGAAAATGCAAAATATTACTGTTAATAAAGCAACACAGTCTCTAATGGTTAGCAACAGAAACACAATAAAAAGGAATCCACAGGATTCTCAAATACTAACAAAAGTGTCAGAAGAGACAGATCACAAAACATTTAGTGGTTCTTGCTTTTCAACACATGGACTTCAAGGATGTTTATTGTATTCTATTGTGAACTGAAAGAAACTTTCCTGTTCAGGAGAGCTTCTTGCTCAAACTGATATGTTGAGTAGAACACAGAGGAGTAAAATATACAAGATACCCAAAAGTCAAGCTTTGAGAAGCTGCCAATACGCCATAAGAGCGTAAATAAAAATAGTAGTGAAAAATTATGATTAACAATGTAGTAATATGGATAAGGAGACAATTAAGTGAATAATTGTGGAAGGAAGTAGAAAAAATAATGGAAAAAAAATCTGACAAGATGGAGGAGGATAGACATTAAGCACGGCTTGTTCGGTCACTAATACGGCTCTGAAATTGTTGCTTGCCTATGCCTTCCTAGATCTTCCTCAATATAACAGCATGAATGTCATTTAAAGTATTCCTCCATACAAGTTAGAGCTGTCTCAGTTCAAACGCTAATGCACGAGTAGTTACCACACAACCTCTAGAAGCAGCTTTGTGCAATTCCAGCAGAAAGTCCTGAAGAGGACGACATACTGGTTTTGTAATGCCCAGGCAGTCTCTTTCATTCTGAAGTAAGAAATAATAGTGCCAGACCCCTGCATCACAGTAAATTCTATCTGTGTTCTTAGAAGCCTCTGGTATCAAAACAGCAAAAAGGAAGAAAAATAAACTTCAAGGTCCAGTATAGCCTATTTCTATCCTGTAGGATTTCCTCCCGTAGGAGGAATAAATAAAATTCAGATAACAGTTAAATTTGCTACAAGACCCATAATGCAGCAATTACACAATAGACTAGAATCCTAAATACGATGGCTGTGGAGAGGGGATGCTTTGGAGCCGGGCTTTAAACACTGCATAGTGCTTCCTGGCCTGGCCCATGCCATGGGAGTTAAGAGGTGCTTGCCGCAGGGCACGGCTCACATTAAAGTTGAATAGAAAGATGTAAAGACAAACCAGGACGGAGCACAGGGTTGAAGAAAGGCTCCTTCTTCTTTAGAAAACCAGAGGCAGAAGGAGCCAGGAAAACCTCAAAGCTGCAAATCGCAGAAACGTGCAAAGCAAAGAATCAGCAACTCATCCTTTTAAGGTCAACTACGAGAATAACTTCAAAACAGCCATTGTAATTTGTGGTTAAATAGAAGCAAATTCTGGCAGTGATGGGACAGATACGTAACAACGCTCCTGGCTGGTTACTTCATCTGCTGAATGTGTAGGTTTGTGGCAAGAAAAGCTCAAGTTTTGGTGTCGAAAGTATCCATGGAGCTGCAAAATACTAAAGAATCATAGGAATAATGTCAGCTACCTTCAAAACATGAAGCATGTTTTTCAAGATAATTAATTTCTTGTTTTGTTTTTTTGTTGTTGTTGTTTTAATAATATGCACCGATTTGAGAACTGTGAGCTGCAGTAGTTAAAACCAGAAGTAGCATGAAGGTCTGCAGAAGTTACAGCTATTTGCTGCTGTAGCTCTCACACAATTTACTACTCTGTGCCTTAAGGCTGCAAATATGTATTTTTCTCCTCTTATCTAAACCTGAGAAATATACTGACATTCTTTTTCTTCAGAATAAAAAGGTGAAGGTCTATTGCCTGAAGAACTATGCAGATAAGTCTTACCATCAAAATTCCTTTAGAAAAGGGGTTTTAAATGCCAGTCAGTCATCTTATCGCTTCAAACTGCAGCTTCACTCCTATCAGGCAACTTGAAGAAAAGATGAAATTGTACCACAGCAACCAAACTCCCCAACTCTTTGCTATTTGCTTATTTTTAATAAATGTTCAGAACCACTCATTGCTAAGTTCCCTTCACTCATTCCACAAACAGCTTGGAACCTTTTACTATGGAAACAATTTTTATCTGACATCCATTGAAGTTCTTTTGTCTATTTAACTGCACAAGGGGAACGAACTGCTTCTAATTAATTTTTCAGTGAAATAAAATACCAGTCAAGTATCTACAGCATCCAAAATTCAAACTGACAATTGTCATCTTGAACACCACTTCTTAAAAGCCACTGATCTCCGGGAGAATTATAGTTTTTAGCCAGTGAGACCTGCTATTAGATTTATCATATAAAAATAAATGCTTGCTTTTTTAGAGGTGCGTTCTCTAAACATCTGTCTTTATGTTCAATAAACACACATTTGTTCAGAGCAGAGGTGTATTAACAACAGAGAATGCATACAAAACAGAGCCCTGGTGAGTCTGCCACATCTCTACACTCAAACGAGAAGTAGTTAAGTCATTGGAATACAATAATTCTGATTTCTGGAAAAAACTTGCCCAAGGATCTTCAGGAAAAGGTTGACAAGTTGTTCCAAGAGCTTACCATTTCTACACAGCATTTATATGCTCTTTTCGCTCAGTTTATTAAGTAAAGACTTCATCTAATAACAAAATCACATGCTGAGTTACCTTTAAAGTAAGCAGCAGTTATCTTTAAGTAAGATTCTGTGTCAGAATCCTAGTAGGGTAAAAACCTAAGCAGTGAAAAACCACCCACGTATCAATGTGCAGCAGAACCTCAGAATCCTGCAACCTCGGAATCCGCTCCTATTCTGCTAGAAAAATCTATCTGACCACATTTTGCTTGGACCTGTGCCTCCTGCGGATGGCGGCTGTTCATTGAGCAGTGCTTCTGGGATCTTCTCAGGAGAACAACCCCATGGCAGGGAGGACATTGTGCTGCCAGGGTGAAGGAACAGCTCCCGGGAGTAGCAGACCAAGCAGCGGAGGCAGATATAAAAGTACTGTTTTTTTCCCCCCATTAGCTACATTTACCAGAAGGGCAAAAGTGAGTTTGGATATATTCAGGGAATGCTTAGAGACTGGATGTGGTAAATTGCACTTCAGGGAGCATCATCTACATATTTCCCAAAACAGGAGAGTTATTTTTGCAAGCAGGAAACAAGAGATCTTTCTACTAATTCTGTCATCGTTTCCCCCAGGCCTATAAGCCCATCTAGAGTCTGATTTTAGCTTTATATTCCCCAGAAACACAATTTTTCTGAAACAGTGCCCTTTTCTGCCCTTCTTTTTAAATACACAAATCTCACTTAGTATAAAGAAAGTGCCAATCTAATCAAAATATTTAAAAGGGCTAAGACAGTAATTCGTTTAAATGGTCATAGTTTTTAGTAAGCATTACTTGTTGAAGAGCCCTACCTAAATACCTCAGGTAGCCACAATTCATTTTTCCCACCAGGAATGAATGACAGATTTTGATTCACGTGTGCCAGGTCGTTCAGCTCCCAGGATAATGGCGAGGAGCAGAGCTCCCACTCTGTTTCTGCAGACAAAGCAGACACCAAACGCAAGTTTTTGTCCCTAGGAGCTAAAACCATAAAAGAAGACAAGCTTTGTTAACTGTTTATGGAAATAACCTTTTAAAAGTTTGCACACTATACAATTACATCCTAAAGCATTTTGATTCAAATTTCCTATAGCCGTAATCTTCTTCATGCTACATATTGTCATCTTCTCATCTATTAACAGTCTTCTAGTCCCGCAGCCCTGTTGTGCTGGCACACGAAGTACTTTGTCTTTGGAAGGGCATTTTGCTCAAATGAAAACAAACAGCTTTTGTTAATAGGAGTGATACCATTAAGTCTTCTACTGCCATGATCCGCAGACAGCAGGCATCAAGAACACATTTCTGACCCCAGGCAAAGCAACAGAGATGAACTGAGAGAAGAACTTGGAGGTTTATTTCTTAATTACAATGAGCTGCCTGCAAATTTGGGGCATGACAGTCTTGAATTGATCCATCCATTCCCAGCACTGGAAATGAATATTCAAGTGGTTTCTGGGTATCAGTTTAGAGTATGTATAGACCGGAGTGCCACACACACTATTTGAAAAATTCTTCATTTCCACTTCTGATTTATTTCCAATTTTATCACTTACAGGATTGTCATTATTACGGTTTTTTTGCTTCGTTTTGTTTTTTTCCTGAGGACTACTGTTATTTAGTCTTGAATTCATGCTCCAAATAACAATGCAGAAAGTAGCAAACAGATCTGCACTCCTCCACTGCACTCCCTCGTACTCTTCATATGAAATCTGTGGAGCAGGTCATACTTCATTCAAAACAAACAGAACTCCTGCAGATACCAAAATGTGTTTTTTCCCTCAAAAAGCAGAGCAATCTCAGCTCAAGACAGATGAAGTACAACCACCAAAAAGAGACTTGGGAAACCTCAAGCTCTTTGCAACAGCAGAAAACCTGAACCGGAACAAGCAGGTGAGCCATTTGCACAAGGCAACTTCTCTACTTATTTGTGGTAAACTGGAAATATTGTTCTACCTATATAGAAGACGTGAAATTATGAACAGTCCTTTTACAAAATACTCGTGCACGTGTACATGTGCTCTAAAGTTGTCCCAGTAAACAAAAGAAAAAAAAAAATACACCTTCCACTTTTCCATTTGTACACATTTTCCATGTGTGAGTCTCTCAGAGCATTTCTCAGAACAAGAAAAGCTGTTTTAAACCACAAGATTTTGAGATATTGAAATGCAAATGCAGAGCCCAAGACAGACGGCTATCACCTAAAGAAGAGAACAAAGATGAGCACAAATCCAAAGCGGAGCAATTCACAGTTGATTTATCAATGGATATCACAGTTCAGCCTAGCTCCACAAAAGCTGACAAATCTGTGATGTCACTGACACTGTTGCTATGAACCTTCCCATGGGCCTTCACATCAACAGAAAATATACAAGAAGTTAATTACGGAAAAATCACACTGTAAGCTAACGTAAGCTCAGAGCTAGTGGAAGAGCACGTGCATGTCACTGCAAACAAGGAGATCGGCATTTGAGTCCGTCAGTCAAGGCCAATGCAGAACTGCTCACAGCTGCCAACAGCACTTTTCCATTGAGTGCCATCGGGAGCCAGCAGCACAGAGCTGCCTGCTGCCAATGGCCTGGAACACAGCAGCCACATCTTCCTCCTGCCCCAATGCTACAGCGGTGTTCCCCAGCTCTGCCCCATCCCTTCCCTCCGTGTTGCACATTTTTCAGTTCACCTTCAGCTAATGTTTTGCACAGGGCTGTATTTGCAAGTAGTTTTTCCTCTTGGAGCATTAGCAATTTGTGGTTAATTTTTTTGAGGTTCGAAGCGTCCTCTAAACATTCAGTTCTTATTTAAAAGGCTCCTGGAGAGTTACTATCAGGCAGAAATTATGGGCATACAGTACAAATTTAAAAAAAAAAAAAAAAAAAAAAAAAAAAAGAGAGAATTTATAGTTCAGTTTTATTCAGGACAAAAGGCAACTCCTAGGAGTATCCTGGTACTATAGCTGTGCCCCTTCATACAGAACATTAGGACCTCAATAGCTTTATTTGGCACAAAGCAGGTCCTTAACATTCTCTTAATGCAGTATTTTTAACTGATATGGTGCTTATGCTTGCAGAATGTTTTGATGCATTTACATTACATTTGTGATTTAATCTACAGCTCTACTCATATCCCTTAGGTGTGCGGTAATCCCTGCCGTTAAAAAGGCAAAGCAAAACAAAAAAGCTGAACACACATTATTTAAGCAATCTATTTTAAACAGATGTCAGAGACATATTTTATTATTCCTAAATTAGGCCATTGATCAGCAAGATGATGAGCAAAGAAAAAGATCTACTAACCTAGAACGTGTTATTTACACTGCACTTCCAATCAATAAGGTAAAAACATTAGTAAAATATGAAGTTGTGGTTTGGATTTATTGCTGCTTCCCATGTTCCGATGTGGGGTCCACTCTCACTCTGCAGTAGAATCGTTCATACTTCATGACACTAAGCCTTTGTCACTGTAACAGATCATTACAGATGCAGAAATGGTTGCTGTACGATCTGAATTAACAAGGTTCAGAATTTTAAGCTCTAATAAAGGTGCCAGGTTTCTCCGGCTGGCTGACACAGCTGTATTGCTGGTCGTTACTCCAGATACTAGTTCATCCTGTATTCAGACAGCAATTATTATGATGAAATAAAAGCCTGCAAATACTTATTCACAGTTTCTGGGTGGTTTTTTTGTTTTGTTTTGTTTTTGTGGGTTTTTTTTTTTTTTTTTTGGCTGGTTAGTTGGTTTTTAAGACTAGATCTGCAACAGAAACATTTAATGTCCTTTACTCATCCACAAAAAAAGCACGTGTGGAGGAGGAGTGGGTAGTACACATTTCTCTTGCATGATTCCTGCTTTTGACCTCGAGTAATTTCTTTTGAACATGAGAACATAACTTGTCTCCATCTGATAACAATAAAGACAGTGCATTTAGCATCCAGCGTGATGATGTTCACTGAAATGTCAACTGTTACTCGTTAAGAATGGGACTGGAATGACTAATGCTTCAAGGCCCCCATTTGTACTGCCTTGATGATTTATAGCACTGTAGTAATAACTAATGATAAAACACAGCACAGTCATATGGCTGTGAAAAGTTCCAGGCAAAGCACATTTTAAAATTAGCATCAGAGACATCTACCTAGTGCTAGTATTCACCTTCTGAAAGTTCTAAAATAAAAGCACTTCTTGATTTTGATTATTTTCATCATTTTCACTGATGTGTGCTTATGGTCTAAAGTTTAGTGTGACTGCAGCTGCACAGACTATCACTGAATACACTGGGACTTCCAAGGCACTGCTATATGGCTGAGAGCACAACGGGTGACAGTCTGTGTGTAAATAACAGGGCTCCATTCAGCAACCACTCAAACTCGAGAAACTCAGCATTAAGCCTCATTTTGAGAGCATGTAAGCTTTCTGTATCTTACTTCTCCAGCACCCTCAGTCCCAGCTGCTGAATCTAGTCATCACGTTCTTGTTCTGCTCAAGAGAAAATAGAAGCAGACTCACTACAACCCAGGAACTTCAAAGTCAAGAACGGACAAAGCTTTAATGCTACTGAGAGGTGAACTTCCCAGTGGGAAATAGTTCTCCTCTTCAGCCTAACTGGAACGTTAGCAGAGAAACACTGCAAACACCACCAGTAACACCTGACACCCAGTCAGGATCCAACAGGGCTGGAAACTGCAGCACCCCACTGATAGGCCCTTTCTGTGCAAAGGGCAGGCGTACCCAAATGTCCTTGGCTCCAGAAGAAAATGAAAAGGAGTTTATGCCAGGCAAGTAAACAAGGACTACTCAGCACCAAAAAGAACGCCGTGTTTTCTTGTGCACCAGGATGCTCCTCACAACATTTGTCTGTCATTTTTTTTCGCCCAGGGACTTTTTAAGAAGATTAATTTCGATGCCTCATATCATTATTATTCAAGAAAGTGCTTTAGATTTTCTATTCAAATATAACACCAACCGTCATGTTACAAACTGTGTTCTAGGATGCATTTCCCCAACATTTTAGAACTCATTTCAGCTTTTAAAACACCTTGAAATTATTTCCAACACACAAGTTACAATAAAGGAGTTAGCATTTCTAATCCTTTGGATGGTATTTTTTCCTGACATTTAATTAACCCTGTATCATTGATATTAATATTTCAATTTCCACTAACGTTACCTTTCAGCTGCTTTTTTTTTTCATGCTCAAATACGTTTTTAAATTTATTGAGGGTACATTAAGGTAAAACCAATGGCATTTAATGCAGTGAATTAACAGAACAGGTAACACCTACAAGCAATTTAAAAAGCAGAGAAGCATCTAAATTACATCTTCTGACAAGTATAAATACTGGTGGCATTACTGTGCTACAGAATGCTAACTACAGCTATAATTTATACACAAAGGGTTCCACAATATGTTATACCAAATTTTAAGTTGGAGAAGAGCTTTCAAGCAGAGACCACTTAAATACCAACAAATAAAAAACATGCAGCTTCTCCAAAGTTAGACAGGGATGGCAGAGCTTATCTTCATCTATGAGATCTAACTCTCTAAGTGTACCAATAAAAGCACAACATATTTTTTAAATAACTGATAAAGTTATGTAGTATGGAAATGTTTATTTATTATATTCTCTCTCATTGTAAAATGCAATGGGAGATTCTCAGGAACAGACTTATCCACAGTCCATAAGAACATAACTAAGACCTTAAAAAGCCTCTCCTTTTTACTCAGGCAGCATGAAAACCTTATTTTTTTCCAGTGGAAGTACCACTAAACATAATTTCAGGGTTTTTTTTATTCATGGGGACCCATTTACACTTTGCACATTTATGTCTCTTAGCTAATTGCTTGACTCGTGAAAAGCAGAATGATGGTGTGATGTAACAGGCTTGACATTCAGTTGGAAGAAGGCAGACAACTCCATTGGAGCTGCTGGAACACACTGCAGTGGTACAGTGGAATAACCACACAAATGCTCAGCCAAGCATCGCTGCACTCTACCCTTGGCCAAATAACATGAAGTAGTTGGTAACTTGGGGAGGCCAGGTTTGCCTCTGATTTATTTCATCTCCAGAGGGATTTCCATTTAGTCTGTTACAAACTAGCATCACACTGACATAAACAGCACTGGTAACGGATGGCATGCCTGATAATCTGTTCCATCATCTCGATAACCACGTGCCATAAATCAGCATCTATGAGGGAGCAATAGCATTGATTTAAGGTGTGCCCATCTAGGAGTTTAAGTAACCTTACACAATAAAAATCTTATTTTTTTTTAATGTGATATTTTATTCTTTAATCCAAGGCCCAGCAAGTCGTACCCTCAGCACAACTTCCCAAGCACAGCAAACATTCTCACTTTCAGACAACAAGTTTTTTTCCCCATCTCATCAGAGAGGGCTGCATTTAAACACTGGGATCAACACAGAGGCCTCAAATTCACTCCTTTGACACTGTGATATTAACTGGCAACCTCTGCACAGCTTTTACAGGTTGTAACAGGAAGAGCAGAGAGCTCCTCACACGAATGCCAGCAACTGGGAGGTTTGTAAATGGGATCACCACTGCTCCAGCCCAGGGAGGGCTGCAGAACAGTTATGGCACTGAGCACAGTTACCACTCGACAGCAGCAAAGCCAGCAAACACACAGCCTGCTATATGCTACATTGCTTATGCTGCTCTTTCCTAAACTACAGCCTGACTTTACCCTATTTGCACTAATTTCAAAGGCAGAAAACCTTGCGATTCAAATCAGTGAGATTGGGATTCAGCCTTTAGCAGGAATGCAACACTATATTCAGGGTGGTTTGGTTTCATGGAAAACTTTGTTTTCACTACTTATCCTCCATGTCAAGGACAATACGGCAACTGAAAAACAACATAAAAATTACACAAAAGACTCCTAATGATTCAGTTGCACAACAAAAACAAACAGTATCACGTCTGCTTCTTAAGTCTTTTACAATTGCATTCAGCTGTTCAGGTCCATGGAAGCTCAGAAGCATTTGCTCAAAGACAACAGTAGGTTGGACACCAACATACCGGCCTCGTGCAGCCCCACCAGCTCACCACTCGTGGCCCCACACATTCACGGTAGCAGCTCTTGCACACACAACTAGAGGCAGTAAATCCACGTGGTACTGAGAATAAAGCACACTGATTAATGCCTTGGGTTATTTTGAAGCTGCATTATTTTCTATCACAAAACAATGTTGAGAGTGTGAGCTGGGCAAGTGTTTAGTTGAATGTTTTCATCACTGAACTATGCAGTTTGGTTCTGATAAAAACTATCTAGAAAATTTGAGAGAATTTGTGGGTTGTTTTTTTCTTTTTTTCCTTCTTCTCATTCCTAGGGGATTTTTCTTCATATCAAAGCAATACTTCCACTTAAGAAACTGGCTAAGAAAAGTTATAAAGTTGTACTAGAAACTGTTCTAGTTTTCTATTTTATATCAACACTAGATGTAGTGTTTCTCAGCCCCAATGTTTTCTGTTCTTAGTTTGCTCATGAAATAAACTTCAAGTAATTCCTGTGCTTGGTTCTGTTCCCAGTTCCAGCATGAAAAACTGACACTGGGCATAAGATGCAAGATCCTCCTGTTTTTCTATAATGTCTTTGATGATAGACCATACTTGCACAGAAAAGACATCAGTAATATAACAAAAACAAGCACAGAAAGAGAGGAGGAAGAAAAGAGTGTAAGAAGTGAAAACAGAACATTTTCCCTTAGTTTCACCATATGGACAGCAATTATTTCTCTGACCTGCAGTCCAGTGTGTAAGTCTTACCAACAACAGCCACCAAAGCTAAAAACAACCTATAGCTTCTATGGTCAGCATTAAAACAAACAAGCAAACAAATAAAAGTTGCCAAAGAAAAAGATTAAAAATAATAATTATTAATATATCAGTAAGGTCAGTGCTATTACCTAAATGAAGCCTTCAAATAGCAGTGCAGTAATACATGGTAATCTCTTGCCTACTTTACAGTTTTGCATTAGGGAATGGCACCATCAACATATAAAACTTCTCCTGGTGTATAGTTGCCTCTCTAGAAAGCTTAGGAAGAAGCACTCAGAGCAGTTCAATACAGTTCATACAGGCTTTGTGATTCCAAAATTGAATTTTCTAACTCATAATCAACCACAAAAATATGACAAACTGAATACAAGTGACATTAAAAGGCCATTTCTTCTCACTATTGACTACTTATCATCTGACAAGTTAGTCTGCTGAAATTAAAGCAATTGGTATATTTTATGGTGATTGTTAAAGCTGCTGACCATAAGTAAAATTACTGTGCTTTACAGACTTATAAATCGCTTAATCTAAGCAGCCAATTCAATTCTAACAATTCCAAAGAAAGACAATGGAACTTAAAATAAAGTATGTTAACGAAACACTAAAAGGTTGCACAATTGAATTATAGTTGAATTATATCCACATTAACTCTTCTCTCCAGTATGTCTGCTGAGATAAGAATCTGCTTTAGTTACACAAGAAAATTGCACAGCATGTCACAGAAATGATGTCTGCACTTATAAAAGCTCAGATGAAAGACATCTTATCCTTTTCCTCCTGTTCCCTGCTCAAACCATTAATTAGGTAACACATGAGGACCAAGTCCTTCGCTGAACCCCTTGGTATGACTGCATGTGGAAACGCCTATTTACACCTCTCCTTTAGTGCCCTGTGTAACTAGCACCACCAAACCATTAATTCTCAAACCAGCACTGCAAGGTTCAAACAACAGGCAGCTGCAAAGCTCCCACTCTCATCTTTCTGTGCTGCATTCTTCTTCATTAATAACCAAAATAGCTGCTTACTACTGACATTTACACTGCTATGCTTTAAAGACATCTAGGCCATTTTGACTCTGATTTATTGAAATACTTGGCATTTATGTAAATCCAGCTAATGCACTGATAAAACTCCTAACGTTGTAATGCTGTAATTACATTGTAATAGAGGCTTAGCTATCACATCCTTGCAAACATGCATGAAAGTGCACCACACAGATAAGGAACCTTTCATGGACACCACATTAGTTGAACAAATGCTAGAGGCATCGTTTGCAATAATACATTGAATAAATTCAGCAGATTTGCAGTATCCCAGAGAGCTTCCCTGTATTAAGCTAAAAATTTCAATATCAACAAAAATTCTGTTCTATGAAAAAAAAAAAAAAAGGTCATATTTGTCAAGAAAAGCAGCTAGCCTGTATGTTGTAAAATCCATCTTGTCCTAGGTGAGGTAAGAGCCTGGTCTGCTATCACTTGACTAAGGGTTTTCCTTCTGCAAGTAGTTGCTTTAAAATGAGAAGAATGAGGAAGAAACAGTGCCAGACTGGTCATGGGCAGGATCAAAGCTGCAAAGAAAACAGCTGGAGTTGGAACTGCGTGGATTTCAGTGTGCCGGACTTCATGAAGGAGCAGCGGAGACAGACAAGATGATACAGAGCTCTGCAGGAAAGTTAACACGATTCTGAATAACCTGGGAGCTCTGTGAAAGGGGCTGGAGAAGAAACTGAGGAAAATGAAAGAACACGAGATCATAGGTGCACCTGTAACACAGAACGTGAGGGATATCTAGTTGTTATGGTTTATAAAGAATATCAGGTTCTGTGAAAGAACTAGAACTGTAAACATGGCTCTCAAATAGAAGCGATCAGAATTTTGTGAAGATAAAATACACTGAAGAAGAAGAATGGATAAGAGCTGTGCAGGAGTGGGAATAAGAGGAATTGGAAAAGGAAGAGGAAAAACTGGTGAGTACGGTAAAGATGCAAGACAGAAAAACAGCAGCAATTGGGAGCCAGAAAGAATTTGATGAAACTCGAGTTATGAGAAAAGTAATTTATTTGTTTACTTTTTTAAAAAAAGTATCTGTGCAGCTTCATATAAACAGCACAGCTTCCATGGACCTCTTTCCCACTCACCAGAAGTGGAGCAAGAAAGTCTCATTCCTCTAGCCATTGAATAGCATCACTGGAACAGCTTGGGCTGGAAGGGGCCTTAAAGCCCATCTGGTTCCAATCCCCAGCTGTGTGCAGGGTTGCCACTCACTGGATCAGGGCCAGCCATGCCTGAAAGGTCCAGCGTGGTCCCCTCTCCACTCCTGGCTGAACTTCCCCCCTGTTCTTCCACACTTGGAACACTTTCCTGAGGATCAGAGCTCAGGGAGGAGGAAGCATGGGGGGAGTCACCCATCTCCTGGGCTGGGATCACACAGCTGGCAACCACCCATTACCATGGGAAAGAGCAAAACGTGTAAAGGTTTGGAGTTCTTCTTTACTTAAATACTTGAGGTTACAGTAATTAACACCCAAGTTTATCAGGGAAAAAATGTAAAGGTAGTATTTCATTGTAGCACACCTAAGAGGAGGACCCAAGTTACTGATACTCTATTCAAAGCAAAACCAATACAGTGACTTCTCATGTGTGATATATGAGAACCTTTATTGCTAAACTGCTTTGAGTGCTTGCAGTTAATGGGACCCAGATCAGAAGTCTTTGGTAGATCAGGCAAACATCACATGCACTAAAGACGGTCCAAGTTCTAAGAAACTTTTTTAACGTGTAACTTGTTTAAAACTTACTTTTACACAGCCTCCCTCCTCCGCATTCCGCACCTCCTCTGGCAGCCCACGAACCAAAACCAACCAGGTATCACTTGGAGTGCAAACTGACACAGGAGTGACTGCGTGGAAACACCCCGCAGAAGAGCATCCCAAACTACTCCTCTACCTGTAGTCCTGAAACAATCTACAGAAGGGACTATTTACGCTACAACAGTTGCTCACCACCCTTTTTAGGTTTAAAAGCAAGCATTTCAATAACGGAAATATGAATTTTCAAAAACTTGTCAAACTGTTGTCAATTCTTGCAGTCTGACATCCACCCAAACAGATGGACAGAGCAGACAAGCCCCCCACGCAAGCTGGTAACACAGACAAAACAGCAGAACATCACACCTAAAGCCCCATGTGCCTTTGCTAGAAAGGAAGAGTTTGTGGACTCTTCACCATCCTTAGAAAACATCTGTCTGCACCCAGGGAAACAAAAGAACCAAAATACCACCAGCCAGAAGGCAAACCAGAACAGGAATCTACATTGGAACAAGCAGCACTATCCACTTAAAAGGCTCTGAACTGGACGAGTCAGTAATTGGTCATTAAGGCTACAGAAAACAACAACTGCTGAGTGAAGGCTTCCAAAGCAGCAAGCCAGTACCAAGCTGCATTCAAAACAGTCAGTTTGATTTCAGTATTCTTCCAGATGACATTTAACTACAAGTGATGTTCTTCCTCCAACCTTACACTAATTACATCACAATACTCAGAAATGGGGAGCATTTTGTACTGTGAAGTAGAAAATAGTACAATAGCCTCACACAGTAGCTTCAGTCAAAGAGATTAATACCAAGTACATCTGATTAACACCAAGCAGTTGACTGCAACAGAAGCAGAAATGAAGAAGGAGCACTTGTTTTC